>NC_141623.1:42381411-42733911 GCF_047967505.1 Dipteris shenzhenensis | reverse complement strand
TTTAACAAAGAGTTCAGATCCTGAAGTTGGCGGTATGCATTTTATTGTGTCAAGGAGAGACGCAAAGACCTTTGTGATGCCTCCTCCTCAACCATCAAAGTTTCCAGAGCTGTAAAGGGCATTGGAGACTCTTTCATATACTTGGGAGCAATTTCCTAGTGTGGTGGCAAAAAGGATGCATGCAAAGATAATGTTTGAATACTTTCAGGATGCAAAATATGCTCCTCATATGCAAGAATCTTCACATGAAGGAGATCAAAAAGCTCAGACTTCGATGCAGGGACAAGAAGAACAGGCACACTGTCACAAACCTGTAGAACATGAGTGCAAACTTCTAGAGCCAAAAATGGTGGATGTAACTAAGGATGATGAAAAACAAGCCTTGAGTGCATGGGAATTAGCAAAAATTGAAGAAGATCAAGGTCGATCCACTGCAGTTATGCTAGAAGCTCTTGCTAGCAAACCACGACGTGAAATGCAAAAGGCTAGTACTGCCAGAGCCACGGTTCCAAGCAGTAAGAAAAGACATCGTCCCACTGTAGAGAAAGATAATGTGGATGAAAAACGGTCAAAAAAAGAGAAAGATGAAGAAGACTCAGAATCTGAGGCTGAAGATGATCAGGATGAACTCACATCAATAAAAAATCTTAATCTGCGTCTTAATGAAGCAGTTACAGATGATGATGTGGGATATATCTGGGGTCAAAGGACGTGGTTTGTGAATGCCAAAGATGTGGAAGCTGCAGCTCTCTTTACTAATAGCCGAAGCCTTGATATATCCTATGCAATGCAAATATACGAGGCTTTGAGAGATGGTAAGAAACCTGTGGCAAGCAATGTGGTCTTGCGCCCAATAATGTTTTGTCCAACCAAAAATAGTTTTATGGATCAAATAACATTTACAGGGCCTACACATTTCGAGGAAATCTTCAGTCAATTCTTTAAAGACACTCTAAAAAATATTCCACATGAACAAGGCGAAGAGGCACAAGGTGAGAATATGCTAAAGGAAGTAAAGAAGGAATTTCTCCTTCATTGCAGATTCCAGCCCATTGATGGTCAACATTCGGCTTATGCTTGTAATCAGATCACAAGGGAAGCAAAGGAGGGCAAAAGACTCACTCCAGAACAATTTGTAATTTAAAGAGAGAATGGTTTTTTGGAAAAAAAGACAAAGACCACTGCATGGAAGAATGCATCAATGTACAGGTGAGGCGTGATGCAGTGCATAGTGCCATCAAGTATTTGCTGTCAGAAAAACAAATTCCACTTACTCATTGTAACATTGACTATAATGTGGTGAAGCATATAGCTTCTTTGTCAACACCCAAGGTAAAGCTATGGGCAAACAGGTGGATTAAAAAGGATGAAGATGGGTCGGAAATAGTAACCTCTTATATGAGAAAAGAGATCCCACAACAAGTGGTTGCATATGTGGAAAGATTAATCAGCGAGATAAGAATGTCGACAGATATGCACCAAAGCTTTCAATTCAATGTAGAGGTTATGGCAAAGTATGGAAAGCTTGTGAACTTCAGGGGAGTCTCAGAAGATGGCTTCTTCAAGAATGAGTTAGCATGGGATAAGCCATAACTATTCTTTATCAATGAAGTTTCTAGTGATGATATCCATAACTTCATTGATAGAATAGTATATACCACCATTAGCAAAGTGGCGATTTGCAACATTGTCATTTTTGTTGATAAAAAAGACAAAGAAGCCATGCAGGTTACTCTAGAGCGAGCATATTCATCAGATTTGAAGATCTATAGTGGTGTTTATGCAGCAAAGAGAGGCAAGAGAGAATGTGGCATAGCGATTCAAACTCTTGAATCATTCTTTCTGTGTATGCGGAGTCCCAACCCTGATCACTCCTTACAAAAGAACATAAGAGGGAATTCAAATAATTTGAGATTGATGCTAGAAGAGCAAGATATTCCCAAGTCCATACATTATCAAAAAAACAACTATGGAAGTCCTGCAAAAAGTGGGAGTCTCTTGCTTAGCATGATGGAGAATTTGCTGCCGGCAGGTTGGGAGGTCACCTTGTGCAGGATGGGATATTTATTTGAGGATCTCCTAAGAAAAGGCAACTCCACAAATATTATTGAAAATAAGCATTTCATGGCTTATTTCTAGCTTCAAGCAGATCTAACCACAGGCTATGAAAAAGAGATAGACCACAAGGACACCGATGACATGGATGATTACCTTGAAGATCATAATGTCCCAGTTGATGATGATGAAAAGATGGACTTACATGACCCGTTCACAGAGAGGTTGGTGGATGAAGACAAACATGATGATGCCTTCTTTGATAATTATGGCTCGCAGGGTTATGAAAAAAGGCCACTACGACAATACTTAGCGGTATGAACTCTCTATTTCTCAACTAAATACAATTTCTTAAATAAGATTTAAATTTAAAGATAATGAATCTAATCTCTCATATTTGTTTATAGGCAATAGAGGGAGAAGAAATGGATGAAGTCAATACGGAGGCACTCCCTTCTACTTCAACAATGCAACCACCTCTAAATTTGATTGAAAAATCAAATTTAGCTGCATTGGATAAAATGGAGAGCTCATTTGAAGTTAGGATCGTTTTGAAACGAGAACCTCAGTATTTAAGCTTTGGTACAGAGGAGGTTTCAATCCTCCCCAATCCTTTAAAAGAGGTTAATGACAATGTTATCTTGGCCATTCTGAGGTAACGTTTATTTATTTGTTGCTACTTCAATAAGATAACATTTGTTTATTTATTCACAGTTCAGTTATATATCAGTTTCCTACTGCAGAATGCAAATCAATTCTATGAGCTAATGTTTGTTTATTTCTTGGTGCAGTGTAGTTATTTCTCAGCTTCCTAGTACAGTGCAGCATCATGTCTACATGCTCGATGCTCTCCTTTCTTCTATTCTTAGCTCTCCTCCAAAGACTATAGAAGATGTTTGTACCTGGTTAAGCCCTTTGAATTTAGATGGGGTGCGAGTCATCTTAATGCCTTATCATGAGGCGTAAGTATCAACTCTAACCTTATTTTTACTATTTCTTTGGCAAGTTTATGTAAAACAATAATCATTTTTATTCTGGTCGTGTAGCTCACATTGGAGTCTGATCTTCTGGGACCTTGAACTCAACCATTTATGGTTTGTGAATTCAATAGAAGGCTATCATGCCAACTCCCCAAGGTAATTATTCTCTTAATATTTTTGATACTTTTTTATTTTGTATCTTATGATCATGACATATTAATATATTTCATATGTCATGCTGGAAAGTGCTGCATATCGGCTAGTATCTGCTGTCAGAACAACCACGGAGCAACAAGATCAAGTAGAATTCAAAAGACATCTGCCAGTGGAGCAAAAACATGGACACAGCTGTGGGTGGAGAGTTGCCTACAACTGCATGTTGTTTCTTAGAGAGATTTTTGATTTGGAGTTACTAGTCAAAATGGAATCATATACAGAAGCTGATCTGCTAGCATTTTGGGCTGAGAGTATTCAGCATCTAATTACTACCATTGGGAAACAACATGAAAATATGACTACATTGCAGCATGTATAAAACCTTATCTTTATACTTGTATGCTTATTCCATCCTTTAATTGGGATGTGTAAATCTCATAACTTTTTTATATTTTCTTCCAAGAGGAGAAGAGACTGAGTCTAATGAAAGCATGCTATCTTTATACTTTTGTGATTATTTAAACCATTAATTTTATTTGGGATGTGTAAATCTCATAACTTGTCTAATGAAAGCATGCTATCTTTATACTTCTATGATTATTTAAACCATTATTTTTATTTGGGATGTGTAAATCTCATAACTTTTTAAAATTTTCATCCAAGAGGAGGAGAGACTCGCTCTAATGAAAGCGTGTATGAAACCTTTTTAAATTTTTGCTCCAAGCAGAGGAGAGACTTACTCTAATGAAAGCATGTATGAAACCTTATCTGCTTGTTTAAGCCTTTATTTGGGATGTGTACATCGCATAACTTTTTTATATTTTTATGGCAGAAGGAGGATGTGGAGGACATAGCAAGTGAAGAAGAATACGATGTAGACTACTCCCTCAATAAGATGAGTCATAAAAATATGAATCTATTGGAGCAGATTGGAAGTTCATTCACTGCTATGTTGTTAATTCCACAACAACCTCATTTTTTTGAATTTGGTGAAGAAGAGATTTCAATCCTCTTGAATCCTAAGAATGAGGTTAATGTCAAAGTCATTACAACCATCCTCAGGTTTTGCAGCCTTTTCCTTGGCTTTATACTTTGCTTATTTTGATTAAACCCAAGAAGCTAATACTTTTTTTTTTTATATAGTGATGTTATAGCAAATTTTCCACAAAATATACAAAGCGTTTCATATATGCTCGATCCTCGTATTTCGGAAGTGCTTAGCAACAAAGAAGAAACCATAGAGAATGTTTGCAAGAGGTTGAAGCACGTTCCTATGAATGACGCACGACTTATTTTTACAGCATATTATGAGAAGTAAGCATCAAACCCTACTTGTTTTTTCTATTGCATTGCTAGAATTGTCTCAAACACAGTAATTATTATTTATTGATAATGCAGCTCACATTGGAGTCTGGTAGTTGTGGACATCCTTGCGAAGAAGTGCTTCTTTGCCAACTCAATGACATCCGTCCATGGCAATGTGTTAGAGTAAGTATAGACTACACTTGTTGTCACTTCTTGACATGTAGATTGATATGCAATGCACATATTCACTGTTGTTATATGTTTTGATGTGCAGATCAGCTCGAAAATGAGTAGATGCTATCGACATAGTAATGCAGCAATGTGACTTGGCACAACAAATAGAGTATATAACATGTCAGGTATCACATCAAGAGAATAGCCACATCTATAATTGTGGATGGAGGGTGGGCTACAATTTCTTTTTGGTACTTGGTCAAATTTTTGAGATACAAAATGACACCACACTATCAACATATACGGATTTGCATCTCTATGCATTTATAACATGTACCATTCGAGCAATCATTGATTGCGAAATGAATGCCATCAAAGAGTCAAAGAGGATAGAAGACCTCAACTCTACAAACATGGCTTCATTAAAAGAATTGGGAAGCTCTTTTAATGTTAGGGTTATGATTTAACATAGACCTCAGTATCTTGAATTTGGGGGAGAGGAGATTTCAATTCTCTCTAGAGCTTCAAATGAGGTCAATAACAACGTTATGATGGCCATTCTCAGGTTTGATACAAACTTTTTCTCTACTTGATAATTCAATATTTTGATTAAATCTAATAAGCTAATATTCATTTATTTGTTGGTGCAGTATAGTTATCTCACGATTTGGTAGAGTCGTACAAAATCGTGTGTATATGTTGGATTCCTTCCTTTCTCCTATACTTAGCGATAGCAGAAAGACAATAGCCGATGTTTGTAAATTATTACAGCCTTTACATTTACATGGTGTGCAAGTCCTATTTATGGCATATCATGAGATATAAGTATCATGGCAACCTGTATTTTCATCTTATACTGGCAACATTGTGTTAAATAATAATGGTTCTTAATTATTCGTGTAGGGAACATTGGAGTCTGGTGGTTTGGAACCTTGAAGACAACTATTGTTGGTTTGTTAACTCGATTGCAGGCTTTCATGGCTCAGTGCAAACGTAAGTATTCTATTAATCTGTTGTTACTTCTATATTATGTACCTTATGTGATAGACACACTAAGTTTTTTTAATATGTCACGATGAGCAGGTCGATTGAGAAGTTGGTATCTGCTATCAGAGAAATAGGACAGTACAAAGACTCGGTAGACTTCCAAAAGCGTTTAGTAGTAGAGCAGGAAGATGGGCATAGTTGTGGGTGGAGAGTTGCCTACAACTGCATGTTGATTTTCAAAGAAATTTTCTCACTTAAGCCACAGATCTCATCGGAAGACTCTTTGGAGCTCAAATATTCAGAGGAGGATATACAATTGTTTAGGGCTGAAATCATTCGAGACCTAATTGCTGCCATTAGAATACAACGTGCAACTGAAGCAATATCAGAGCTTCCCTTTAAGCAAGAGGAGACTGAGTCTACTATGAAAGCACTGCACACTACAGAAGAAGTAGAGACCCAATGTACACCTACAGCACCACAGCCTCCACTGGAAGCATCAGAAGAGTTGCCACCGCCTCCGCTTGCATTTAAGGAAGAGGATACTGAGTCTACTCCGAAAGCACTACATATTACAGAAGAAGTAGAGACCGAGTGTACATCTACAGCACCACAGCCTCCATTGGAAGCATCCGAAGAGTTGCCACAGTCTCCACTAGAAGCATCACAAGAGTTGTGATGCATGTATGATGTTGTGTTTGTAGTTTTTGTTGATTATACACCAATTTGTGACTTATTACTCAAGTGGCACAATCATGATATTTATATAATTTCTTTATGCACACAATTTTATGATATGAATGTGTGATGATGTGATTATTTGGAAATAAATCCTTGTGTGATGAGAATTTTGATATGAATATGTGATGATGTAATATTTGTAATATATTTCTTCATGCACACAATTTTATGATATGAATGTGTGATGATGTGATTATTTGGAAATAAATCCTTGTGTGATGAGAATTTTGATATGAATATGTGATGATGTAATATTTGTAATATATTTCTTCATGCACACAATTTTATGATATGAATGTGTGATGATGTGATTATTTGGAAATAAATCCTTGTGTGATGAGAATTTTGATATGAATATGTGATGATGTAATATTTGTAATATATTTCTTCATGCACACAATTTTATGATATGAATGTGTGATGATGTGATTATTTGGAAATAAATCCTTGTGTGATGAGAATTTTATTCAGTTGGACAGTCTCCACTCACTTAAAGTAGAGCATTCGCAATGCTTCTCTCACTTTATTCCAACCCTTATCCTTATCATCTCCACTCACTTAAAGTAGAGCATTCAATCTCCACTCGCTTTATTCCAACCCTTACCCTTATCATAGTGAACACATCGTGCCTCTCACTTTATTCCAACCCTTATCCTTATCGTAGTGAACACATCGTGCCTTAGTGCACTTGTATTCTTCCATCCTAGTCCTTCCACAAACACTCTCTTATTTCTTACATCCTAGTCCTTCTGAGTAACTTGTATTCTTCTATCCTAGTCCTTCCGCAAACACTCTCAAAGTCTTCTTTCATCCATCTTGATAACCAAGTATTCTTCTATCCTAGTTCTTCCACAAACACTCTCTTCTTTCATCCATCCTAGTGCTTCTCATTAACTTGTATTCTTCTTGTATTCTTCTATCCTAGTCCTTCCGCAAACACTCTCAAAGTCTTCTTTCATCCATCCTGATAACCAAGTATTCTTCTATCCTAGTTCTTCCACAAACACTCTCTTCTTTCATCCATCCTAGTGCTTCTCATTAACTTGTATTCTTCCATCGTAGTCCTTCCGCAGACACTCTCTTCTTTCTTGCATCGTAGTCCATCTCCCTTTCTTTATCATCTCCCCACCCATGGATGTCCTTGGCATTGTCGAAGACGTGGAGTTCGGAATTAACAATCTCAAAGAATGGATTGCTGACCAAGGAGCACAGAGAGAGGCCAGAATTTGACAAGGTTCTCCTTTGACACACATGGAGAGAGAGGAATTTGCTGCACAAAGGCACGCAGAGAGGGAGGAGACTCTCAAGATAGCAGACAGTGAAAGACTTCTAAGACATATGATAAAAGCACGACAAGATCTATTAGACTTCTTAAGTAACCTGCGTTATCGCAGCTCTCGTCGTGGGCGATTTGATGCGGATGCTGAGAGAACAATAAGAGCCTCTCAGAGAAATTATAAAGAAACAATTTGTGATTGCTTAAATTTCTTCTTCGCATGTAATTATGTTGAGGATACAGCTGTGGAGGCAGTGAAAGATTGGGTTGTTGAGAAGATAAGAGAGACCAATGATGAGATCTTCTAGACTTAGATAAGAGAGACTGTATTAAGGTGTTTTTTGACACCATATGGCTTTTTATTAAGGTGTTTTTTGACACCATATGGCTTTGAGTAATATGATCTACTTCTTGTACAAATGTGATGTTAAGATGATGTTAAGAGAGACTGTATTAAGGTGTTTTTTGACACCATATGGCTTTGAGTAATATGATCTACTTCTTTACAAATGTGATGTGCTCTTTTTGAAATGTACTCTAGTTTTCATAACATGTCACGCCATTTTTTCTAATTTGATTTTTTAAAATCTTACTTTTTGTCTCTTTTAACAATGTGATGTACTCTATTTTTAATGTACTCTAGTTTTAATAACATCTCACATCATTTTTTCTAATTTGATTTTTTAAAATCTTCCTTTTTGACTCAATGTTTTGTTTTATAAGAGCCTCTTTTTTTGAAATGTTTTATCCAAAATTATCTCACAAAATGAATTTGGACAGTGCAAGAGTCCAAAAGTAATGAAATAGGTGTTATGTTTTCCCACTCAAATATAATCCAAAAAAACTTTTGTTTTAACAAAAATAAAGAATTAAACAATGTACACAGTTCTTACCCAAGGTAGCTCTCCAGCTCAAGCAAATCCAACAATAGTTGCGTGCTCTCCAGAGATCCCAGCCCGCAGGATCTACAATTTTCTAAAAAGTGAGCGACTATACTATTGAACGTGTCAACATAAAATGTGGTTGTCAAGCAACTATGTACCTTGCACCTGTGCCATGTGTGGCCTGATGGCTGGACAGCTTCAGATAGAGTTGGCACACTGCCAACTAGGCTACATGCAAGTATGGGAAGGCATCCCTTGACTGATTGCACTGAGGGTAGACGAAGCATTTCTTGAGGCAGCCCCCACTCTCGGGTTGCAGCGCCCGTTTGGAGCCTCAGATGATCCGGGATGGCTATGGGCCGAACGGCAACTGTAGGTCAATTCCTTTGTTTTGCGCACCGATTCTATCGTATGGTCGGTGGCCTATTTCGGGACCGACCCCCAGTCGACCGTTTTGGGCAGACTGGGTCGGCCACCCAATTGAGCCTAACCGACTACGACTGGTGGCTATATAAGAGCAAGCCCGTGAAGCCCATTTCATCACTGGCTACAGCAACCTTGATTCCTTAGCATTCAGACTCCGTCTTCTACTGTTTCCAGCACGCCATCAAAGCTTCTTTCATAGGAGTGCACGGCTGGGAGGCAGCGCCATCTATTGTATCAGTTCTATAGTAATCAAATTTTTGATTCTCCATACTGTCTTGTTTTCTGTCTTGCGTATGAGATCCTATTATTTGTTGAGCATAGACGTTGTATTATTTTCTTACAGAGAGAAGGGGTGAGAGAGGATGGATAGAGAGGTCAAAGAGAGTGAGAGAAGGGTAGAGAGCGGAAGGGAACTAAGTGAGAGAGGATGGAGGAAGAGAGGGAATGTAGAAGTAGAGAGAGAAAGGGGAAAAGAGAGAGTTGCAAAGGGATCATGGAGAGAGGGAAAGAGGTACAGGATCATGAGGGTAGGGAGAGAAGGGTAGACAGAGAAGAAGGGAGACTAAGTGAGAGAGAGTGGAGGAATAGAGGGATGGTTAAAGTATAGAGAGAAAGGGGGAAAGAAACAGGGGGGTATTGAGGGCATGATAGAGAAAGAAAGAGGTGATGGAGGAAGGAAGAGGTGCAAGCTCACGAGAGGAAGGGCAATGTGGGCAAGTTAATTGTGGAGATAAGGGAGGAAGAAGAGAGCCAACATTTGGAATCGGATTTAGCTCGTGCATGTCCATGAGTTCCTTATGGTATGCATAGTGACATTGTGTAATTGAGGTCAATAGAAGGCCCAAAGATCTTGATCAAAGGGGTTAACTTGGTTTACTAGGGTGGGAATCATATTTTGACCCTCTACCTCCACTCCACCACCACCACTAGCATGATTGTTTATGCTCCTCTACTGCATTCCAGTATGGTGGTTTTTGCCTGATCGGTGTATCATTCTGAACTTCAAGAAATAAAGTTTTACTTTGTGTAGTTTAAGATGCTAGTACAATGATATCGATGACATGCCATTGATGACTCGACATTTTCTCTTGTCCATGTTCCCTTATCTCACCATTCCCATTCCCTTACCAAGGTGCCATTAAAATATCCCATGTATCATGGATGATTTTTTCAAGTTAGTTTCGTTATGAATCTAAAATTTTATATTGGCATCGAAAGTATGTATGCCCTAATAAAAATAAATGTTGAAAACATTCGCCAGGATTTGAAAATTTTATGTAAAAAAAGTAAAGTTTCACCAATAGGATTTACATTTTTTTCTTCAAAGTTTAAAAGAAAATATATTAAAAGGTACTAAATTCGATTGATATTGTGAAACAAAAAAAAAGGAGCTTGAAAAGTTTCGCCAAGATTTTATATTAATATATGAGCATAGCTTCGATAAAAACATCCCTGCCATGTATTAAGGAAAAGGACGTGCTTGTAGTAGCGGGTCATTTCTTAATAGAAGGTTATGGAGTCGTTATTTCTATGGTGTTATCTTTGTTGTATGGACCAACCATAATTTCTTAAAGTATATTCGTGACCAAGTTGATTATTATAGTTGTAAGGCTCGATGGGTTGAACTCATGTAAGAGTTTGACTTTGAGATTTAGTATGGAAAGGAGTCTCGAAACAAAGTTATAGGTACATTTAGTAGAATGGTTGGAGTGGATGCTTGAGAGATGGACGAAGTATTGACTGATTTTTATAATTGTTTTCAATGGCTTTGTTAGAGAGAATGCTTCTTTGTAAGGATATAGACCACCTATGGTGGCATCGCTAGAGATTTGGAAAGTTTGGACTCATAGATAAGGCATGTGGAAGAGAAATAATCATTAGGGGAGAATTAGGGTCTCAAAAGGGTCTCATAAAAGGAATGGATTAAACGAAGACCAAGTTAACCTACTATGGTAACCCATGGGTTTAGGGTGCCCTAGCATTTACTCAACTTACATGGGTACCATTATTTTGAAATTGATGCATTTTGGAGGCTATAGATGGAGGCACTTGAGATCCATGGTGGAGATTGAGGCACATAATAGACAGTGTGGATTGAAGCGCCTTTTTGTTGCATCTCCATCCTTGGATTTCCTTGATATCAATGGCACAGATTCTAGTGCCTTTCCCTTGTAGCTCCAATGACAATGGCAGACACAGAGTTGGAGATGAGAACAACACTAAAAAAGATGAAAACAGGGAGAAGGTGCAGCTGCAATGGCGATTCGTTTAAGAACAAGGCACAAGGTGCACGTGCAGTTTGCCCTAGTCACGATAAGATCGAGAGATCTTGAATAATAGAAGGAGCTTCAAGAAAGTGATCCTAGTGATGGGACTCTTCCAGACACATGTTGAACTTGCTCACCAGGAATGTGCTTTTTACGGTGCGCGTGGGGCAAGCCAAAGAAGTCTGGATAGACATGCCTTTGCTTGGTGGTCGAAAAGCTTCTCTGTGTATATATATACAAGCTGTAGTGCATCTTCTGATCGGGCTACTCCACCTTGTGTAACTGAGTCTCATGGATTCTTCCGCAGGCCGCAGGCGTCTTGTTCTAAGTCTTCTTATTCTTGCAGCAGCACTTGTAGTAGTAGCTTATGGCTACTCGGACAACTGCGCTGGCTCGGGTCTGTGCGGCTTCGTGAGCAAGAACGACTGCAACACTGCGATCGGGCGCTATAACGACGGGACCATCTACTCGGCGTACACGTCGAGGGTATCCGGCAGCTGCACCGCTATCTACCGCTGCAATGGTGCCTACGAGGCCCGCAGCGGAGCCGACCTCAAGCAGCGTTTCCAGCACATCTACAACCAGCAGCCCTGCGGCCGATGCGGCAGCCATGCCTTCGACAACTGCGAGGCCACCCTCAACTACTGCGGCAACTGCAGAGATGTCGGTTAACAGTCTCTTATGAGAGTCTTGTTTCTGTTGTAAACGATCTATAATAAAGTTGGCTGTGCCCGCATGATCAACAGAAAGAAGGGGAAATATACTGGAATGAAGAAGCTAATATATTAGTGAACGTCTTTCGTATAATATGGATTTCTTAAATAGACAAAAAATGAATAATGAATCTGGAAACAGATTGTGGGATGCGTAAACCACCCCTATAGTATTAGCATTTCTTTCCTCTTCCTAGTGTGAACTTCCATGTTATGACATAACCATACTTTAAAACGTTTAAATTGTCTTGCTGCACAGCTTTGGTTTCATGGCAATTCCTAGACATTCTGTGACAATCACCTATGTGTCACTTAGAAATGCGCAAGTGCAATCAATTGCAACAAAATTAAGATAAATCAATTGTGCATTGTATAAAGTTAATTGAATACTCTATATTTTGTACTTGCTTGGGTAACACCTATAGACTCGGGCAATACATACAACAACACAAACATGCTTTTTTCGGGGAAGGGCAAGAAGAGAGTTTTTGAGCGACTTTGAGGGCGAGTTTTTTTTGGCAACCAGCATGTTTTGTTCCACCTATTCCACTTATGACATCTCTCTCTCTCTCTCTCTCACACACACACACACACACACACACACACAATATTCTTTTTGTCTCTTTGTCCTTCTTGTCCTTATTGCAACTCTCTATCTCCGTCTATATCTAACTCTGTCACATCTCTCTCTACCCCCTCTCTCATGCACGCACTGTTCTCTCTCTCTCTCTCTCTCTCTCTCTCTCTCACAACACACACACACACACTTACCTCCCAATGGGATCTAACCTATTCGAAGAGTATAGACACACCTAGTAATAATGGGACACCATAAAATAAGAAGATGCATACCATAAACTTTGGGCCAATGATGAAACCCATGAGTTTCTCACATATTGGAGAGGATCGCCATCAAGAAGATGAATTTTACTAATAAGGACAACGTGAGGATATAAGCTAAGTCTTCAATAAGATACAAGAGCTTGAACTTAACATATGCCTGGAAAAATCCAACTAGAGATTCGAACACAAAGGAAAAAAGGTGGGAAAGGCATGAACTTTACCATGGACACATTGGATCTATCCCCTTGGAGGACCAATAGTGGATCATTATGTTCTATATGTATAGCCATATATCCTGGTGTAAGACACATGTACATATGGACATGAGAATATATACACACATGCATACATACTTTTGAGAATATAAGCATGCATAACCACACACATGGGCATATGGAGATATGCATACTTAGAAAGCACCAAAGGGTGAACACTTGCCTCAGATAGGGCAATAATAGTGACCTGCTCTCTAGAATACTTACCACCTGAAATACACGTTGGCAACGGCTAGATCTAAATGCTCATGAGCTTCTCGTCTTGCTTCAATTGTTGGATTGCAAGTTCCTTTACATGTAGTTTGGGTTTTCATACGACTGCTTGTATGAAGCTTTATACCGGTTAGCACCGTTTGTGTTCGCTATGTTTATAGTAAAAACCCATCATATAATTATGGTCATTCAATAAAACGGAACTACTAAGCAAGGTCGCAAGTTCATGAACACCAAAAATGGAAAGGTTTCCATAGGTTGGTCTTCAACTTGCACATATACCTTGCCTTGCATTTCCCTTTGATATGTCACATCTTTTGGTGGAGACGCCGGTAGGTTTTGCCTAGAAGCCTTCTATCATAACCGCACAGTCCCATTAGATTGAAGGAAAGAAAGTCATCTTTGGAAAAGTTTTTTGTTTCTACTTATCTTTTGGTGCAAAAATGTTCAACATCCCAGTGTTCCATGGAATAGAGGGAACTTCTCAAAGAAATGCCAACCTGGGGGGAGTCAAAGATTCATTCATTTCCATCCTTGGATAAGGATACCTCTACCTCTATTCTATTGGGTGATGTTTCTCCTCCTACAAAACATGATGAGTCTTTTGAAGGAGTTTCTGGATTGTTTGTTGAAGACTCATGTGGTGATCAAGAAATCTTGATTGTTGACACATATGAATGTGAAGCAAAAGGTGAATATGAAAATCTTGAAAATGTTCCTTTATAATTCACAACTAGTGCATCAACTCATATGGATAATGAGAGTGATATCTTTGATCCTATTCTTGATGGAGTTTCATGCTTGTTTGTTGAAGATCCATGTGAAGATCTTGACATTGTTGCATTTGAAACATGTGACTATGGAAGTGTTGACCTTTTAGATACTAATCATCTTGAGAGCAAGCAATTTCCATATTTGCTATTGATCAAGAGAGCCACATAGTCCCAAAGGATGATGTTTATGCTAGTGATCCTAAGGATGTTGAGGCTCCTGCAATGTTGACACTTGCAAATGATGTTGACTTGGGATCTAAAATGATGATATAAAATGACAGAATGCTATGAAATTCTCGATGATGCCTTATTAGAAGAGGAGAACATAGAAATATGTGATGCTGATGTAGGGGTCCTTGAGTACATTGAATTTGAAGATGCTTGCATTATGTCTTCTCCGTTTGCTAATCACCAGCTACATTGTGAAGTTGTCAATAAGGAGGTAAATCTCACACACCGTTCAAGTCAAGTTTGGATGGTATCCGAGTATACTAATCCATTGTTGTGTGCATATAGACAATGGTTGCTAGATTCTACTCACTTGGATGTGGAGATAGATGCTTATCTTCAATATATAAAGATCATTTATAGTTTTGCACATGATGTGGGGGTTAAAGGTCACTGTGCCTTTACCCCGGTTATGTACAATACTCAAACACATATATAAATGAATGAAAAAGAAGATTAGGGTGTTATGCGCCCATCAAAACTTGTGTGGCTCTCTGATTCTCTCTCCCTCTTCCGTTATTGCTTCCATTGAGAGCACTCTCAACTGGTATCAGAGCCCGGGTGATCTAGCTGAGCATGTGTGAATCCCTGAAAGCTCAACATACAACTCTGTGGGATGAAGGAGAAGCTCTGTGGGAAGCTTTGTGGGTGACTTTACTTGCATCCGAGTGTGTAGAGACCTTGGAGGAACCTTTGGAAAAGTCACTTTGGCTTTGCGAAGTGGTTTTGAGAGCCTATTAAGTGTTTTTAAAGAAAAAGTCGTTTTTTGAGCTTTTCCCTGTTCCGTTCGATGACAGAGACTCCGTATTGACTTGTAGAGGCAACTATTGCTTGCTTTTGGTGTCCACTTCACTTCAGGAGGTTGGAAACACCTTCATTCTTGAATCTGGGATCATTTCATTGGATTTCTGACTCACTATGTCAGTTCCTACGTTTTTCTGCCCGGGTGTTGGAACTCAAGTTTGGAGCAACCATTTGCAGATGTGTCAGTTCCGGTGGACTCAGAAGATCCTAAAACTTCTATGTTGCTCGTCATTCAAACTCCGGTGGAGTTTACAAACAACTCTATTTCCAAATATGTTTTTCAGTCCGTGTGTTGTCAGAGTTATAGATCTCTGTGTATTCGATTTGGTCTGTTATGCATTTTTCATTCTAAGGTTTTGAAACCTTAGATTTATGCCACATGGTAGTGGATAAGTGTTGACTCCCATTTCTCACTCATTGGTTGGGATTTTGGAGTTCCGGCAGAATAGAGATATTTGCAGATTTTCTTGCTGAGTTCGATTATGCAATGGTGCCCATGTTTTAAGGCATCTCAGGTTCTATTTTTAGTAGCGGTCTTTTCCGTGGGACCATGATTTCTTGAGCATACCTTATGCAGATCACTCTGGTTGCAGTTTGAGCCATGTGCGCTCATTTGTGGTGTGCATTGGGTTGCAGTGGATGATTTATAGGCCATTTGGATGCATTGCAATCCTTATTGCGCTGATAGGTCCAGATTGCCTTGTGGGATGCTATTTCTATGGACGCTTTGCACATGGATGCTATTTTACGCTTAGGGACAGCTTTGACACATTGTAGGTGATGCACTGATAGTGTTATGCTCTCTTGGATGAGATATAATTGATGCATATGCCCATGGATGGTGTTTATGCTTGAGCCATTTGGCATTTATTCGCATTTTGGATTGCCATTGCAATTGGCATTTTCTTTTGGGCCAGATTTGCTCATATGGATGCATAGTACATGCACATGAGTCAGCTGCATCTTTTAATGCTTTCAGCTTTGCGTTTTGGTAATATTTCAGTCTATTGTGGCATACACATTTGGGTGCACCTGGTATTTGGTGTGATTCTCTCTTACAGGCACTAGCATTTGGGATTTTGCTTTATTTCCATCATGGCATCCTCTTCCATGTCTGAAAAGGAGTTTTTCAACATTAAAAAGTTTGATGGGACAAACTTTTCTTTGTGGAAAGAATAGAGAAGTGATGTTCTTATTCAAAAGAAGCAGATTAAACCCTTGGCAGGGATTGAAGCTAAGCCTGCAAATATGTCTGAGGATGATTGGAATGAGTTGGATGCATTAGCAAAGTCTACTATTAGACTTCATCTTGCAGAGTCAGTTTATTTCACAGTAGTAAATGAGCAGACTACGAAAGATTTGTGAAAGAAACTGTGTGCCACTTATGAGAAGGAAACTGCCTCTAATAAAGTTTACCTCATGAAGAGGAACACCTATTTCATTAATTTTGGACTCTTGCACTGTCCAAATTCATTTTGTGAGATAATTCTGGATAAAACATTTCAAAAAAAGAGGCTCTTATAAAACAAAACATTGAGTCAAAAAGGAAGATTTAAAAAAATCAAATTAGAAAAAATGACGTGAGATGTTAAAAATAGAGTACATCACATTGTTAAAAGAGAAAAAAAAGTAAGATTTTAAAAAATCAAATTAGAAAAAATGGCGTGACATGTTATGAAAACTAGAGTACATTTCAAAAAGAGCACATCACATTTGTAAAGAAGTAGATCATATTACTCAAAGCCATTTGGTGTCAAAAAACACCTTAATACAGTCTCTCTTATCATCTTAACATCACATTTGTACAAGAAGTAGATCATATTACTCAAAGCCATATGGCGTCAAAAAACACCTTAATACAAAGCCATATGGTGTCAAAAAACACCTTAATACAAAGCCATATGGTGTCAAAAAACACCTTAATACACCTTAATACAAAGCCATATGGTGTCAAAAAACACCTTAATACAGTCTCTCTTATCTAAGTCTAGAAGATCTCATCATTGGTCTCTCTTATCTTCTCAACAACCCAATCCTTCACTGCCTCCACAACTGTATTCTCAACATAATTACATGTGAAGAAGAAGTTTAAGCAATCACAAATTGTTTCTTTATAATTTCTCTGAGAGGCTCTTATTGTTCTCTCAGCATCCGCATCAAATCGCCCATGACGAGAGCTGCGATAACGCAGGTTACTTAAGAAGTCTAATAGATCTTGTCGTGCTTTTATCATACGTCTTAGAAGTCTTTCACTGTCTGCTATCTTGAGAGTCTCCTCCCTCTCTGCGTGCCTTTGTGCAGCAAATTCCTCTCTCTCCATGTGTGTCAAAGGAGAACCTTGTCGAATTCTGGCCTCTCTCTGTGCTCCTTGGTCAGCAATCCATTCTTTGAGATTGTTAATTCCGAACTCCACGTCTTTGACAATGCCAAGGACATCCATGGGTGGGGAGATGATAAAGAAAGGGAGATGGACTACGATGCAAGAAAGAAGAGAGTGTCTGCGGAAGAACTAGGATAGAAGAATACTTGGTTATCAAGATGGATGAAAGAAGACTTTGAGAGTGTTTGCGGAAGGACTAGGATAGAAGAATACAAGAAGAATACAAGTTAATGAGAAGCACTAGGATGCAAGAAAGAAGAGAGTGTCTGCGGAAGAACTAGGATAGAAGAATACTTGGTTATCAGGATGGATGAAAGAAGACTCTGAGAGTGTTTGCGGAAGGACTAGGATAGAAGAATACAAGAAGAATACAAGTTAATGAGAAGCACTAGGATGGATGAAAGAAGAGAGTGTTTGTGGAAGAACTAGGATAGAAGAATACTTGGTTATCAGGATGGATGAAAGAAGACTCTGAGAGTGTTTGCAGAAGGACTAGGATAGAAGAATACAAGTTACTCAGAAGGACTAGGATGTAAGAAATAAGAGAGTGTTTGTGGAAGGACTAGGATGGAAGAATACAAGTGCACTAAGGCACGATGTGTTCACTACGATAAGGATAAGGGTTGGAATAAAGTGAGTACTGGCACGATGTGTTCACTATGATAAGGGTTGGAATAAAGCGAGTGGAGATTGAATGCTCTACTTTAAGTGAGTGGAGATGATAAGGATAAGGGTTGGAATAAAGTGAGAGAAGCATTGCGAATGCTCTACTTTAAGTGAGTGGAGACTGTCCAACTGAATAAAATTCTCATCACACAAGGATTTATTTCCAAATAATCACATCATCACACATTCATATCATAAAATTGTGTGCATGAAGAAATATATTACAAATATAACATCATCACATATTCATATCAAAATTCTCATCACACAAGTATTTATTTTCAAATAATCACATCATCACACATTCATATCATAAAATTGTGTGCATGAAATAAATATATTACAAATATTACATCATCACATATTCATATCAGAATTCTCATCACACAAGGATTTATTTCCAAATAATCACATCATCACACATTCATATCATAAAATTGTGTGCATAAAGAAATTATATAAATATCATGATTATGCCACTTAAGTAATAAGTCACAAATTGGTGTATAATCAACAAAAACTACAAACACAACATCATACATGCATCACAACTCTTGTGATGCTTCTAGTGGAGACTCTGGCAACTCTTCGGATGCTTCCAATGGAGGCTGTGGTGCTGTAGATGTACACTCGGTCTCTACTTCTTTTGTAGTATGTAGTGCTTTCGGAGTAGACTCAGTATCCTCTTCCTTAAATGCAAGCGGAGGCGGTGGCAACTCTTCTGATGCTTCCAGTGGAGGCTGTGGTGCTGTAGGTGTACATTGGGTCTCTACTTCTTCTGTAGTATGCAGTGCTTTCATAGTAGACTCAGTCTCCTCTTCCTTAAAGGGAAGCTCTAGTATTGCTTCAGTTGCACGTTGTATTCTAATGGCAGCAATTAGGTCTCGAATGATTTCAGCCCTAAACAATTGTATATCCTCCTCTGAATATTTGAGCTCCAAAGAGTCTTCTGATGAGATCTGTGGCTTAAGTAAGAAAATTTCTTTGAAAATCAACATGCAGTTGTAGGCAACTCTCCACCCACAACTATGCCCATCTTCCTGCTCTACTAGTAAACGCTTTTGGAAGTCTACTGAGTCTTTGTACTGTCCTGTTTCTCTGATAGCAGATACCAACTTCTCAATCGACCTGCTCATCGTGACATATTAAAAAAACTTAGTGTATCTATCACATAAGGTACATAATATAGAAGTAACAACAGATTAATAGAATACTTACGTTTGCACTGAGCCATGAAAGCCTGCAATCGAGTTAACAAACCAACAATAGTTGTCTTCAAGGTTCCAAACCACCAGACTCCAATGTTCCCTACACGAATAATTAAGAACCATTATTATTTAACACAATGTTGCCAGTATAAGATGAAAATAAAGGTTGCCATGATACTTACATCTCATGATATGCCATAAATAGGACTCGCACGCCATGTAAATGTAAAGGCTGTAATAATTTACAAACATCGGCTATTGTCTTTCTGCTATCGCTAAGTATAGGAGAAAGGAGGGAATCCAACATATACGCACGATTTTGTACGACTCTACCAAATCGTGAGATAACTATACTGCACCAACAAATAAATGAATATTATCTTATTAGATTTAATCAAAATAAATGAATATTAGCTTATTACCTTATTAGATTAAATCAAAATATTAAATTATCAAGTAGAGAAAAAGTTTGTATCAAACCTGAGAATGGCCATCATAACGTTGTTATTGACCTCATTTGAAGCTCTAGAGAGAATTGAAATCTCTTCTCCCCCAAATTCAAGATACTGAGGTCTATGTTGAATCATAACCCTAACATTAAAAGAGCTTCCCAATTCTTTTAATGAAGCCATGTTTGTAGAGTTGAGGTCATCTATCCTCTTTGACTCTTTGATGGCATTCATTTCGCAATCAATGATTGCTCGAATGGTACATGTTATAAATGCATAGAGATGCAAATCCGTATATGTTGATAGTGTGGTGTCATTTTGCATCTCAAAAATTTGACCAAGTACCAAAACGCAATTGTAGCCCACCCTCCATCCACAATTATAGATGTGGCTATTATCTTGATGTGATACTTGAAATGTTATATACTCTATTTGTTGTGCCAAGTCACATTGCCGCATTACTATGTCGATAGCATCATCTACTAATTTTCGAGCTGATCTGCATATCAAAACATATAACAACAGTGAATATGTGCATTGCATATCAATCTACATGTCAAGAAGTGACAACAAGTGTAGTCTATACTTACTCTAACACATTGCCATGGACGGATGTCATTGAGTTTGCAAAGAAGCACTTCTTCGCAAGGATGTCCACGACTACCAGACTCCAATGTGAGCTGCATTATCAATAAAGAATAATTACTGTGTTTGAGACAATTCTAGCAATGCAATAGAAAAAACAAGTACCTAGGGTTTCATGCTTACTTCTCATAATATGCTGTAAAAATAACTCGTGCGTCATTCATAGGAATGTGCTTCAACCACTTGCAAACATTCTCTATGGTTTCTTCTTTGTTGCTAAGCACTTCCGAAATACGAGGATCAAGCATATATGAAACGCTTTGTATATTTTGCGGAAAATTTGCTATAACATTACTATATTTAAAAAAAAAGTATTAGCTTCTTGGGTTTAATCAAAATAAGCAAAGTATAAAGCCAAGGAAAAGGCTGCATCAAACCTGAGGATGGTTGTAATGACTTTGACATTAACCTCATTCTTAGGATTCAAGAGGATTGAAATCTCTTCTTCACCAAATTCAAAAAAATGAGGTTGTTGTCGAATTAACAACATAGCAGTGAATGAACTTCCAATCTGCTCCAATAGATTCATATTTTTATGACTCATCTTATTGAGGGAGTAGTCTACATCGTATTCTTCTTCACTTGCTATGTCCTCCACATCCTCCTTCTGCCATAAAAATATAAAAAAGTTATGCGATGTACACATCCCAAATAAAGGCTTAAACAAGCAGATAAGGTTTCATACATGCTTTCATTAGTGTAAGTCTCTCCTCTGCTTGGAGCAAAAATTTAAAAAGGTTTCATACACGCTTTCATTAGAGTGAGTCTCTCCTTCTCTTGGATGAAAAATTTAAAACGTTATGAGATTTACACATCCCAAATAAAAATAATCGTTTAAATAATCATAGAAGTATAAAGATAGCATGCTTTCATTAGACAAGTTATGAGATTTACACATCCCAAATAAAATTAATGGTTTAAATAATTATAAAAGTATAAAGATAGCATGCATTTATTAAACTCATTCTCTTCTCCTTTTGGAAGAAAATATAAAAAAGTTATGAGATTTATACATCCCAATTAAAGGCTGGAACAAGTATACAAGTATAAAGATAAGGTTTTATACATGCTGCAATGTAGTCATATTTTCATGTTGTTTCCCAATGGTAGTAATTAGATGCTGAATACTCTCAGCCTGAAATGCTAGCAAATCAGCTTCTGTATATGATTCCATTTTGACTGGTAACTCCAAATCAAAAATCTCTCTAAGAAACAACATGCAGTTGTAGGCGACTCTCCACCCACAGCTGTGTCCATCTTTTTGCTCCACTGGTAGACGTCTTTTGAATTCTACTTGATTTTGTTGCTCCGTGGTTGTTCTGACAGCAGATACTAGCCGATATGCAGCACTGTCCAGCATGACATATGAAATATATTAATATGTCATGATCATAAGATACAAAATAAGAAAGTATCAAAAATATTAAGAGAATAATTACCTTGGGGAGTTGGCATGATAGCCTTCTATTGAATTCACAAACCATAAATGGTTGAGTTCAAGGTCCCAGAAGATCAGACTCCAATGTGAGCTACACGACCAGAATAAAAATGATTATTGTTTTACACAAACTTGCCAAAGAAATAGTAAAAATAAGGTTAGAGTTGATACTTACGCCTCATGATAATGCATTAAGATGACTCGCGCCCCATCTAAATTCAAAGGGCTTAACCAGGTACAAACATCTTCTATAGTCTTTTGAGGAGAGCTAAGAATAGAAGAAAGGAGAGCATCGAGCATGTAGACACGATGCTGCACTGTACTAGGAAGTTGAGAAATAACTACACTGCACCAAGAAATAAACAAACATTAGCTCATAGAATTGATTTGCATTCTGCACTAGGAAACTGATATATAACTAAACTGTGAATAAATAAACAAATGTTAGCTTATTGAAGTAGCAATAAATAAATAAACATTACCTGAGAATGGCCAAGATAACATTGTCATTAACCTCTTTTAAAGGATTGGAGAGGATTGAAACCTCCTCTCTACCAAAGCTTAAATACTGAGGTTCTCGTTTCAAAACGATCTTAACTTGAAATGAGCTCTCCATTTTATCTAATGCAGCTAAATTTGATTTTTCAATCAAATTTAGAGGTGGTTGCATTGTTGAAGTAGAAGGGAGTGCCTCCGTATTGACTTCATCCATTTCTTCTCCCTCTATTGCCTGTAAACAAATATGAGAGATTAGATTCATTATCTTTAAATTTAAATCTTATTTAAAAAATTATATTTAGTTGAGAAATAGAGAGTTCATACCGCTAAGTATTGTCGTAGTGGCCTTTTTTCATAACCCTACGAGCCATAACTATCAAAGAGGGCATCATCATATTTGTCTTCCTCCACAGACCTCTCTGTGAATGGGTCATGTAAGTCCATCTTTTCATCATCAACAACTGGGACATTATGATCTTCAAGGTAATCATCCATGTCATCGGTGTCCTTGTGGTCTATCTCTTTTTCATAGCCTGTGGTTAGATCTGCTTGAAGCTGGAAATAGGCCATGAAATGCTTATTTTCAATAATATTGGTGGAGTTGCCTTTTCTTAGGAGATCCTCAAATAAATATCCCATCCTGCACAAGGTGACCTCCCAACCTGCCGGCAGCAAATTCTCCATCATGGTAAGAGACTCCCACTTTTTGCAGGACTTCCATAGTTGTTTTTTTTTAAATGTATGGACCTGGGAATATCTTGCTCTTCTAGCATCAATCTCAAATTATTTGAATTCCCTCTTATGTTCTTTTGTAAGGAGTGATCAGGGTTGGGACTCCGCATACACAGAAAGAATGATTCAAGAGTTTGAATCGCTATGCCACATTCTCTCTTGCCTCTCTTTGCTGCATAAACACCACTATAGATCTTCAAATCTGATGAATATGCTCGCTCTAGAGTAACCTGCATGGCTTCTTTGTCTTTTTTATCAACAAATATGACAATGTTACAAATCGCCACTTTGCTAATGGTGGTATATACTATTCTATCAATGAAGTTATGGATATCATCGCTAGAAACTTCATTGATAAAGAATAGTTGTGGCTTATCCCATGCTGACTCATTCTTAAAGAAGTCATCTTCTGAGACTCCCCTGAAGTTGACAAGCTTTCCAGACTCTGCCGTAACCTCTACATTGAATTGAAAGCTTTGGTGCATATCTGTTGGCATTCTTATCTCGCTGATTAATCTTTCCACATATGCAACCACCTGTTGTGGGATCTCTTTTCTCATATAAGAGGTTACTATTTCCGACCCATCTTCATCCTTTTTAATCCACCTGTTTGCCCATAGCTTTACCTTGGGTGTTGACAAAGAAGCTATATGCTTCACCACATTATAGTCAATGTTACAATGAGTAAGTGGAATTTGTTTCTCTGACAGCAAATACTTGATGGCACTATGCACTGCATCACGCCTCACCTGTACATTGATGCATTCTTCCATGCAGTGGTCTTTGTCTTTTTTTCCAAAAAACCATTCTTTCTTTAACATTTTTTGTGCTGCCATGGATGCATACTTATCAGGTAAGTACTTTACAGGCCTCCACATCCTTGCCGTCAACTCCTTCTTATCCATTACCTTTGACTTGCCGGAGATAAACAAAGGAGCTTCATAGGTCAGCTGTCCACGCTCACAAGCAATGCACGTTTCAAGCATCTCATTGAACACTTCAACAGGACGAAATATGATAGAAGTGTAGTCGGCATATCTGTCCCTCACCACCTTGAGGCTTGTCATACTTTCTTCCCGCTCTTGGGTTCCCCTAGGCACAACTGCACTCACAGAAGTATAAAAGTTTGTGAGTGTGTCGGCGTCTGCTTTTGTGACCTTTCGCTTCAAATCGGGATTTGGAGAACCAAATGTTGTCCATATCACCCTTGCCTTCTGTAAGACCTCTGATGTTGAGGATATCTTACGCTTTCCATGGACATAATGATTAAGTCTTTCGGACTCAATCAAATACTTAATCTCATGCTTGAATATACAGATCGTTGCAGGATAATAATGGAATGAGCTTATCTTTACAAATTGTTCTGGAGTGAGTCTTTTGCCCTCCTTTTCTTCCCTTGCGATCTGATTACAAGCATAAGCCCAATGTTGACCATCAATGGGCTGGAATCTGCAATGAAGGAGAAATTCCTTCTTGACTTCCTTTAGCATATTCTCTCCTTGTGCCTCTTCGCCTTGTTCATGTGGAATATTTTTTAGAGTGTTTTTAAAGAATTGACTGAAGATCTCCTCGAAATGTGTAGGCCCTGTAAATGTTATTTGATCCAGAAAACTATTTTTGGTTGGACAAAACATTATTGGGCGCAAGACCACATTACTTGCCACAGGTTTCTTACCATCTCTCAAAGCCTCGTATATTTGCATTGCATAGGATATATCAAGGCTTCGGCTATTAGTAAACAGAGCTGCAGCTTCCACATCTTTGGCATTCACAAACCATGTCCTTTGACCCCAGATATATCCCACATCATCATCTGTAACTGCTTCATTAAGACGCAGATTAAGATTTTTAATTGATGTGAGTTCATCTTGATCATCTTCAGCCTCGGATTCTGAGTCTTCTTCATCTTTCTCTTTTTTTGACCGTTTTTCATCCACATTATCTTTCTCTACAGTGGGACGATGTCTTTTCTTACTGCTTAGAACCGTGGCTCTTGCAGTACTAGCCTTTTGCATTTCACGTCGTGGTTTGCTAGCAAGAGCTTCTAGCATAACTGCAATGGATCGACCTTGATCTTCTTCAATTTTTGCTAATTCCCATGCACTCAAGGCTTGTTTTTCATCATCCTTAGTTACATCCACCATTTCTGGCTCTAGAAGTTTGCGCTCATGTTCTACAGGTTTGTGATAGTGTGCCTGTTCTTCTTGTCCCTGCATTGAAGTCTGAGCTTTTTGATCTCCTTCATGTGATGATTCTTGCATATGGAGAGCATATTCTGCATCCTGAAAGTATTCAAACATTATCTTTGCATGCATCCTTTTTGCCACCACACTAGGAAATTGCTCCCAAGTATATGAAAGAGTCTCCAATGCCCTTTGCAGCTCTAGAAACTTTGATGGTTGAGGAGGAGGCATCACAAAGGTTTTTGCGTCTCTCCTTGACACAATAAAATGCATACCGCCAACTTCAGGATCTGAACTCTTTGTTAAAATATCCACAAAGGTGTCTTTTCGCTGAATTATTATGCCTACTACAAGGCTTGAAGTCATATCTTTTTTGAAGAAAGTAGCATCCCATGGATCTTCAACACCATTGAACTCCCTTTTTGACATAAGTAGAAAGAGTCTCTTTTCCTTTTGATGAAGAAACCAAGCTCTTCTACCCATGTGATATCGAGTCCACCTACCAAAGCCATTGGGGCTATATTCCTTTCCTTTGAAATTCAAAGTGACATCAGAAACCCATTCTCTGATCTCAGAGTCATCTAGCATAGCCATCACATTAGCTGATTGCTCCATAATCCTACAAGAAAAGATAATGAAGAATTTAGATACATACAAGTAAAGTACAATATACAACCCTTGATATAATAAATGTGGAAAATAGCCCAAAAGGCTTTACAAGGCTTCATATGGCAATAAATGTGGGAAATAGCCTAAAAGGCTTTACAAGGCTTAAATATTTGTACAAATGTAAAAGAATTAGCCAATAAAGCTTTACAAGTAATATAAAATGTCGTCTAGTGATAAAGCTTCAATCTTCGTGAAGATTCATGTAATCTGTCCATCCATTGATATCTGAGCACTGATACCCAACTGGTGCAATCTATCCACTAAAAACTATTCCACTGATATCCACTTATGCAGCCCACATGATATCCACTTATGCATCCCACTGATACTCGTTAATTAGTGAATGGTCGGGATGGTCGGGTTTATTACAAGGCGCTTCATATGACAATAAATGTAAAAAATAGCATAAAAGGCTTTACAAGGATTTTTATGACAATAAATGAGCTTAAATATTTATACAAATGCAATAAAAATAACCAATAATCATCAAGCTCCAATATGTCCCATGACATGTAATTTGTCCACTGATATATGCAATCTGTCCACTGATATCTGCTCATGCAATCTGTCCACTGATATCTGCTCATGCAATCTGCCCACTGATAAACTTCTTGGTAAATGGTAAAAGGTCTTATTTAATAGCATGTTATGAGTGTTAAACCGCATGTTAGCGAAGGGACTGACAACGATTAGGAACTAGTTAGAAAAATTTGAGCATGGCTTCGATTGGCAACTTGGAGAATTGTCTCTCCTCTAAGGCAATCTAATCTATGCTAAACTATGCTAAACCAACCGTCGAAGCGAAGAAAAGCAATAAATAATTTCTTTTTCTGTGTTCATTTTGATTTGCTGGGGTTTAAGAGGCTTAAATATGCAAAAGAAGGGGTTGTGATGTAGAGGCTAAACCTGCATGTGATATAAATAAAGAACAAGTATCTAAAGAAAAGTTAACATTTTTCAATTTAAAAGATGAATATATATAAAAACATTATCTCACCTTCGAAATAAACCATAAATTCACTCTTTTATAATTTTTTAAAAGTATAATATAAAAGATGTAAATATATAAAACTCTCTTTACTTTCTCTCTCTCTCTGTCTCTCTCTCTCTACTCCTAAATCTCTTTGTAGCCATAGTCAAGACACCTCATTCTCTCTCTTAATCTCTCTCTCTCTCTCTCTATAACTCTTAAGTATTTTTCTCTCTATCCTCATCCCACTTATTCTCTCTCTCCCTCTCCCTCCCTCTAGCAGAGAAGTTTCATTCCTCTCTCTCTCTCCCTCTCTCTCCCTCTCTCTCTTTCTCTCTCCCTCTCTCTCTTTCTCTCTCTCTCCCTCTCTCTCCCTACTCTCTCCCTCCCTCAAGCAGCCACGGTCCCCAAGAGACCCGCTTCTCTCTCTTAATCTCTCTCCCCCTCTCTCCTCTCTCTTTCTTTCCCTCCCTACTCTTCTCTCTCATTTAAAAATATAATATAAAAGATGTAAATATATAAAACTCTCTTTACTTTCTCTCTCTCTCTCTCTCTCCTCCTAAATCTCTTTGTAGCCATAGTCAAGACACCTCATTCTCTCTCTTAATCTCTCTCTCTCTCTCTTTGACAACTCTTAAGTATTTTTCTCTCTATCCTCATCCCACTTATTCTCTCTCTCCCTCTCCCTCCCTCTAGCACAGAAGTTTCATTCCTCTCTCTCTCTCTCTCTCTCTCTCTCCCTCTCTCTCTTTCTCTCTCTCTCTCTCTCTCTCCCCCTAAGTCTCCCTCTTCTCTTCTCTCTCTCTCTCTCTTTTCCTCTCTCCTCGCGCCACGTTTCATTCCCATAAACATCTCTCTCTCTCTCTCCCTCTCTCTCTTTCTCTCTCTCCCTCTCTCTCTTTCTCTCTCCCTCTCTCTCCCTACTCTCTCCCTCCCTCAGGTAGCCACGGCCCCCAAGAGACCCGCTTCTCTCTCTTAATCTCTCTCCCCCTCTCTCCTCTCTCTTTACCCTCTCTTAATCTCTCTCCCCCTCTCTCCTCTCTCTTTACCCGCTTCTCTCTCTTAATCTCTCTCCACCTCTCTCCTCTCTCTTTCTTTCCCTCCCTACTCTTCTCTCTCATTTAAGGAGCCCCTCTTCTCTGTGTGAATCTCTCTCTCTCTCTCCCTCTCTCCCTCTCATTTAAGGAGCCCCTCTTCTCTCTCTTAATTTCTCTCTTTCCCTCCCTCCCTATTCTCCCATTTCTCAAATTTACAAACTCAAATATAAATAAAAAACTAATTAAAATAGAACTCAAAAACTCAAATAAGAAACTAATTTAAAAAGAATTGTAATGCCTTCTAAAAGACCACCCTCCTCAAAAACTTTAAGAATAAACTAATTGAAAAAGAATTATAAGTAAAGAAAAAGAATTACAATACGAATTTTAAGAAATAGAACTCAAAAACCTTAACAAGAAACTAATTGAAAAGAATTGTAAGTAAAGAAATAGAATTACAAGACGAATAAAAAAGAATGCAAGTACCTGGAAAAAGTGAAAAAAGTAAGGCTCGGCTTATCCTTTCTCTTCCGCTCTTGGTTGCTTCAATGAAATGAGGAGAGAGTTAAAACTAGTCCACTCCTACACATAAATTTGAATTTTCAAAAAAGAGAGGGAAATTTGAATTCATTATAAATTTGAATTCAAATTTGTGTTCAACATTCTTCTTATACTTTCTTCTCATATGTTCCATTTGAATTCAAATTTATGTTCAACATTCTTCTTGATACTTTCTTCAACATTCTTCTCGATTCTCGTAAGTCCTTTTCATTCTCGTAAGTCCTTTTCATTCTTCTCGTAAGTCCTTTTCATTCTTCTCGTAAGTCAAATCTTATTTTTCGTTCTTGCTCGTGATAGTAAGTCAAATCCTCCTCTCCCATCTCTCTCCTTTTGCTCCCTCCTCTCCTCTCCCTCTCTCTCTCTCCTCTCTCTCCTTCCTCTCCTCTCCCTCCCTCCATCCATCCCTCGACCCAACCCTCTCCTCCAGCCTCCTTCCCTCCCCTCCCTCCGTCGCCAAAACTCCTCCCTCGACCCCTCCCTTCCCCTCGCCCCCCCTCCTTCCCCAAAATCCCCCTCCCCCTCCCCCCTCCCCTACCGCTACCCTTCCCCCTCTCCCCTCGCCTAACCTCTTCCTCCCCTACCCCTTTTTCCCCCTACCCCCTTTTAACCTTCCCCCCTTTTCCCCACCCCCCTTGGCGACCCCCCAAACCCTTCCACCCTCTTCCCCACTCTCCCTTTGGCCCCCTCTCAACCCTCCCTCCCTCCTTGGTGACACCCCCCCTTCACCCGGGCTGGCGGCCGCGGCCGCCAGCCCCCCCCCTCTCAACCCCCCCTCCTTCACTCTTTCCCACCCCCCCTCCTCTCACCCATCCCCCCCCTCTTCACCCTCCCTCCTCTCACCCATCCCCCCCCCTCTTCACCCTCCCTGGGCTGGCGGCCGCGGCCGCCAGCCCCCCCCCTCCTCTCACCCAGCCCCCCCCCCCTTCTTTACCCTCCCGCCCCTTCGCAACCCCTCCCTGCCGCCAGCCCCCCCCCTCCTCTCACCCATCCCCCCCCTCTTCACCCTCCCTGGGCTGGCGGCCGTGGCCGCCAGCCCCCCCCTCCTCTCACCCAGCCCCCCCTTCGCAACCCCTCCCCCCCCCCTTCGCAACCCCTCCCCCTCCCTGGGCTGGCCACCGCGGCTGCCAGTCCCCCCCTCTTTACCCCCCCCTCCCCCCCTCAGCCGCTCCCCCACCCTCCCCCCCCCCCTTCGCAACCCCTCCCCCTCCCTCTCATTCGCAACCCCTCCCCCGCAACCCCCCCTTCGCAACCCCTCCCCCCCCCCCCTTCGTAACCCCTCCCCCTCCCTGGGCTAGCGGCCACGGCCGCCAGCCCCCCCTTCTTCACCCTCCCCCCCCTCAGCCGCTCCCCCACCCTTCGCAACCCCTCCCCCTCCCTGGGCTGGCGGCCACGGCCACCAGCCCCCCCCCCTCCTCTCACCCAGCCCCCCCTCTGCAACCCCTCCCTGGGGCTGGCGGCCGCAGCCGCCAGCCCCCCCCCCTCCTCTCACCCATCCCCCCCCCTCTTCACCCTCCCCTCCTCTCACCCAGCCCCCCCTCCTCTCACCCATCCCCCTCCTCTCACCCAGCCCCCCCTCCTCTCACCCATCCCCCCCCCTCTTCACCCCCCCCCCCTCTCACCCAGCCCCCCCTCTTCAACCTCCCCCCCCCCCCTTCACCCTTCCCCCCCTCCTCTCACCCAACCCCCCCCCTCTTCACCCTCCCCCCCCCCCTTCGCAACCCCTCCCCCTCCCTGGGCTGGCGGCCGCGGCCGCCAGCCCCCCCCCCCCCTCCTCTCACCCAACCCCCCCCCTCTTCACCCTCCCCCCCCCCTTCGCAACCCCTCCCCCTCCCTGGGCTGGCGGCCGCGGCCGCCAGCCCCCCCTCTTCACCCTCACCTCCCGTCCCCCCCCTCAGCCGCTCCCCCACCCTCCCGGGCTGGCGGCCGAGGCCGCCAGCCCCCCCTCTTCAACCCCCCCTCCCCCCCTCAGCCGTGCCCCCACCCTCCCCCCCCTTCGCTACCCGCCAACCCCCGCCCCTCTTCATCCTCGCCCCCCTTCGAAACCCCTCCCCCTACCTGGGCTGGCGGCCGCGGTCGCCAGCCCCCCCCCTCTTCACCCTCCCCCCCCCCTCCCCCCCTCAACCGCGCCCCCCCCCTCCCCCTCTCAGCCGCGCCCCCCCTCCCCCCCTCAGCCGCGCCCTCCCCCTCCCCCTCTCAGCCGCTCCCCCCTCCTCTCAGCCGCCCTCCCCACCCCCCTCTCAGCTGCCAGCCCCCCTCCCACCCGCTTCCCTCCCACCTGCCGCGCCAGCCTGCCCTCCCACCCCCTTCCCTCCCACCCACCTCCCTCTTCGCCCCTTCCTCCCCTCCCTTCCTCCTCCCTCCCCTCCCACCCTCTTCCTCCCCTCCCTTCCTCCTCCCTCCCCTCCCTCCCCTCACCTGAACCTTTCTCTCTCTAGTTTCTCTCTCTTCAAATTTTAAAAAAGAAACTAGAAAAAAAAGTTTGCAAGTACCTGGAAACAGTTTGTAAGTTTGCTCTTTCTTGCTTTCTTGCTCTTCCTTCCTTGCTCTCTTGATCGTCCTTGCTTTCTTGCTTCAGTGAATGAAATGAGGGGAGAATGAATGAAGAAGGAAGACTATATATAAGAAAAATTAGGTTTTCCTCCTCCTCTCCTATTGGCTTTCCATTCCTCCCCTCTCTCCTATTGGCTTTTCATTTATCTCCTCTCCCATTGGCTCCCATTACTCCCCCTCTCCTATTGAACCCCCATCCCTCATCCATTAGCCCTCCTCCCATCCATCCATTTCTTCTTCCTCCCCATTGCCACCACTCCCATCCCACATTTCCACCACGTCCCATACTCCTCCCATTTCCCAAAATCCCATATTTCCCCATCTCACCCTCCTCTTTTTCATCCCCTATTAACTTCCTCACTCATTTCACTCCCTTATTAGCCTACTCCCCTATTACCTTCCCCTCTTCCATTCCATTCTTCCCTCCCCACTCTCACTTCCACTTCCCATTACTCACTTGCCATTTAAAAACTATTAATATATTATTATACTATTTTTTATACTTATTATCATACACCCTTATTACTTCCCTATCCTATTCCACTCCTCCCTCCTCATTCCCACTTCCACTTCCCATTACTCACTTGCTATACACATTTGCAAACTATTAATATATTATTACATGATTTTTTATACTATTTGTAAACTTACATATGGGCAAAATCACAGGTGTCAAAGCGATCCTATTGTGGTCATACAACAACGGTGCTTTTATTCAAGGGCATATTTATCCTCATCAACAAGCTTATTTACTCAAGGTATGAAGTGCATAATTTGTGCACTAGGTGTTTACTTTGTGCCAAAATTGTTTGCCACACACACACACACATATACATATACCGAGAATTTTCTAATATTATCGCATCTACATTTCTCCAATGGGCACAAAACTTTGTACACTCCTCAACCTAGGTCTTATTGACTTGCATACAAAGTGGTGCACCCATCTCATAAGTACTTGTTCGGATAACACACCTCCTATGTATTTTATGACGATTGTGCATAACACTAGCAACAAAATGGTGTATCATGTGAGACAGACTATGCAAAGCATATCCAATGGACACAAGATTTTACACGTTCCTCAACCTAGGCAGTATTGACTTGTGTGCAAAGTGTCATCCCCATCCGATAAGTACTTGTTTGAAAAATACACCTACGATCGTGTTTTTTGACGATTGTGCATGACACTAAGGCAACAATGGTGTTTTATGCTTGATCGACAATGCAAAGCATATCCGATGGGCACAATACTTTGCACACACCTTCAACTAGGTAGAATCGACTTACATGCAAAGTGGCATGCCCATCCCATAAGTGCTTGATCCTATAACATACCTAGAAACGTGTTTTTTGACGAATGTGCATGACACTAGAGTAAAAATAGTATTTAATGCTCGATCGACCATGCAAAGGATATCCGATGGGCATAAAACTTTTCGTATGCCTCAACCTAGGTGGTATTGAAATGTTCTCAATGAGGCATACCCATCCGATAAGTACTTGGTCAGATAACACACCTAATGGCGTGTTTTTTTGCGAATGTGCATGTCATTAGGAAAAAAATGATGTATAATGCGTGATCGACCATGCAAATCATATCCGATGGTGATAATACTTTGCATGCACCTCAACGTAGTTAAAAAGGACTTGCGTGCAAAGTGGAGCCCCCATATGATAAATATTTATTTGAATAACACACCTATAGCTGTGTTTTTATATGGTTGTGCATGACACTAAGGCAAAAACAGTGTGTTATGCTTGATCGACAATGCAAAGCATATCCGATGGGCACGATACTTTGCACACACCTTCAACTAGGTGGAATTGACTTACATGCAAAGTGGCACGCCCACCTCATAAGTGTTTGATCAGATAACACACCTAGCAGTGTGTTTTTTTATGAATGTGCATGGCACTAAGGCAAAAATGGAATTTAATGCTCGATCGACCATGCAAAGCATATCTGATGGGCACGATACTTTGTACACACCTTCAACTAGGTGGAATTGACTTACATGCAAAGTGGCATTCCCATCGCATAAGTGCTTGATCGGATAACACACCTAGCAGCGTGTTTTTTTACGGATGTGCATGGCACTAAGGAAAAAATGGTATTTAATGCTCGATCGACCATGCAAAGCATATCCGATGGGCATAATACTTTTCCTATACCTCAACCTAGTTGTTATTAAAATATTGTCAAAGAGGCACACCCATCCGATAAGTACTTGGTCAGATAACATACCCAAGGGCGTGTTTTTTTGCGGATGTGCATACCACTAGGGAAAAAACGGTGTATAATGCGTGATCGACCATGCAAATCATATCCGATGGTGACAATACTTTGCACGCACCTCAATGTAGTTAAAACGGACTTGCATGCAAAGTGGAGCCCCCATCTGATAAGTACTTATTTGAATAACACACCTATGGCCGTGTTTTTATATGGTTGTGCATGACACTAAGGCAAAAACGGTGTGTTATGCTTGATCAACCATGCAAATCATATCCGAAGGTGACAATACTTTGCACACACCTCAACCTAGTTGAAACGGACTTGCGTGCAAACTAGAGCCCCCATCCGATAAGTACTAGTTTGAATAACACATCTAGGACTGCGTTTTTTTACGAATGTACATGACACTAAGACAAAAACGGTGTTTTATGCTTGATCGACAATGCAAAGCATATCCGATGGGCACAATACTTTGCACACACCTTCAACTAGGTAGAATCGACTTACATGCAAAGTGGCACGCCCATCCCATAAGTGCTTGATCGGATAACATACCTAGCAGCGTGTTTTGACGGATGTGCATGACACCAGAGTAAAAATAGAATTTAATGCTCGATCGACCATGCAAAGGATATCTGATGGGCACAAAACTTTTCGTATGCCTCAACCTAGGTGGTATTGAAATGTTCTCAATGAGGCACACCCATCCGATAAGTACTTGGTCAGATAACACCTAATGGCGTGTTTTTTTGTGAATGTGCATATCATTAGGGAAAAAATGATGTATAATGCATGATCGACCATGTAAATCATATCCGATGGTGACAATACTTTGCACACACCTCAACGTAGTTAAAAAGGACTTGCGTGCAAAGTGGAGGCCCCATCTAATAAGTATTTATTTGAATAACACACCTATGGCCGTGTTTTTATATGGTTGTGCATGACACTAAGGCAAAAACAGTGTGTTATGCTTGATCGACAATGCAAAGCATATCCGATGGGCACGATACTTTGCACACACCTTCAACTAGGTGGAATTGACTTACATGCAAAGTGGCACGCCCATCGCATAAGTGCTTGATTAGATAACACACCTAGCAGCGTGTTTTTTTACGGATGTGCATGGCACTAAGGCAAAAATGGAATTTAATGCTCGATCGACCATGCAAAGCATATCCGATGGGCACGATACTTTGCACACACCTTCAACTAAGTGGAATTGACTTACATGCAAAGTGGCATTCCCATCCCATAAGTGCTTGATCGGATAACACACCTAGCAACGTGTTTTTTTACAGATGTGCATGGCACTAAGGCAAAAATGGTATTTAATGCTCGATCGACCATGCAAAGCATATCCGATGGGCATAATACTTTACCTCAACTTAGGTTGTATTAAAATGTTGTCAAAGAGGCACACCCATCCGATAAGTACTTGGTCAGACAACATACCTAAGGGCGTGTTTTTTTGCGGATGTGCATACCACTAGGGAAAAAACGGTGTATAATGCATGATCGACCATGCAAATCATATCCGATGGTGACAATACTTTGCACACACCTCAACCTAGTTGAAATAGACTTGAGTGCAAACTGGAGCCCCCATCCGATAAGTACTTGTTTGAATAACATACCTAGGACCGTGTTTTTTCATGGTTGTGCATGACACCAAGGCAAAAATGGTGTTTTATGCTTGATCGACAATGCAAAGCATATTCGATGGGCACAATACTTTGCACACACCTTCAACTAGGTGGAATTAACTTACATGCAAAGTGGCACGCCCATCGCATAAGTGCTTGATCAGATAACACACCTAGCAGCGTGTTTTTTTACGGATGTGCATGGCACTAAGGCAAAAATGGTATTTAATGCTCGATCAACCATGCAAAGCATATCCGATGGGCACAATACTTTGCACACACCTTTAACTAGGTGGAATTGACTTACATGCAAAGTGGCACGCCCATCCCATAAGTGCTTGATTGGATAACATACCTATCAGCGTGTTTTTTTACGGATGTGCATGACACTAGAGCAAAAATAGTATTTAATGGTCGATCGACCATGCAAAGCATATCCGATGGGCACAATACTTTGCACACACCTTCAACTAGGTGGAATTGACTTACATGAAAAGTGGCACGCCCATCGCATAAGTGCTTGATCAGATAACACACGTAGAAGTGTGTTTTTTTACGGATGTGCATGGCACTAAGGCAAAAATGGTATTTAATGCTCGATCGACCATGCAAAGCATATCTGATTGGCACGATACTTTGCACACACCTTCAACTAGGTGGAATTGACTTACATGCAAAGTGGCATTCCCATCGCATAAGTGCTTGATCGGATAACACACCTAGCAGCGTGTTTTTGTACGGATGTGCATGGCACTAAGGTAAAAATGGTATTTAATGCTCGATCGACCATGCAAAGCATATCCAATGGGTATAATACTTTTCCTATACCTCAACTTAGGTCGTATTAAAATTTTTTCAAAGAGGCACACCCATCCGATAAGTACTTGGTCAGATAACATACCTAAGGGCGTGTTTTTTTGCGGATGTGCATACCACTAGGAAAAAAACGGTGTATAATGCGTGATCAACCATGCAAATCATATCCGATGGTGACAATACTTTGCACACACCTCAACCTAGTGGAAACGGACTTGGGTGCAAACTGGAGCCCCCATCCGATAAGTACTAGTTTGAATAATACACCTAGGACCGTGTTTTTTCATGGTTGTGCATGACACCAAGGCAAAAACAGTGTTTTATGCTTGATTGACAATGCAAAGCATATCCGATGGGCACAATACTTTGCACACACCTTCAAATAGGTAGAATCAACTTACATGCAAAGTGGCACGCCCATCTCATAAGTGCTTGATTGGATAACATACCTAGCAGCGTGTTTTTTGACGGATGTGCATGACACTAGACTAAAAATAGTATTTAATACTCGATTGACCATGCAAAGGATATCTGATGGGCACAATACTTTGCACACACTTTCAACTAGGTGAAATTGCCTTACATGCAAAGTGGCATTCCCATCGCATAAGTGTTTGATCGGATAACACACCTAGGAGCGTGTTTTTTTACGGATGTGCATGGCACTAAGGCAAAAATGGTATTTAATGCTCGATCGACCATGCAAAGCATATCCGATGGGCATAATACTTTTCTCATACCTCAACCTAGGTGGTATTAAAGTGTTGTCAAAGAGGCACACCCATCCGATAAGTACTTGGTCAGATAACATACCTAAGGGCGTGTTTTTTTGCGGATGTGCATACCACTAGGAAAAAAGTATAATGCGTGATCAACCATGCAAATCATATCCGATGGTGAGAATACTTTGCACACACCTCAACCTAGTGGAAACGGACTTGCGTGCAAATTGGAGCCCTTATCCGATAAGTACTAGTTTGAATAATACACCTAGGACCGTGTTTTTTCATGGTTGTGCATGACACCAAGGCAAAAACGGTGTTTTATGCTTGATCGACAATGCAAAGCATATCCGATGGGCACAATACTTTGCACACACCTTCAACTAGGTGGAATCGACTTACATGCAAAGTGGCACGCCCATCCCATAAGTTCTTGATCGGATAACGTACCTAGCAGCGTGTTTTTTGACGGATGTGCATGACACTAGAGCAAAAATAGTATTTAATGCTCGATCGACCATGCAAAGCATATCCGATGGGCAAAAAACTTTTCTTATGCCTCAACCTAGGTGGTATTGAAATGTTCGCAATGAGGCACACCCATCCGATAAGTAATTGGTCAGATAACACACCTAGTAGCGTGTTTTTTTACAGGTGTGCATGGCACTAAGGCAAAAATGGTATTTAATGCTCGATCCAGCATGCAAAGCATATCCGATGGGCACGATACTTTGCACACACCTTCAACTAGGTGGAATAGACTTATATGCAAAGCGGCACACGCATCCCATAAGTGCTTGATTGGATTACATACCTAGCAATGTGTTTTTTGACGGATGTGCATGACACTAGAGCAAAAATAGTATTCAATGCTCGATCGACCATGCAAAGCATATCCGATGGGCACAAAACTTTTCGTACGCCTTAACCTAGGTGGTATTGAAATGTTCTCAATGAGGCACACCCATTCGATAAGTACTTGGTCAGATAACACACCTAATGGCGTGTTTTTTTGCGGATGTACATATCATTAGGAAAAAAATGGTGTATAATGCGTGATCAACCATGCAAATCATATCCGATGGTGACAATACTTTGACCTATGGCCGTGTTTTTATATGGTTGTGCATGACACTAAGGCAAAAATGGTGTGTTATGCTTGATCGACAATACAAAGCATATCCGATGAACACAATACTTTGCACACACCTTCAACTAGTTGTAATTGACTTACATGCAAAGTGGCACGCCCATCGCATAAGTGCTTGATCAGATAACACACCTAGCAGCGTGTTTTTTTACGGATGTGCATGGCACTAAGGCAAAAATGGTATTTAATGCTCGATCGACCATGCAAAGCATATCCGATGGGCACGATACTTTGCACACACCTTCAAACTTGTGGAATAGACTTACATGCAAAGTGGCACGCCCATCCCATAAGTGCTTGATTGGATAACATACCTAGCAGCGTGTTTTTTGATGGATGTGCATGACACTAGAGTAAAAAAAGTATTTAATGCTCGATCGACCATGCAAATGATATCCGATGGGCACAAAAATTTTTGTACGCCTCAGCCTAGGTGGTATTGAAATGTTCTCAATGAGGCACACCCATCCGATAAGTACTTGGTCAAATAACACACCTAATGGCGTGTTTTTTTGCGGATGTGCATATCATTAGGAAAAAAATGGTGTATAATGTGTGATCGACCATGCAAATCATATCCGATGGTGACAATACGTTGCATGCACCTCAACGTAGTTGAAACAAACTTGCGTGCAAAGTGGATCCCCCATCTGATAAGTACTTATTTGAATATCACACCTATGGCCGTATTTTTATATGGTTGTGCATGACACTAAGGCAGAAACGGTGTGTTATGCTTGATCGACAATACAAAGCATATCCGATGAACACAATACTTTGCACACACCTTCAACTAGGTGTAATTGACTTACATGCAAAGTGGCACGCCCATCGCATAAGTGCTTGATCAGATAACACACCTAGCAGCGTGTTTTTTTACGGATGTGCATGGCACTAAGGCAAAAATGGTATTTAATGCTCGATCAACCATGCAAAGCATATCGGATGGGCACGATACTTTGCAAACATCTTCAACTAGGTGTAATTGACTCACATGCAAAGTGGCATTCCCATCGCATAAGTTCTTGATCGGATAACACACCTAGCAGCGTGTTTTTTTACGGATGTGCATGGCACTAAGGCAAAAATGGTATTTAATGCTCGATCGACCATGCAAAGCATATCCGATGGGCATAATACTTTTCTTATACCTCAACCTAGGTGGTATTAAAATGTTGTCAAAGAGGTACACCCATCCGACAAGTACTTGGTCAGATAACATACCTAAGGGCATGTTTTTTTACGGATGTGCATACCACTAGGGAAAAACGGTGTATAATGCGTGATCGACCATGCAAATCATATCCGATGGTGACAATACTTTGCACACACCTCAACCTAGTTGAAATAGACTTGCGTGCAAACTGGAGCCCCCATTCGATAAGTAATAGTCTGAATAACACAGCTAGGACTGCGTTTTTTGACGAATGTGCATGACAGTAAGACAAAAACGGAGTTTTATGCTTGATCGACAATGCAAAGCATATCCGATGGGCACAATACTTTGCACACACCTTCAACTAGGTAGAATCAACTTACATGCAAAGTGGCACGCCCATCCCATAAGTGCTTGATCATATAACATACCTAGCAGCGTGTTTTTTGACGGATGTGCATGACACTAGAGTAAAAATAGTATTTGATGCTCGATTGACCATGCAAAGGATATCCAATGGGCACAAAACTTTTTTTATGCCTCAACCTAGGTGGTATTGAAATGTTCTCAATGAGGCACACCCATCCGATAAGTACTTGGTCAGATAACACACCTAATGGCGTGTTTTTGTGCGAATGTGCATATCATTAGGGAAAAAATGGTGTATAATGCGTGATCGACCATGCAAATCATATCCGATGGTGACAATACTTTGCACGCACCTCAACATAAACAGACTTGCGTGCAAAGTGGAGCCCCCATCTGATAAGTACTTATTTGAATAACACACCTATGGCCGTGTTTTTATATGGTTGTGCATGACAGTAAGGCAGAAATAGTGTGTTATGCTTGATCGACAATGCATAGCATATTGGATGGGCACAATACTTTGCACACACCTTCAACTAGGTGGAATTGACTTACATGCAAAGTGGCATTCCCATCGCATAAGTACTTGATCGAATAACACACCTAGCAGCGTGTTTTTTTTATGGATGTGCATGACAGGAGCAAAAATAGTATTTAATGCTAGATGGACCATGCAAAGCATATCCGATGGGCACAACACTTTTTGTACACCTCAACTAGGTGGAATTGACTTACATGCAAAGTGGCACCCGCATCCCATTAGTGCTTGATTGGATAACGTACCTAGTAGGCTCATGTTTTTTTATGGATGTGCATGACACTAGAGCAAAAATAGTATTTAATGCTTGATTGACCATGCAAAGGATAACTTGGCATGTCCATCTAATGAGTACTTGATCGGATAACTTCTCCCACTAATAAATTAAGTACTAATTAAAAATTATAATAAATAAGTAGATTATTAAAAAGAGACTAATATTTATGTAATTGTTGCCACTGCAGCTTGCTTGCGAAGGACTCTCACAAAGGAGATGGCTATAGATTTTGTTCCAAGGATGGATGTGATTTTATGTAGCAAAAGAGAAGTAGTTGCATTTGCTACAATCCATGATAGTGATCCCAATTCACTTTGCCACTTTCGAAGACTTGGCGAAGATAAGGTAGCAGTTACTGTATCGAAGATTCTTAGCGCACATGTTGAGCTAAAGTATAAATGTGGAGATATGGAAACACTTGGAGATGTTATGCCCTACAATACATCCAACAAATCATTTATAGCATGGGACAAAGATGAGACTTATGCAACAGACATTATCAAGAATACAAAGTGCACCACCTTGGATTTTACTATAGGGGACATTTTACAAATGAGATCATTTGCAAATAAGATTGTAGCAGAAGGTGAAGTATTGGGATTTGAACAAGTGGAGCAATGGTCATTTGCGCAGATGAGGATTCTAAAAGTCACTGATGATGGTATGGTTGATAACATAACATCCTTATGTGATCCCTACTATGAGGTAGGCAAGAATATGAGATGGAGCATGCAATTTTTAAACATGAGAAAGAGGCACGTGGTTTTCAATGATAAAGACAACGCATACTACAATATCAAAGGACCTAAAAAGCCTGCCCATGTGCCAGGCTCTATCACTTCAAATGTGGATGATTTCAATATACTCAATTATAGAAGTGACATCTTATCTGGAGTGGATGAGTTCATTGGTTCCAAGAAACAAAATGATTTTAGAAGCGAAGCCTTATCTGGGGTGGATGAATTCTTGCACAGTGAGAAGGGCAAAGGTTTCAATAGCGATGTCTTGTCAAGTGTGGATGAGTTCATGCATATTAACAAACCTGGTGTCAATCAAGGTTGTGGATTTGTGAAAGCCATGCAAGATGTCCCAATGAGTGATGTTCTCTCAGGAGTGGAAGAGTTTCAAGGTTCTCAATACTCTCGTAGAATATTGAATTCATTGAATGGTCCTAAGAGTATGTTAAAAACGAGGATGAGATCAACAGAGGATTATTCAGTATTTAACTTTTATTGTGATATGAACAAGGATGCAACGACCAATCATGGATGCTTGGTTACAAACAAATGTGAGGAGAAGAAGTGCATAAATATAGATAACAATGTGCACGAGGAACGAAAACGGTCATACATATGCATGAAGAGAAAGAGAATCCAGGCAGATCCACAAAAGCAACCAAAGAGGAAGAGAGTAATGAAGGAGGAGAACATGTTAAATGCATTGGGATATCTATGTTGCAAGCGAAGATGTATGCGCTTCATTGATCTTGCAGACATCAGGGAATGTAGAGGACACGTGTGGCAAAGAAGGGGAAGTGAAAGAAATGAATACCTTCTCACAAGTTTCTCTTGCTTTCTTCAGAATGGCAATAAAAGGCTAAGTTCAAGACAAAGGTAAAACCTCTCGTAAATGGAAAAAGGATTTGCAATAAGGCATATCGCAATATTATTGGATTATCCCATGGTACATATTGGGATTTAGTCACCAAGGCAAAGGGCGGCAACAAATTTAGCATTCACGGTAATAGAGGAAGGTCCAAATCAAGATCTCAACTGTCACGGCAGCAGTAATTTTGCAAGACTTCATACATGAAAATGCTTTGCCTCAACCCCATATATCTACCAAACTCCCTAACGGTGACGCGATCACTGAAATGCACCTTCCAATGGGCTTGACAAAGCTCGAAGTATTTGACTCTATTGCAGAAAAGCAAAGGCAAAGAGGGGATGCCGTAGCTTCTTCTCATACTTTGTATACTCTTTGGAAGAAGAACTTTGGATATGTTAAAATCCCAAGGAGGCAAAAAATGTCAAAGTGCAATGTCTGTGATGATTTAAAGCGAGCGATTGAGAGTGCAACATGTCCAAATCAAAGGGAATCATACAAAAAAAACTGAAAATCTCATCATGACCTTATTCGACATTCCAGACAAAAATATGCATTTTGGAAGGAGCAAGCTATTTCGCATCCTGATGACTACATGTGCCTTATTGTAGATGGCATGGATCAGAATACAACAACATTGCCTCGTTTTGTTGCCACTCCACCTAAATTACAAGGAAAGCACTTTCTAAAGACACATCTATGTGGAGTGTTAGTGCATGGAATTAAGTCCTTTGCAGATATATGGATTGATTCCTTGCATCTACATGATAGCAATCAAGTTGTAACATCTATTATGAAGGCAATTCGCAATGTACATGCAGAAAAAGGTCGCCTGCCACCAACTTTGAGAATACAAGCTGATAATTGCTGGTGAGAAAATAAGAATGTACTCATGTTTGCCTTCTGCTCCATGCTAGTTGCTCATCGAATCTTCAATGAGGTCGAATGTGGATTTTTGTATGTTGGGCATACACATGAGGATATCGATCAGGTTTTTAGCACAGTCTCAAGGGAGCTTAAATGCAAGGATGTGGAGACAATAGATGACTTGGTAAGAAGATGTGGCAGGCAAGTTGGTGGTCGTAAGGAAAGTACAGTATGTGAGAGGCTCGAAAGAATGTATGATTGGAAGAGCTTCATTCTACCTTTCATACAAACGGGTGGTGATGCATTGACAGGTCATACCAATCCACACTACTTTCGTTTTTTTTTTTAAGATGAAAAACCCGTAATGCAATGGCAACAGTATTCTCATGATACAAAATGGAAACCTGAAGAACCTTACAGTCTCTTAACTTCAATTCCCAGCAAGGAAAGGTATCCAACATGGGCTCCTATACAAGAACTTAATGAGAGGTCTAATTGTGAAATAGATGGATTAAAAGCATTTATTACATACAAAGAGGAAATGCTTCGGAGATATCCTGATTCGAAGCCTACTTGGAGAGAACACACTACCACTGTAATTAACAAGACACGAAATTTAATAAAGGACCTTGAGAGAATGCGAGGCTCAAAGGATGTCAAGGAAGAATGCAATATGTTTTGGCCAAATGTTCATAACGATTTGCACCTAGCTCCAGTCTTTGAAAATGATTTTGTATCATTACTCCCACATCCATATTGTGGACCGAAGAAGAGAGAATTTATGCCACATCTTCCCTATGTATAAACCTTTTAACTTTTAATGTCACAAGTGACAGATTATACATATAGCAGATACTTTAATGATCTCTTTGGAAGGACCTAGAAAAGACTGGATATACTAAAAACAAAGGAGCTGGATACTTCTTTTTATAAAAAGGAGAGAAATGGGGGAATTGAAATGGAGGATTAGAAATAGGATATAGAAAAAGGAAGGAATGAAAATTGAGAATAGGAATGTTAGGCAAAACACACACACACACACACACACACACACACATACACAATATTCTTTTTGTCTCTCTTATGTCTTCATCCTCCTTGTCCTCATTGCAACCCTCTATCTCCATCTATGTCTAACTCTGTCACATCTCTCTCTACCCCCTCTCTCATGCATGCACTGTTCTCTCTCTCTCTCTCTCTCTCTCTCTCTCTCTCACACACACACACACACACACACACACACACACACACACACACACACACTCAACAAGCTTATATGGTACACAATTTGTAAACACAAATGCCCTGCATTTTATTTTTATAGCTTCCCAATTTCATCCACTTGAGGTTCGAATACTCTCTCTCTCTCTCTCTGTTTGTCATATGTATCTAGACCCTCCATGTCCATCTATGTCTAACTCTATCATATCTCCCTCTATCCCCTCTCTCATGCATGCACTGTGGTTCTCTCTCTCTCTCTCTCTCCCCACCTTTTTTACCATGATAACTTGTATTTTTTTCCCACCATTTTGGGTAAATGTTTTAGCCCAGAAGAACCTCTAGAGGAGAGCTACCATACACGGAATCACACCAGAGACATAATTTCATGAAACTAATAAGAGAAATGAGATCATTTGATGTGTTCCAATCATTATGATACTAAACATGAGTAAATTTGGATATTTCTAGCAAAAGTTGTGAAATTGTTTTTAGCCCAAACTGGCATCCAGAGAGGGCACCAACGCCCTCCTCTAGATGCTGATTTGGGCTTAAAAAAACTCTTTCATTTCTTTTTTTAGTCTCTCTCTCTCTCTCTCTCTCTCTCTCTCTCCCTCTCTCTGTCTGTCTCTCTCCCTCTCTCTCTCTCTCTTTGTCTCTCTGTCTCTCTCTGTCTCTGTCTCTCTCTCCCTCTCTCTCCCTCTCTCTCTCTCCCACCATGATTATTTGTCTTTTTTCCCACCACACATGCCCAAAATGCTAAGAATTTTGCCCAAAATGGTGGGAAGAAAAGACAAATCATCAAGGTAAGAGAGAGAGAGAGAGAGAGAGAGAGAGAGAGAGTACGAAAAGAAATCCAAGAAATTTCTTTTAGCTCAAATTGCCATCCAGAAGAGGGCGCTGGCGCCCTCCTCTAAATGCCAGTTTGGGCTTTTGAAAAATTCACAACTTTTGCTAGAAATATCAAAATTTAGTCATGTTTGGTATCAAAATGATCAGAACACATCAAATGAGCTCGTTTCTCTTCTTACTTTCATGAAATTATGTCTCTCGTGTGATTATTTGCATGCTAATTCTCCTCTAGAAGCCTTTTTGGGTAAAAATTTATCCAAATTGATGAGAAAAAAAGAGAAATTATGATGTGTGTATGTGTGTGTGTGTGTGTGTGTGAGAGAGAGAGAGAGAGAGAGAGAGAGAGAGAGAGAGAAAGAGAGAGAGAGAGATGTGATAGAGTTAGATATAGACAAAGATAGAGGGTCTATACGTAGGACAAAGAGACAAATGAAACACAAACACACACATGCATGGACGCACACACACGCACACACACACAGAGCAGTGCATGCATGAGAGAGGGGGTAGAGAGAGATGTGACATAGTTAGACATAGAGAGAGATAGAGGGTTGCAATGAGGACAAGGAGGATGAAGAGAGAAAAGGGAAAAAAAGAATTTTGTGTGTGTGTATTATTAACGAAAAAAGAATTCAATGCATGAGGCTAGATGCTAGGCATGGCGACGCTCGAGGGCCATGGAGGAAAAGGGAACGTGAGGGAAGAAGCGTTAACATAGGTGGGGAAAAAAAGATTAAGAGGGGTGGGAATGAAGAGGGGGACTATGGCACAAGGGGGAAGGAAGAGGGGGAAGAGGAGCATGTACATGATGGGAGGTGGAATGTAGAGATAGAGACATCAAGGGAAGAGAGTCATGCTTTATTGGAAGGATGGGGGGGGAATCAAAGTACTAGCTAGGTGGCTTTAAAAGAATGAGTGTGTTCCATCAAGGAATAGCCCCCTCCTTTTATAGCCAAGAGAGGGGGTCTCTCCCGATAAATGCATCCTCCCACATGCATGGTGTGTGTGGAAGAGTGTCCCATGTGGGCTAGGCAGTTACGCACTCTCAATTGTGTGCGACAACCTTTGCCTCATTTTTCCACAAACATCAACCCCCATATCCCAAGTCTAACCTCATCCTACTTTCCCATTATTTAACTTGCATTCTTGGACTTTCTACACCCCCCCCCCCACATGGGCCTATCCTACATGGAGGGAATAATCCAATATAATACCCATCTCCACCTATTTTATATTACTTCTTCCATGGTCCTGGGGCCATATCTCACTAAATGCAGGCATGGGACCACCTAGGTGGAGGGGTGGTGCATGGAGGACCCATGCCACCTTATCATTTTATATTATTACTACCATGGATTATGTACAACACACCTTATGGGTCCTCTTACATGGAAGGGTGGCACATGGTCATGCCCTACCACCTCAACCTTGGGCCTTATTCACACCATATTTTATTATACTATTGCCACACATACAAGCACACACACATATTTATGCCTTTTACTTTGGTCAAATTTATCCATAGTAGTTCCCCCCCTAGGTAGGGAATGCTATGCCCCCCAGGTAGGGAATGCACACAATTTCCATGCCTAGGACCATCACGCACAAAGAAGGGCTTGAGACAATGCTTGTTGATCACCTTCTTGCCATATGGCTCATGCAGCTCCTGAACTTGTACAGACCCATTGCTACATTCCTTGATGACTTTGTATGGACCAGTCCACAGTGGCAGGAACTTCGTATCCATTTGGTGGTCCAATGTGTTATCAAAGTATAGCACAACATCTGCCTCAGCAAAGTGTCTTTCCCATCCCTTGCGAACTTTAGCATCCAAGTGGGCCTTTTGTCGATTCTTTTGGATCTCTGTTTGATGTAGTGCAAGGCATCGAGTTTCATCTAACTTCTCAAGTTGTACCAACCTGGCCTCTACATGTTCATCTTCTGTCATCCTTTGTTCTCGTGCCAATCTCAAGGCCGGAATCTCTATCTCTAGTGGTAAAACTACCTTAGTACCGTACACCAACTCAAAAGGAGTGTGACCTGTAGATGTTTTATGAGTGATGTTGTAAGCCCACATAGCTTCAGTGACCTTCTGATCCCACTGGCTCGTGTTCCCTGTGGCTATTTTTTCCATGGATTTACAAAGGAGGCCACTGGTCCACTCCGTTTGTCCCATGGACACTGGATGATAGATGCTAGAAGTGCGGTGATCAATACCCATGCAATTCATGAGCAACTCCATTGCTTCATTTAAGAATGGACTCCCATGGTCAGATACTATTTCCATGGGTGTCCCAAACCTTATGCAACTATGTTCAAATATGAAATTTGAAACTGCCTTACCATTTGCAGCGGGGAGGCGATAGCTTCAGCCCACTTAGTGATATACTGAGGGGCTACCAAAAGATACTTCTTTTTGCGGGCAGTCATGGGTAGGGGCCCAACAAAATCTATTCCCCACTTCTGAAACAGATGGATGGATATCATTGGGTGATGTTGCCCAGGATGCAAATCCTTCCAAAGAATTGGCATGGTTCACAAGTTTTGCAATACATAGTGACATCCTTGAGCAAGGTCGGCCAATAGTACCCAGCATGTAAATTCTTCTTAGCTGTATAGTCAACGGCATACTGGCCTCCATAAAATCCATCATGATAATGCTTCAACACCTTAGGTACTTCATTTCCATCAATGGCCCGTCTCAGTACCCCATCCAGGCCTTGACGGTATAACACCCCATCAAAGAGAGTGTAGCACCTACTATCTCTACGGATTTTCTCTCTCATAGCTAGTACTTTCTGGAGGAAAGGAGAAAGCGGTCAAAAACATGTAGATTCCACCATACCATGGATCCCCAACTTCTATGGCTGCTACAAGGGTTACATCGAGTCACTCCTCTAAATCAATCAAAGCATTCTTCAAGTTGGAACAACCCCCTTTTACAATTTTGAAAGAAAAATCATATTCTTTTAAAATTGCCAACCATTTGGCCAACCGGCCCATGGGATTTGGTGATTAAAGAACCTGCTTTGCAAGACCATTGCTACATATTATAATGAAGGACTTTCCATCAACATAATGCTTAAATTTCTCAAAGCAGAACACCAAAGACAAAGCATGCTTGTTAGCCTCAGAATAGCGTCGTTCAGTTTCGAGCAATTGTTGAGAAGCAAATCGAACAGGATACATGAACCAATCCTCCCCTTGCTGGAGAAGAATACCCACCAGAGTGTGCTCACCAAACCCACGATTGATATAGAAGGTCTTTGACCAATCAGGATTGCATAGAATGGGTTCTGAAGCCAGAGCACTCTTGATTTATACAAACCCATGATCACAATCCTCATCCCAAGAGAAATCAACTCCATCTTTTAATAGCATAGTCATGGGTCGCGTCAAAGCAGCATATTGATCAATGAAGTGGCGATAGTATCCTACTAGATTGACAAATGAGCATACTTGACTGGTTGTTGGCGGGGAGAGCTTGAGGATAGATTCTACCTTCTCGAGGTCAGGCTTGATGCCCTCAGATGAGACAATATGTCCTAGAAACCTCCCTTGAGTGGCTCCAATGGTGCATTTATCAGGGTTGAGGTTGCCATTCACATCATTGACGCTTTGGAAGGCCAACCTAAACTTCATGACGTGCTCCTTACGTGCCGAGAATACACAGAAATCATCTAAAAACACCTCCAAGAAAACCCCCAAATAAGGAGCAAACACCATTTGCATAAATCTTTGAAAGATATCAAGAGCATTGGTGAGGCCAAATGGTATTACTTTGAATGCAAATGTCCCCTAAGGTGTGGCAAATGTGGTTTTAAGCACATCCTCCTTAACAATTCTGATTTGATAAAACCCGGAGTAACCATCATAGACAATATACATCTCATGACCACTTACCTTCTCAAGAATGAGGTCTTGAAAGGGAAGAGGATGATGGTCCCTCTTGGTGGCTGCATTGAGTTTCTTATAGTCGATGCAGACCCGCCACTTGTTGTTTTTCTTTGGGGTCACTAGCACTGGTGAAACCCATTCAGTATTGTGAACCTGAACAATAAACCCAGCTTCTATAAGTTTTTGCTATTCTGAGCACAAAGCATCAGTCTGTAGGGGCCCTAATCTCCGATACTTCTGAGCCATTGACTTCACATCAGGCTTCAGCTCTATCTTGTGCTCTATGGCAGTCACATGGCGAGGGTGGTGGTAGCTAGTTGCGAAGAGGTCAGGGAAATCTTTGAACATTTCTAGGAACTTGTCTTTCTTACTTGGAGTGAGGTCTGGGGAAAGCATAGATTCAAGCTATGGAGGACTAGCTGTTACCTTTTCTGCAAGTGGCGGGGTCGGAGACACCCCCATCATGTAAACTTCCTCCTCTGAGGACTCTTCCCCCTCCTTTGATTCTTCCATTGATTCAAACACCGAGGATGAGAGAGTATCACTGTCTTTCTCCTCTTCTTCTTCTGGTTCAATGGCACCTGGTTGCATCGGGATCTTCTCCTTAGAAGCACTAAAAGACATGTGTCCTGTCTTCTAATAGCTGACTGCATCACTCGTGTCAAATATGCCCAACACTTAGTTTCATGATGACCACAACCTTTGCATTCCTTACAAATGATCACCCTCCTTCGTGGCTTGTGGCTTTATTGGGGTGGTGCTTCCACTCGCTTCATGCATGATTGAAGTACAAGATTCATGTGCCAGGAAATCAGCAACTATATTTTGAGCTCGAGGATATGCTGAATTTTTACCTCTTCAAATTGTTGGCAAAGTTCCAATGCTTGTTGATGTCGTGGAATCAAGCCTTCGCTTCGCACCTTCCACCTTCCACTAACTTGTTCACACATGAGTTGAGAATCTCCTTGAACTCAAGTTGCTCGATGTGATGTTCTTGCGCCTTTTGTAGCCCAAAAATGAGTGCCAAGTACTCAGCTTGGTTGCAAGTACTTGCTGGTGCAGACTTGCTATAACAATACACCTCACCCCCTAGTGAAGTGAACTTCACACCCACACCAGCAGCCTTGGCCAAAGGTTTGTATGCGCCATCAAATCGGAGGAGCCAAGACGTCATCACACCAAGACTAAAATCTGGACATCCCAAGTTTCTCAGTAGTCCAAGATAGGTAGAAGGAGAGGGTGGGAAGAATTCAATACTTGAGCAAGACATTCAGCACCAAATAAACTTGCAATCCTTTGTTGATAGTTTATCTTTAGACCAAAAAGAATTACAACTTGAAGCTCAAAATGAGGCACAAAAGGTTGATTAGGTACAAAGGGATTCCTTGGTCGAAACATTACCAACCATAGCCAAGCCCTAGAAACCTTTGTAGTGAGATCGAGAAGAAATCATTCAAGACAAGCTTATCCATAGGAATTAATAAGCGGATGCACCAAATCTCCCCCCAAGCTTGGGGAGCATCCCACCCTTCAAGGAATGTCACCCTTTTAATTACCTCTGATGCAACAAGTAGCTCGATCACCACACAATGAGTAGAATTGAAATCAAAGTCCTCCCAATGTATCACTAGTTCTTCAACCTTGAATCATCCATGGTGTATCATCCCACCCATCGTCTCCTTGAACAATGCATTGTACAATCAGTTGTTGAAGATCGACATGAAGATTAAGAAAGAGATCTCGCCAATTGGTAGTTGTAATGAGCAGAGGACCGAGCACCAAATCCTTGAACTCATCGAGAAGTGACATAAATATCCACCCTCCTTGTGTGGCGTGTGTCCAAGGAGTGAACTTGAAAAAGTTCAAAATCTAGGATCTAGTATCAGATATGAATAGAGCACATGAAATAAATGAAGTACTTTTGCTTTTTACAACAAGAGGAAACTCCCTACGGTAAGAGAGTTACACTTCATGAGATTTCACCATATAAGCAATATCATTACACTTTCATCACTTCCTATTTGCTAGCCCATTAGTAAGTCTTCCTTTTGTGAATGGGGAGGTCTTGGGTTCAATTCCCACTCCTTAAAAAAAACAGAGAAGAGGAGAGGAGAAGAGAAGAGAAAGAGAAGAAGAGGATAGGGGTGCGAGAGCTTTTGCAGGAGCCCGAAAAGTCTGTCCGTGACGCGCAGGTGCACCAGAAGATGCAGGAACCTAGGAAGACAGTCATGATCTATCCACGATGCGCAGATGCGCCAAAAGACGCAAGAATTTAAAAAACAATCGCGATTTGCAATCTGTCCATGACGCGTAGATGCGCTAGCTGCGACCAGGGGGCGTGTGGGTGTTGAAGATGCGCAGGAGCGGTTTTGCAGGTGCGGTCGACCAAAAGATGCGTGGTGTTGCATAGAAGATGCGCAGGAATCGAGAAGATGCACAGGAACTGCGGGCTGAAGGTGTAGGAACCTAGAAGATGTGCAGGAACCATAGGCTAAAGGCACAGAAACTGAGAAGTTCTACAGCTATAGAGACGGAGAACTGCGAGCAAAAGATACGCGGATTGGAGGCACAGAAGCAAAGAACCACACACGGAAGGTACTACAGAACTACACCCAACCGTAGGAGTAACCAATTTTACACCACTAGCCGTGGAGATTTCGATCCCAGTAGCCACACCAGTTCTATTAACTAGAAAAGAATTCAATGCATGAGGCTAGACACTAGGCATGGCGACGCTCGAGGGCCATTGAGGAAAAAGGAATGTGAGGGAATAAGCATTAAGATAGGTGGGGAAAAAAAGATTAAGAGGGGTGGGAATGAAGAGGGGGACTATGGCACAAGGGGAAAGGAAGAGGAAAAAGAGGAGCATGTACATGATGGGAGGTAGAATGTATAGATGGAGACATCAAGGGAAGAGAGTCATGCTTTATTGGAATGATGGGGGGGAAATCAAAGTACTAGCTAGGTGGCTTTACAAGAATGAGCGTGTTCCATCAAGGAATAGTCCCCTCCTTTTATAGCCAAGAGAGGGGGTCTCTCCCAATAAATGCATCCTCCCACATGCATGGTGTGTGTGGAAGAGTGTCCCATGTGGGCTAGGCGGTTACGCACTCTCAATTGTGTATGACAACCATTTGCCTCATTTTTCCACATACATCAACCCACATATCCCAAGTCTAAGATACTCCCTTGGTCTCTTCCCAATTTTATAATATGTTCAAACATCTAGGAGGACAAGTGGAGGGTTGGCACAAGGAATCTTGCCACCTCATCCTACTTTCCCATTATTTAACTTGCATTTTTGGACTTTCTACACCCCCCCCACATGGGCCTATCCTACAGGGAGGGAATAATCCAATATAATATCCATCTCCACCTATTTTATATTACTTCTCCCATGGTCCTTGGGCCATATCTCACTAAATACAGGCGTGGGACCGAGGTGGACGGGTGGTGCATGGAGGACCCATGCCACCTTATCATTTTATATTATTACTACCATGGATTATGTACAACACACCTTATGGGTCCTCTTACATGGAAGGGTGGCACATGGTCATGCCTTGCCACCTTAACCATGGGCCTTATGCACACCATATTTTATTATACTATTGCCACACATACAAGCACACACACATATTTATGCCTTTTACTTTGGTCAAATTTATCCATACCAGTGTGTGTGTGTGTGTGTGTGTGTGTTGTTATGGATAAATTTGTCTAAGGAAAAAGGCATAAATATGTGTGTATTTGTATGTGTGGCAATAGTATAATAGAATATGGTGTGCATAGGGCCTAGGGTTGAGGTGGTAGGGCATGACCATGTGCCACCCTTCCATGTAGGGGACCCATAAGGTGTGTTGTACATAATCCATGGTAGTAATATTATAAAATCTAAGGTGGCATGGTTCCTCCGTGTGCCACCCCTCCACCTAGGCCGTCCCATGCCTGCATTTAGTGAGATAGGGCCTAAATTCCATGAGAGAAGTAATATAAAATAGGTGGAGATGGATATTATATTGGATTATTCCCTCTATGTAGGATAGGCCCATGTGGGGGGGGTATAGATAGTCCAAGGATGCAAGTTAGATAATGGGAAAAATAGGATGAGGTGGCAAGATTCCTTGTGCCAACCCTCCACTTGTCCTCCTAAAGGTTTGAACGTATTAGAAAATTGGGAAGAGACCAAGGGAGTATCATAGACTTGAGATATGGGGATTGATTTATGTGGAAAAATGAGGCAAAGGGTTGTCGCACACAATCGAGAGTGCGTAACCACCTAGCCTACATGGGAGACTTTTCCACACACACCATGCATGTGGGAGGATGCATTTATTGGGAGAGACCCCCTCTCTTGGCTATAAAAGGAGGGGGCTATTTCTTGATGGGACACGCTCATTCTTTGTAAAGCCACCTAGATAGCACTTTGATTTCCCCCTTCCCTTCCTTTCAAATAAAGCATGGCCCTCTTCCCTTGATGTCTCCATCTTTATATTCCTCCTCCCATCATGTACATGCTTCTCTTTCCCCTCTCCCTTTCCCCTTGTGCCATAGTCTCCCTCTTCATTCCCTCCCCTTCTAATCCCTTTTCCCCACCCATGATAACGTTTCGCCCGTCTGAACCCACAAATTGAAGAAGAGAGAAGAGATTAGATGAAGCTTAAAGAGACAATCACTTTCTATCTTCTCAGATCAAAACAACGATATAGGTGTCAAAGGTGAAGTTGTACTATAGCATTGGAAATAAGAAAGGCTAAGGGGAAGCATTGATTTGAGCTAATCGGTCAGCTCCAAAAGTAAGGGCAAGCCGTTGTTGGAAGAACATATTTTGACTCAACACACTGTGAACTGATGTGAAAGGCATGAATTGATAGGGCTGATTTGGCTAAATGGGACCGTTGGGATGAAACATAGATCTCGAAAAGACAAAGATTCTGATATCAGTTTAATTCAAAACAGAGCTTGGAACAGAAAGTTATGATGGTTTTACAAAAGAATCTCAAAACTGCTCCAACCAATAGACCCGACCACTCAGACAACAATAACTTTTATTCTACTAAATGGATCAAATATCTGAATACATCAATAGTAGATAGATCTTGAAAAGATGAACATTCTGATATAAGTTTCATTCAAAATGGAGCTTGGAGTAGAAAGTTATGAACATTTTACAGAAGACTGTCAAAACTGTCTTGACTTTCTCGGAGTAGAAAGTTATGAACATTTTACGAAAGACTCTTGACTCTTTAAAAATTGAGAAAGTCAAGAGTCTTTCCCCTTGGAGCCCATAGGGACCCTCTCTTTTCCATATGTCAACATCCTCCATATACCACCTTGGAATTCTAGAAGAATTCCTCTTGACTTTACACTCTTCCACACTCCTCCACATGCCCTCCATATGCTTGGCATGTGCTCTCCATATTATTTTAGTACATTATGGAGGCCATGCAGTCATCTGGTCCACTCAAAATACATGACTCATTTCTATTTTTCCAATTACAAAGCAAATAATATATCTCTCAAACCATTCTATCCCTATACCAAGGTATTTATAATTCATACCCATGGTATTTACAATGATACACTCCACTCATAATCACATTTGCAATCATTTTCACTAATTATTCAAATTAGTGTCAAACCCACATTAATGATTACATCAAATAAAGTAGTCGACATCAAAAGATTGACAAGCCGCAATGAGAGTAGCTGCAAAGAGCCATCTCCCACCACCAACTTCTCCGTCACACTTCTTGGTTCTTTGTCTCCATGGCTAGCTTTTGTCACCTTGCGGGCCCCACAAATTCTCCCACAGGTTTCAAAACAAAATATCATTTTTTGTTGTCACATCTTTCCCCCCCCAGCAGATCCCCAAGCTTGTCTTGGGGGTCTGCTGGCCAACAAGGTGGTTGATCATAAAAGAACATATGCCAATACTCACGAATGCATCCTAGTGTATCCTTTCCTCGATCAAATACATAGTGTACCATTGGATAAAGAGAAGGATTTCCTTGATCAGAGGTACAAGATATTGACGGAGAAATATAAGAAGGTCCTCGATCAAATACATTATGTGAAGATGATTCTCCTCATTTCCACATCCCTCATGGGTGCCTTATGCATCTTCTTCTCATTGAAGACCACATCATGGCTGCGTATGATCTTCTTTGCTTCTGGATCCCAGAGACGATAGCCCATCTCTCCACTTTCACCATAACCCAGAAAGATGCATTTCCTAGACTTAGGATCTAGCTTCTTTCGAAGCTCTTTTGGCACATGTGCATATGCCTCACACCCAAATATATGCAATGAGAGTAAGAGGGCTTCTTGCCACTCCATGCCTCTTTAGGAATACCACAATCCAAACTCTTACTAGGTGATCTATTGATCACATGCACTGCAATCTTCATTGCCTCAACCCAAAAACCACTAGAAAGACTTGCATTGGAAAGCATGCATTGCAACCTTTCTTGAATGGTACGGTTCATCTTTTCTGTAACTGGATTTTGCTCTAGAATATGAGGGGATGTGAGCTCCCTCTTAATCCCACGTGTATCACAGAAATGCTGAAAGTCATGAGAGAGATACTCTCCACCATTGTCAGTCCATAGGCATTTAAGCATTCTACTTGACTGATTATCAACCAAGGCAAGCCATTTCTGAAATACCTGGAACACATCACTCTTCCGAGATATAGCATAAGCCCACACTTTCCTAGTTGCATCATCAATGAATGTCACATAGTATTCAGTCCCGCCTAATGACCATGTAGGCATGGGACCACATACGTCTAAATGCACCAAATCAAGCTTTTCAAACTCTTTCTTTTCCATTCTTTTATGGGTTGATTTAGTTTGCTTCCCATAGAGACAGTGCTCACAAAATTCAAAATAAGAGAAACTCAAATGCGGTACATAACCCAAATGGCATAAGAGTTTCATTCCATTCTAGCTGATGTGCCCCAACGTGCAATGCCACAAAGAAGTGCTTGGCTGCTTGGTTATTGCAACAACATGATCAAATACCCCTGATACATGTAAGGGATACAAAGTCCCACACTTGGCACCCTTGGCCAAAAGCATAGAGCCCTTCTAAATTTTCCAACTCTGAAAGCCAAAAGTGGTATGAAAACCAGCATCATCTAGTTGACCCACTGAAATAAGACTCTTGGTCAACTTAGGCACATGTCTCACATGAATGCAGACCCATTTGCAAAAGAAAACTTTATGTCACCTACTCCCACTATGTCACATGCATAGTCATTTCCAAGATGCACACAACCTGTCTTTCCACTGTCATAAGTGGAGAACCATTCCCTTTGGGGAGTAACATGGAATGAAGCACCAGAATCCAAAATCCAATCTTGGGAATATGCATCATCTGAAGTGGTAAGCAACTCTGCAGATAAACTAGACATGAAGAGAACGTCATTGTCACTATCATGTGTGACTGCATTGATCTCCTCGATCTTCACTTTTGCTCCATTTTCAGAGCATCTCATAATAGAGAAGGGTTATCTCTTTAAAAAGGATATATATAATTGTCATGACCATTAAGCTGAATTTTTTGGCCCATACACATGTCAACTCTTTTCGAAAGTTTAGAAGATCCATGCATTCTCATATGACTTGCTCTCATCAAAAATCCAAAACTGTACTGTAATTTAATCATCTTAGAGTTCTAGTAAACTTATTTTTTAAAGAAAGATAATATATTTCTATTTTTATATCAAGTTCAAAAACTAGAACTGAAAATGAAGGTCTCCATTCAGCTCCAAAACTAGTAGCCTATTGGGGTCATGTGACCATAGTTGATGTGTCGTCTTTTCTTCTGCATACATCAAATAGTTGGGACAAGTAGCTAAACTCACCTGCATCCATCCACAAGCACATCATGTTAGAACATGAATACAATGCACTGTGGGACTACAGGCTTCACAGTCCACCAGCCATAGTTGTTATCCTTGTCAACCCCAACATTTTGATTAGGATGAAAATGGAAGATAACTTTTAGGGACACTCAGGGTCATTATTCCAAGGTCCAAATGTTAGTAAAAGGCGCTTCATATCCCTCCTTGTTAAGAACTTCAAGGGCCATAAGGTATGTACATTTCTGCTAAATTGGAAGAGTGTAATTAGAGAATGATGCTATCATGGATTTTAGTCTTAGTTAGGAAAATTGCAACAAACTCAATGTTGAATCTAAATCTTTTCCAATAAGTGTAAAATATCACGTGCTGCAAATGTAAATGTAAATGTGGCCCACAGTTAATGTAACTAGTGTGACACAAAACTGGGGGTTTTCCTTTCCTCTATGGCCCTTGAGCATCGCCATGCTTAGTGTCTAGCCTCTTGTCCTGATTTCTTTTCTAGGTAACAGAACTGGTGTGGCTGCTGGGATCAAAATCTCCACGGCTAGTGGCATAAAATTCGTTTCTCCTACGACTGGGTGTGATTCTACGACACCTTCCATCTGCGGTTCTCAGATTTTGCACCTCCAATCTGCTTCTGGTCGTAGTTTTTGTGCATCTGCGCCTCTAGTCTGCTTGTAGTTCCGGCGCATCTTTTGGTTGGCGAATCTTCTGGTCGTATCAGTCGCATCTGCAAAACTGTAACATCTGCGCTTCCTTTAGGGTCCTGTGTGTGCATTCGCAGGTCTCCTGGGTGTACCTGCACATCTCTTTGTCACGACTAGTGCATTTACGCATGCGTCGCACATCTTCTGGCCGCGTACAGATCGCATCTTTTGGTCGCGATAGATTTTTTGATCTTCTGCAAAATTGTAATAGATCCTCACATCGCAACCCTCTCCTCTATCTCTATCTTCTTGTTCTTCTCTTTCTCTTCTCTTCTCTTCTCCTCTCCTTTTACTAAGGAGCGGGAAGTGAACCCAAGACCTCCCCATTCACAAAAGAAAGACTTATCAATGGGCCAGCAAATAGGAAGTGATGAAAATGTAATGATTTTGCTTACATATTGAAATCTCGGGAACTGTAACTCTCTAACCGTGGGGAGTTCCCTCTCACTGTAAAAAGCAAAAGTATTTCATTTCATGTGCTCTATTCACATCTCCTACTAGATCACCGATTCGAAACTTTTTCAAGTTCACTCCTTGGATGCACGCCACACGAGGAGGGTGGATATTTATGTCACTTCTCGACGAGTTTAAGGATTTGGTGCTTGGTCCTCCTCTCATTATGGCTACCAATTGACGAGATCTCTTTCTTGATCTTCATGTTGACCTTCAATGGCTGATTGTCTAGTGCATTGTTCAAGGAGACGATGGGTGGAATGATACTCTATGGTTGATTCAAGGTGAAGGACTGGTGATATACTGAGAGGACTTTGATTTCACTTCTACTCATTGTGCGGTGATCGAGCTACTTGCTACATCAAAGGTAATTAAAAGGGTGACATTCTTCGAAGGGTGGGATGTTCCACAAGCATGGGGGGAGATTTGGTGCATCTGCTTATTAATTCCAGTGGAGAAGCTCCTCTTGAATGATTTCTTCTCGATCTCGCTATAAAGGTTTCGAATGTTTCGACCAATGAATCCCTTTGTACCTAATCGACCCTTTGTGCCTCATTTTGAGCTTCAAGTTGTAATTCTTTTTGTTCTAAAGATAAACCATCAACAAAGGATTGCAAGTTTATTTGGTGCTAAACATCTTGCTCAAGTGTTGAATTCTCCCCACCCTCTCCTTCTACCTATCTTGGATTACCGAGAAACTTGAGATGTTCGGATTTTGGTCTTGGTGTGATGACATCTTGGCTACTTCAATTTGATGGAGCATACAAACCTTCAACCAAGGCTGCCGGTGTGGGTGTGAAGCTCACTTCACCAAGGGGTGAGGTGTATTATTATAGCAAGTTTGCACCTGCGAGTACTTGCAACCAAGTTGAGTACTCGGCATTCATTTTTGGGCTACAAAAGGCACAAGAGCATCACATCAAGCAACTTCAGGTGCAGGGAGATTCTCAACTCGTGTGTGAACAAGTTAGTGGAAGGTGGAAGGTGCCGAGTGAAGGCTTGGTTCCACAACATCAACAAGCATTGGAACTATGCCAACAATTTGAAGAGGTAAAAATTCAGCATATCCCTCGAGCTCAAAATATAGTTGTTGATTTCTTGGCATGTGAAGCTTGTACTTCAATCATGCATGACACAAGTGGAAGCACCACCCCAACAAAGCTGCAAGCCATGAAGGAGGGTGATCATTTGTAAGGAATGCAAAGGTTGTGGTCATCATAAGACTAAGTCTTGGGCATATTTGATACGAGTTTACCGACTTCGGAAGATCATCAGAAAGGTCCTCAAGGACATTGCTCAAAAGAAGGATGCCAGACCGCACACCCCTTGAAGAAATAGCATGGCAATTATAAGAACTGGAAGAAGCTGAAGGTGATGTGCAAGCTCTCCAACTGTTGACATTTGTCATGGCATTCTTGTTTGCTTTGATGAACAACCTCATGCAGCGTCGTGTCTCTAAACCTCGCTTGTAAAGATGGATGCGATATCATAAGGGTTGGTCCTTTTAAGATTGTCTATGAGCTATTCTATGCTAAAGATTCTTCTCGTGTAGTATTTCACAATACACTAGTCACACCCTACCCTGCCTATGTGTGCTTTGTGGATGTATCTTCACCTGATTTTTAGTTCAAGCTACCTCTTTCCATTGTTTGCCCATAGATAAGCCTCATTTTGTCTCTCTCTTTTCCATTTTCCAAGCATGGCTAACATTCCCGTGTTCTGTGGATGGGTTGAAGAAAATCTAAATGACTATCTTGTGGCCTTCAAGCGCCATTGTGTTTCTCTCAACTTTCTTACTGAAGATAGATGGATGTTGGTTCTTCCCACATTTCTAGAGGGTTTGGCTCAAGTGTGGTATGAGAAGCAGGCCGACGATGTTCACCAAAGAGGGCCATGGTTAACAGTAGCGATGATTGAGTATTTTGGCAAAGAAGAGGAGCCGAAGAATGCATACCTACAGGTGGCAAAGTTGAAGCAGTCAGAAGGTGAGACGGCGCGTCGATATGTGGATCGAGCGGCCGTGCTCTTGGACCATTTAATTGCCATGAAGGAGGACAATGCCGAATTTCGAGCTGGAATGACTCAGCATGTGCTGGGCTACCTTGTAGCAGGAGCAAGTGACGAATTTTGCCTCAAGCTTAAATGGGAGAATCCAGAAACTATGGTGCTAGCACATGAGATTGCTCAAAAGTTTCATAAAGTTTAGTCTGACCCCACTTCAAAGAAGACGATTGTCCCTCCGCAACCCTCTCAATTCTTGCAACAACAACCTAGGGGGTCTAACTCAGGGGCATACCCCCACCCCTCATCACAGATGTATCCACCACCTACACCTCAAATGTATGGTCCTCCCTTATATGCTTACCCTCAACAAGGAGTATATCCTCAACCTCCACCTGGAAGATTTCCCTAGCCTCACCCACGAGCCCCCCTCCTTCCTACTCCCCCAACCCCTCCTGCTAAAGAACTTCGAGTCAATGACCTAGCCAAGGCCCTGAATGATCTTCGGCTTGAAATGGTGGGCATCAAAAATCAATCCAATCGCCCTCCAAGAGAACGTGCCAATGTTGTGTGCTATGAGTGCCACTAGAAGGGTCATTATCATACCGTCAAGGCATGGATGGGGTCCTAAAACAGGCCATTGATGCAGATGTAGTACCTAAGGTATTGAAGCAGTATCATGATGGATTTTGTGGAGGCCACTATGCCAGTGACTATATAGCTAAGAAGATTTTACATGCTAGGTACTATTGGCCGACCTTGTTCAAGGATGTCACTATACATTGCAAAACTTGTGAACCATGCCAATTCTTTGGTAGGAAGGATTTGCATCCTGGGCAAGATCACCCAGTGATGTCCATCCATCTGTTTCAGAAGTGGGGAATAGATTTTGTCGAGCCCTTGCCCATGACTGCCTGCAAAAAGAAGTATCTTTTGGTAGCCACTCAATATGTCACTAAGTGGGCTGAAGCTATCACCCTCCCCATAGCAAATGGTAAGGCAGTTTCAAATTTCATATTTGAATGTATCTGCACAAGGTTTGGGACACCCATGGAAATAGTATCTGACAATGGGAGTCCATTCTTAAATTAAGTAGTGGAGTTACTCATGGATCACATGGGTATTGATCATCGCACTTCTAGAATCTATTATCCAGCATCCATGGGTCAAACGGAGCGGACCAATGGCCTCCTTTGTAAAACCATGGGAAAAATGGCTATAGGGAATAGAAGCCAGTGGGATTAGAAGGTCACAAAAGTCGTATGGGCTTACAACATCACTCATAAATAGTCTACAGGTCACTGTCCTTTTGAGTTGGTGTACGGTATTGAGGCCGTTTTACCACTAGAGATAGAGATTCCGGCTTTGAGATTGTGGCACAAGAACAAAGGATGACAAAAGATGAACATGTAGAGGCCCGGTTGGTGCAACTTGAGAAGCTATTTGAAACTCAACGCCTTGCGCTACATCAAAGAGAGATTCAAAATAATCGACAAAAGGCTCGCTTGGATGCTAAGATTCACAAGGGATGGGAAAGACACTTTGCTGAGGGGATGTTGTGCTATGCTTTCATAACAGATTAGACCACCAAATGGATAAGAAGTTCCTTCTAGGTCCATACAAAGTCATCAAGGAACGTAGCAATGGGTCTGTACAAGTTCGGGAGTTGCATGAGCCATATGGCAAGAAGGTGATCAACAAGCGTTACCTCAAGCCCTTCTTCATGCGTGATGGACCCAGGCATGGAAATGTTGTGCATTCCCTACTTGGGGGGGGGGGGAACTATTATGGATAAATTTGTCTAAGGAAAAAGGCATAAATATGTGTGTGTGTCTGTATGTGTGGCAATAGTATAATAAAATATGGTGTGCATAGGGCCTAGGGTTGAGGTGGCAGGGCATGACCATGTGCCACCCTTCCACGTAAGAGGACCCATAAGGTGTGTTGTACATAATCCATGGTAGTAATATTATAAAATGTAAGGTGGCATGGTTCCTCCATGTGCCACCCCTCCACCTAGGTAGTCCCATGCCTGCATTTAGCGAGATATGGCCTAAAGTCCATGAGAGAAGTAATATAAAATAGGTGGAGATGGATATTATATTGGATTATTCCCTCCGTGTAGGATAGGCCCATGTTAAATAATGGGGAAAATAGGATGAGGTGGCAAGATTCCTTGTGCCAACCCTCCACTTGTCCTCCTAGAGGTTTGAATGTATTAGAAAATTGGGAAGAGACCAAGGGAGTATCATAGACTTGAGATATGGGGCTTAATTTATGTGGAAAAATGAGACAAAGGGTTGTCGCATTTCTTTCCACTTCCTTATCCACCATAATTCTATCTTCCCCAAGATTACACATGCCAAAAATGAAGGCCCTTGTGATAAACTCCTAATGGTTATACTTGCAAATGCGATAGGTAAGTTATTGTTTCTTTCTATTACATATAAAGATAATAAAGAGGGCTAATTTCTTAAAGACAGATACAATCATGTTTTCTTGCAAAGTAATGAACCATACATTTGTAGCATATAGGTATGACTAATAAAGTTCATGATTTTGTAGTTTGAAATCCATTCGAATTTAAAAATTCAAAGTATGTTTCTTTAATGGTAATGGTATGCTTGTTCGGGTAAAAAAATTAGTTTTAGATGAGGCACTATAAATACATTGAAAGTATCAATGGTGCCTGATCATACATAAAGGACTTATACTTTGATTTTTAAAATTTGGCCATTGATAATTATGCATTAGGGTGTGCAAATGTTAAATCTGCTTCACGTTTCTTGCTGCTCTTGCTCAACTTCATGTCCATGTGCCATGAATTTCTCATCAACTATGTCCTTGTAGGTTTGAGTTCCTTTGCACATTGGCTTGTGACTATTCTTGAAATTGTATTTCAAGTGTTGCAGTCCATGATTGCCTTACGATTGATTCTAATTTAACATGTGCAATCGGTGTGCTCATTTCCTCCTTAGATGATTGATGTCATCTGGATGCTTGGAGATGTTCTTTGCCAATGGATTCTAGTGCCTTGCGGTAGATCCTATTCGATTTGGAGCTCCTTGCTCTACTTGGGCCATGACCCAAACAATTGATCTGAACTATAGAGAGTTTCTTCCTCGTGTCGTTTCAAATTTCAAGGGCTTTCTTTTGATGTTGGACCATAGGTTGCATGAAATTATACTCCATCTTATCACTTTTTGTGAGGTCTACCATGTGGAGCTTATGGTACTCCTTTTGGCTAGCATATTTGTGATTAGAGAAATTCCCAATTGCTTCCATGTGCTCAATCTAATTGGTTCTAAATGGTGTGGCCTATTTTGATGTGACACTTTTGCCTTTCATCAAGGATAGTAGATTGTCAATATGTTCTACAATGGGATGTTTTTTCCTTATATTATCTTCTAGTGGATGGTTCTAGATATGGTTACCCAAGGGACTGCTATATATCATGGTCAATCAAGGCTGCAATAAAGGGGTGGGCGCCTATAGCTAGGTGTTCAGGCGTTTGAGATGCTATGTGTGGTTTTTCTTAAGCTTGCAAGTTGCCTTCGCTTCTTGTTCTTTCCGTCTTTGCACTACAATTGCATCCACTAAGCTTTGGCCTACTCAAATTCCTTCCCTTTGGTGCTTCATGTTTTTGCCACCTGGCTAGAATTGGCTTGGACCTCTAACAACTTCTTGTGCTCGTGGATGTGGGTCCCAAAGGCTAGAGATGCATGCTAAGGTTTGGTTAGATATTACTCTTGCATTAAATCCTTGGCTTTTGCCTCCACACCGTAGTCATATTTTGGTAATTTCCATACTATTATATGGTAAATTCTTGCGAAGAGCATGGGGTTTCCTATGTTGTGATTATGGTTGGTGCAAGCCATCCATAGTTATTGAAGAAAGTAATCAACCCACTTGGTGAGGTATTGCTAGGGGTTGCAGATTTGGGATAAAAGAATAGGGGGGATGACATTATGATGGTCTGATAGATCCACTTTTGTTAGGAAATGCAGCACCCAAGATGGCTTGAGAAGCATGGGTCTTAGATGGCCTCGAAGGGAATCCCATCCTTGTACTTGTTATCTGTGTAGTCTACTAGGTTCTGGACCTTCTTATCTAGCTACCAAATATTTTGGATTAGCTCTCCAATTATGAGGAGTTGGAAGGCACTATGGACAATGTTCATATTTAGAGCGAATCTGACTTTCTAACCCATGGATTCCTCAATCAAGGTACTATTTGTATTGACATTGTAATTGAAAATAAACTATGAAATAGCCTTCATGTTGAGGTATTAAGGGATCTTTGCCACAATTTTGCTTAAACTAAGGGCTTCCAAGAGCGGTTACACTTCTGGGTTAGTGAGGGTCTTGTATCAATTTGTGCCATGATATGTCACTTTGTAATATGTGTTGGCCTTGTATCTGAACTTAATGTGGACCACAACGCCAGCCAATGCTTCAATCCACTATGGGCCCAAGGGAGAGTTTAAAGAGACCTATATTGAATGTTCCATATAGAGTGTAGGAGGAGGTGGTGACTCAACTGACCTCTTCTAGAGCCAATAGAATGTTGAGACTTTTGCACTCGAGGCATGGAGGGTGTTTCGGTTCTTACTGCAATTGGAGGTCTTCTTCATCTATCTACCCAGGAAAGGGTATTGAAGGTATACGGAAAGATGATGATTAGCTGTAAAGGTGGTGGGATTGGAGTCTTGGTTCCTCAAATTCAATGCATGAATGCCAAACACTTGGGGCGCCAACTAAATATGTAATATGCTACTACCCTCATCCAAAATCTAGGGTATGGGGGGACAAGATCCATATATAATATGGATGGATTTTCTTTAAAATTTTCAAATATACAAGGTGAAAATATGAAAATTTCACGTCCCCCCTCCCACAAAATATAAGGTATATACCTTGAAAAATATGCAAGATTTTAAGATTTGTACATATTTTTCATAATATGTGAGGGCCAAGGGGGGGGTTCTTTTGGATGAGGGGGGATATTACAAAAAATGCACTAAAATATGAAAACCCATCTCCTTTCAAATAAAGGTAACTTTTTCATGTGTTACCCAAATTTCAAGGTGTAAAGACATATTTGAAGCTCTTTTAGTATAGAACACAATCATGTTAATTTGAATAATTTCTACTCATGGCATATTGTTAAATTCATCTCATACTCAAGATTTTGATAGGTTTTCTTACTAGAGGGAGTTGGCGTCCCTGGGCCAAACATTTCCTCTTTGACATCAAATTGAAATTCTTGCTCTAGGTTAAAGGGATTTTTCAAAAGGTGGTCCATAGAGTCTGAAGATTCTGGTGACATTTAAGAGTGCTTGACTATGTAAATGGGGTACTATTAGGACAAATTTGGAGGTCCGAATGATGATTTGGAGGTTGGTAGCAAGGTGAGAAATTTTGGCAGCATAATAGAGTAATTGTTGTTATGTCAGTGTCTCGGCCCCCAAGTGATTTTATAGCCAACCCAATGGCTCTAGCTTAGCTATCCCAATAGTGCTAGCTTAGCTATGTTAGCACTCTATATAGCTAGTCTAGTGTCCTAAGAGGAACATGTATTCTCGCTAGTCTCAATGTTTCTTTAGGATGGTGGCCCCCTTCTCTGACCTATTTATGCTGCTCCAAGCACTGCATTCCCAATTTTGGCATCATGAGTTAATCAATTTACATCAATCCACAGACTTAGTTATCCCAATATCTTGATAGCTGAGTCAGCATCTTGTTTGATATTGATACCTTGGCTAACCTAAATATTGATTCATGGGTTATGGGCCTCTTCTTTAAACATATTGATACCCCCCAAAGCAGTAAGATCCGATTCCTTACCTCATTAATTGGCCAATTCAACCATGTCATTGACTTAGCTATCCCAATGTTCTGATAGGATAAGTTAGTATCGATGACATGAGATGAAAATTTCATCTCCATGCTATCCCTATGTCCTAGAATGCTAAGTCAACACCCTCTCTAGCTATCCCAATCCATGAATTTGTTCATGGCCTTGCTTTGCTCTATTGTTGACATGAACTGATGTACTTACCCCTTGTGTGGAATGCTAGCTTGTATACATGGCTAGCTAGTAATTGGAATAGTGCAAGTAGTGTTGCACTGAGCCACAATGAATAAGCCTACTATCCCAGTGTGTATGTTGAAGCCACTAGATTGTCCCAAGAATTGATGTGAAGCACTAAGGATATTTCTTTGAGTTGTATAGAAATTTTAGGGATTTATAAATGGGACTTTGTGACTTGACCTTCTAGAGTTACACCTAGTGAACTAGGATAGGTCTATCCCCATGTGATGCTGTGCTTAGAGCTCAGTGCACTAATCTAAATGGACTAAGAGTTCATACATTATCACCAGGTGTGAATATACACTATGGATGTTTGTAGACACTAAAAGATCATAAGATAGACTCACTAGGGGGTAAGCTGAGATAGAGGATTTGGACATCATGACTCATAGAATCAAGATTTACACACATCAAGCTAAGCAGGATGAATTGGGTTTGTACATACCCTAGGCCCAACTAGCTTGATACATGTGAGATGCTTTCAATAAGTGAGTCACATAGGACATAGGGATTGGATGTGACCTTAAATTTTCCTAGACCTAGGGATGTGATCAAGAGTACAATAGTGTTACATACCTTGTTGACAGCCATGCAGAGTATGAGTTCAATGTCTCCACCATTTGGGTCTTCATAAGATTTTTGCAATTGTTGGGACAAATTGACATGGTTCTCGATGAGGATCTTCTTTGTGTGGAGTTTATCTCCAATGGTAGCAACATTGCCTTAAGTTTGGGTTCTTCCAACGCAACAGGTTCTTGTGATTCTACTCCATTTTTAGGAGCAAGTTATTGTGGGCCTACTATTGTGGAAGTAGACAAAATGTCACATTGAAGGAATGACCTTATGAACATCTATGTCACATTGAAGGAATGATCTTATGAACATCTATGTAGCAATCCTTTGAGAAACGTCTTGGACTAAAGATTCTTGAACTCGCATAGCCTCGCCCCTTGTAAGCCATGTAGTAGGTCCTTATGTAACTACTACCGTTGCATCCACAATTGTTGTTTTTGTTGCACACTTAGTCCTTTTGGGTCTCCACTCTTGTCGTTATGGTTGTGGGGGTGCATATTCATCCTAGAGGTAGGTGGGGGCTGCATTGAAGAAGCTTTGGTAGACACATTTTAGAGTTTCCTTCCTAATACCCTTGGGATTGTAGCAATGCTTTGGGTATCCATCAAGAATGCCACTTGTGCATTGGCATCCCATATCTCCTTGAATAAGCCTTCTTGGATGAGATTGCATCCCTAGAATAGTGGGTGACTAGTGAAGGGAGGTTGCAAAATCCATAGTTATTCTTCTCCTTCAAAAGTAATGTTGAGATTTTAGTACATCCTTCCTTACCGAAATTTTCCTATGCCTTTGTCTCCTTCATTTGCATTTTTTTGTGATGTGGACTAGGTTTCCTCCTTCATCATCATAGTCAATGTTCATTAGTGTGGTTATTTTCTCTTGCCAATCAATTTGACAATTAACATTCGAGTGCCATACCCTGCCTAGGATGACCTGTTCTTCCATTGTTGCAATGCACATGATAAAGAATTGGCTCTTGATTACATGGTTGTTAACAAAAACTTGGATTGTCACACAACCCATAGTATGAAAAACCTCACCCATTAATGGATCTAATTCTTACAAGAGTAAGGGTAAGGGGTATTTACTAAAAAATTTCCCATACCTTTTGTGTGACTCACACCTGGATCAAGTAATGCATTCATTGTCTTAAACGTCAAACAAACCTGTAGATGAACAAGAAACTTGACAGGATTAATGATCTTAGTTCATGAAAGGTATCATCATATTCAAGAGTCGCTTTAAATATGGCCATAGATTCCTTTGGTCAAAATTTTGCATTCCTAGCTTGGCTTCCTCCTTGCCTTCTTGTTGTAGGAGCTGGTGTTCTTTCTTATGCTTTTTGTTTTGATGAATTGCTTTGAGGGTATGTAGAGTGAGTGGCCCATAATAGCAACTTGCATTTGCTTTTACTAATATATGTATATATTCCACTCCGTCTAAGGTTACAATATGACATGACCCTTGTTGAGTAATCTCCAAAACCTAATAGGGACCCATGCCTCTATACTTCAATTTCTGTTTGAACCCCAAATGCAAGGCTGAAAGGTGTGTGATTAGTGGAATCTTCATATGTAGTATGATATGCCCATAGTGTTGCAGCGAGGTTATTCTCCCAATCATTTTGGCGAGCTTCCACTGTATAGGTTATATTGTTACACGACATTTTGTTTGCGCTCTTAGCCTAGCCATTGGCTCTAGGACATTAGGGTGTGGACTTCCTATAGATGATCAAGAATTCACTCAAGATCATAGTTTTCTCATTGATGAAATGATATCGTCTATCACTAACCAATTCCAAAGAGAATCCAAACCACTATATAATGTTTTCATATAGAAATTTAGCTGTTTAGACCTAGCATCAGCCTTTTTTGTTGCTTTAGCCTCTGTCCAATCCCTGAAATAATTAGTAGCAAAAATTATCTACCACACCTATGCATTCTTAGATGCTGTATTGATATAGGACCAGTAAAATCAATACCCCACTTTCCAAAAGGGTGATTGTGAGAACACTACACTGGTAAGTGTTCTCACAATCATTGGTAAGTGTCTCCATGAATTGCTTACAGGGTATGTAGAGTGAGTGGCCAATAATAATGCATGAGTTTTCTATTACTAATATACACATTTATTCCACTCCGTCTAAGGTTACAATATGGCATGACCCTTGTTGAGTAATCTCCACAACCTGATAAGGACCCATGCCTCTATACTTCAATTTCTGTTTGAACCCCAAATGCAAGGTTGAAAGGTGTGTGATTAGTGGCATCTTCATATTCAGTATGATATTCCCATAGTGTTTCAGCAAGCTATTTTGGTGAGCTTCTACTGTACACGTCATAGTGTTACACAAGTTTTTTTTTGTGCTCCCAGCCAGCCATTGGCTTTAGGACATTAGGGCATGGACTTCCTATAGATAATCAATAATTCACTCAAGATCATAGTTGTCTCATTGATGAAACAATATCCTCTATCACTAACCAATTCAAAAGGGCATCCAAACCATGATGTAATGTTTTCATATAGAAATTTAGCTGTTCACACCTAGCACCAGCCTTTTTTCTTACTTTAGACTCTATCAACTTATTGAAATAATTAGTAGCTAAAACGATCTACCATGCTTGTGTGCTCTTAGATGCTGGATTGATATAGGACCAATAAAATCAATACTCCACTTTCCAAAGGGGTGATCATGAGAACACTGGTAACTATTCTCACAATGGGTGATTGTGAGAACATTGGTAAGTATTCTCACAATCACTGGTAAGTGTCTTGATGAATTGCTTAGAGGGTAAGTAGAGTGAGTGCCCAATAATAACGCTTGCATTTTCTATTACTAATATATGCATTTATTCCACTCCATCTAAGGTTACAATATGACATGACCCTTGTTGAGTAATCTCCACAACCGATAGGGACCCATGGCTCTATACTTCAATTTATGTTTGAACCCCAAAATGCAAGGTTGAAAGGTGTGTGATTAGTGGCATCTTCATATGCAATACGATATGCCCATAGTGTTGCAGCGAGCTTATTCTCCCAATCATTTTGGCGAGCTTCCACTATACAGGTCATAATCTTACACAAGGTTTTGTTTGTGCTCTTAGCCTAGCCTTTGGCTAGACTAGGACATTAGGGTGTGGAATTCCTATAGATGATCAAGAATTCACTCAAGATCCTAGTTGTCTCATTGATGAAATGATATCCTCTATCACTAACCAATTCCAAAGGGCATCCAAACCATGATATAATGTTTTCATATAGGAATTTAAGTGTTGCCTTTTTTGTTACTTTAGCCTCTATCCACTCAGTGAAATTATTAGTAGCAAAAATGACCCATCATGCTTGTGTGCTCTTAGACGCTGAATTGATATAGGACCAATAAAATCAATACCCCACTTCCCAAAGGGGGGATTGTGAGAACACTGGTATGAGGCATTTGATCCTTCTGTTGTGGTATAGTAGCTCTTTGACAAGGATCACAATGTTTAATGAACTCAATTTCATCTCCAAAGAGAGTAGGCCACCATAGGTTTGCTTTGAAGGCTACAAAGTGGTTACCGGTAGTTCTAGAATGTACTTCTTTCATAACATCTAGAAATTCATCCTTGCTGATACACCGTTGCATAAAGCCATGTTTTTCCAATCATCAATAGAGTTTCTTGGCAGCAATTAGTTGGTATGGTGTTGCATCCTTGATTAGCCTTCTTGCTTTTTCCTTATTCAAAGGTCTATCTTACTGAAACTAGTTTGAGAAGAAATGACAATCTCCTCTTTGCATTTTGGTATCAAACCTATGAGAAATAGTGGGACAGTTGAAAGATCTTCATCACTACAAATTGGTGACTTGGCATTGGGAATTAGTGACATGTGGCTAGCCAAAAAATGGGGTTTACCCTTATGAACCACAATGGTAAAACCAAATTCCAATAAAATTGGTCCACATAAAACAAAATCAAATTGAAAACAAAAAACAAAAAATACTCCCCATTCAATTGAAAATTGATCTTTGGGAGCAATAGACACTTGATTGTAGCCAAAAACTCCATCAAGGAAGTTACAATGCCTCCTTTCCTACCACGTGGTGGTGTTTACTTTCTTAAAGCTCACACACACTCTAATATTACCATTCTTCTTTAATAACAATCACTATTGGAGATACCCAATCTGTATGCTTGATCTCATAGATGAGAACTCTGTCAATCAAGTTTTGGATTTCTACTTTCATAACTGTGGCATATTTAGGATTCATTGGATAAGTCCTTTGTTGGATGGGTTTGAATTTTCCAAAATAGGAATGATGTGCTAGACAACTTTCGGCAGTAAACCCTTCATGTTAGTGTATTTCCATGCAAAACATTCCTTATATTCTAGAAGAAGTGAGATCAATGCTTCTTCTTTTTTTTTTGTGAGGCCATCGGCAATGTAGATTGGTCTAGGATCTTCACCCTCTTGTACTAGTTTCATCTCCTTTACTTTAGCAAGACCATCAAAACCCTGATGATTCCCTTCCTCTGGTGTCCTTTTGGATTGCTCAAAGAGTATCTTTGGATCTTGGACCATATAATATGCCTTGAAATGCAGAGGGACATGGCATGAATTTTCCTGACATCCTCATCATCATTTGACAAATCTTTAGATGGTTGTTTGTCCTTGGCCAAAGTTGCCTTACTCCTAGCCTTGGTGGTTTTGGCCTTTGGGGATAGCTCCTTTTTTACATTGACGGATCCTATAGGTGGAATGACTTGCAAAGTCATCGAACCCTAGGTTGATGAAAATTCATGATGAGTGATGGTGCTCCAGCATACATAAGACAATGTAGATCAAAATTTACATTTACTTCACCTTGCTTGACCTTAGATGCCTTAAGCATGTTGATCACATCTTGCACCTTCTGACAATGGGTAGCAATCTGTGTTCCCATCTTCTCTAGAATGTCTATGATTGCAAGTATAAGTATCCAATTTTGAAAGAATTTAGGTTCTAGTAGTAGAGCATAACAGTATTAGAGGTCTACCCTCACGACTTGAAAAACTTTACTCATGTAGATTTATTTGCCTTTCTAGTATATGACATACTAGCCTTGCCCCTTTTGGCATGCTTGTGAAGCTCTCTAGTAAAGGCTTCAGCCTACAACCATGTGATTGTGTTCAAGGACCTTGATGAAACTTGGTCCTCATTCAATGCTTAAAAGATTGAGACTTGTGGTCTTAGGATCCACAGAAGGTGTTGATGGCCTTTGCATTGGATAATTCTCATAAATATGGTCAACTCTACACCTAGTACATGATGGTGTGGGTGTGTTAGATGTAGTTGTAGCTGGAAGGAGTTGGTTTTCCTTGTAAGGGAAATACTCCAATAATTAGGCCCTTCACACTTATGAAACATGAGTGGGTTAAGTAGCTGCCCCCTTGAATGGACACTCATTGGACTAGTGAGGAATTTAACACATGTAACATTGAATCAATGGGTCCTCTATCTCTCGTAAGAGATGGGATCCATTTGGTGGACCAAATTGTATTGGTCATCTTGCATACATAATGTCTTAGGAAGCTAGAAATATTGAAATTCTAATCATGTTGGGAGTAACCATTACCACTAAAATCATGCTTGTGCTCTTCCAAATCACTGGGTAGCTCTTCCACCAACACTTGATTCATGGGAATGATTTGTGATGATGATGGTTATTAAGGTCGATTGTAGCCTTGGTTGATACATTGGTTGTGGGAATCACCTTGGGATAACTGCATTTGTATGTAATGGGTACAATAGAGTGCAAGTCTTGACTTAAGACAAGGACACTCATTAGTGGGATGATTTCCAATGTATATTCCACACCATTATTGAGGAAGCATCTCAACATCATATGTTCAACATGTGCATAGCACTAACCCAATGAGTGCTATAAAGGAAAGTGTTAGAAAACCTTATTGAGGAACCATCTCAACATCATATGTTCGACATGTGCATAGCACTAAGCCAATGAGTGCTATAAAGGAAAGGGTTAAAAAACCTAACCCTAATCCTAAAGGGGTTTGTATATATTCTACATTTTCAAGTAAATCTAGTGTATAGTCAGTCATTTTTGGTGTGCTATGTCTCCTCTCCTCTGTATCAGAGTGACCTTGCCTTCCATTGAGGCATTGAAATTTGTATGAGTGCAAGAGAGATCGAGAGATTGAGAGCGATTGAGTGTTATTTAACTTCTGTAGAGTGATAGAAATTTCTCATCCATGGGTTTGAAAATTATGTTCATTCCTTGAGTGTCTATGAGAGTTTCTTCGTGAGAGAGATTAATTGATTCACAAGAAATATTCATTCTCATTGAGCTATATTCGAGAGAAATTCTTCGCTTTAGGGTGAGAGAGAGAGTTGTTCTTTTTTTTTTTTTCTTATGTGTGAACACTTGGCAGCTTCGGTGAAAAGCCGTTACAAAAGACCCGTCGTGGGCATTACTGGAAGCTCTGGAAAGACTACCGCCAAAGTCATGACCGCCCTTGCCCTTGAATCATTAGGCCATATTCATCAAATTGAAGGCAATTTGAACAATCATATAGGGGTCCCGTTGACACTTCTAAAGTTACCATCCTTTGCTGCCACCTGCGTCCTAGAGCTGGGCCCTAGAGCTGGGCATGAGTCACGAGGGAGAGATTTTGGAGCTGGCAGATATAGCGTAGCCATCCGTAAGGGTGGTTTTGAATGTTGGACCTGCGCATTTGGAAAACTTCGAGAGTTTGAAAGACATTGCCAGGGCAAAAGCCGAGATTTTTATCGGGGCCAAAGAAGGGGACCTGTGTGTAATGAATGCTGACGATACTCTTGTAATGTGCATGGATCTTCCTGAGGGGGTAAAGCGGGTATGTGCAACTCGACCCTCTTAGGCACCTTTGCACCCCCCCCCAGAGAGAGAGAGAGAGAGAGAGAGAGAGAGAGGAGGGGGGGGGGGAGACCAAAAGTACAGAGCTTTGGTCCTGCTTTACCAACAAACATGTAGTTGATAGACTTTTTCATGACCTTCTGGAGCTATAGCTATCTAAAAATACCCTGAATAGCCATCACATAAGCTGTACAAGGAGATTTGGGCATGCCTCAAGAATATATTTGGTAACAAGATCACCAACTCCAAGGTATTTCTGAAAATGCAATTTTATAAGCTGAAAATTCTTCTTCTTGGAGAGTCACCGAGCAAGAATTTTGATAGAGGTGTCTACTCCATAGAGATAGAGGTAGAGGCTAAGGGGTCTCCATAGATAGAGGGAGACCTTCATCTCCAGCTCGCATGAAGGCCCCACAATGCCTTCATCTCCTGCAAATGGCTCCCGATGGCTTCATCAACAATGACCCTAGGTTCAATGACTGGCTACGGTGAATGGACTATGGACCAAGGAAATAAGCGGTTCCATTGACTCACAACACTCTTATTTCACTCAGCAATCTCGGGGGGTGCACTACTAAGAAACCCTATGTATCACGTGCATTCAAAGGGTATTTAAAAAAACCCTCAACTAAATAAAAACACCCCTCTTTACTTAAGAACTAAGTGAATTTTTCCAAAACTTGAATTAAAAAATCCCTCTTGTTACTGTAATTCTATTAAAATTTTTCAAAAACTTGGATTAAAATACCCCTCCTTTTGAATGCATGTGGTACACTAAATCTTTTTAGGTGAACCCCTGAGTCAACCATACCTCCAGAGACAACGACCAGCCTCCAACGGCATCGATTTGAGAAACAACAAGCTCCTACTTTCAGTGCCAAATGACCTCACATGCAATGGGAGCTCCAAGGAGACTAACATAGCGTGAGCCTCCAAACACATATTATCCATAGTCAAAGTGCAACGGCTTTGCTGTAGTGGCCTCGACTCCTACAAACATGCTCCAAGTGAGCTCCAAAGCTCATGTGACAGAGCAGCTCCAATATAAAATACTCATCACCTCTCCAGACATGGCTTGCTCATGGCAACGATTTGATCCACCGATGGAGGAAAACCAACACCAACTTCCAAAGCCCATGACTGAGGACGAACACAGGAAAAATGACCCCAACAAAGCGACTTGCGATGACAACACCAAAGATAGTATCTTTGCGGGCCTCTTCACACTTCGATTCGGCTCCAACCTAGATCTCCTAAGACACCCTCAATGAGCTACAAGACTCCATAAGCTACCATAGTGCAACCTCCAAATCCACAAACGGCTCTCAGCCACTCGAGCGGATCACAGATCCTTCACATATGTCAACGAGTAGATCGGTGGCCAGCATAGAAGACCTCATCAAAAACGACGAAATTTGGCAAATTCTGTTCGGAATCCAAACGATTCCGTTAGCACATGTGGCAGATTTTAAGCCCTAGCCACACACCTTGGTCCTTAGTTGTCCACGTGGCAGTTCCCTCTATCTTATCCACCATGTGGCAATCCTACTTACCACATAGGCATATCTTATCTTGCCATGTCATGGTTGATTCCGTAGCACCATGTCATCCCTTACATGCCACATCATGTGACATGTGGGCATGCAACATGATCAGGGGATAGCATCTATGCCATATCATCATAGCTACCACGTCACCCTATCTAATCATCTGCCAGCCATCATGGTCATGTCATCAGGCCACTAGATTGGCCACCTCATTTTCCACTTAGCACTCAGGAACCCTTACCTCTCCATAGGCATTGCATGTGCACCCTTTTGATAGCTCATATTAGGGCCGCTCCACTGGCACACCCCTTAGCAAGCACACTTTTCATGTGAACATCACTGCCACATCATCATTTTGCACCCTTTTTGCCCCTCCATCTTGATCAAGCGATATCTCTTGATCCAGGAAGAATTTGAGGGCGCTCTAAAAAGAAAAAATGCTTAATTTTTTGTGCTCTATGCACTCGTCACACCACACATACATTTTTGTACAAGTATCACATACTTTTGAGCCTTGGAAACAATTCCACTTCTTACATGCACACAAGCCTCTACATTGACGCATCTAACCCAACACCTAAAAAGAACAAAGAAAAAGAATTACTTGCTACTTTTTCATCACTTGATGGTTGATCTAGATCTAGATCAGAGTAGTGTAGTTCATCCTTAGGGAAGAGAACTCCAAAGCAGCCGATCGAATCCATGCTCGAAAATTCCCAAATAGTTGCTACTCAGAGTCTGAAGTCCCTTCGCTCACATATATTTTAAAATCATTACATTTCCTGAAACTCGACCACCATTAGTTTAGTGAGCAGATTTTGGAGTTTTCAGAAGCATTAGCTGATTGATCAGAGAGCAGATTGCACAGTTGTACATTTTTCACACATATGCCACCATTGTAAAGCCTTATAGGCTATTTTCCAGCATTATGCACTTAATTTAGGCCTTGTAAAGCTTGTTGGCTATTCTTGACATCATTTGCCACAAGCCTTGTAACATATTGGATTATATATTGTAGTTCTATCTTCACCGACAGTTCATATTTCACTTAATGCAGACAGTGTATTGTTATTGATTAAGACAGTGATTTTCATAGCACTTTGACTACATTTCTTGCACCATGTCTACGACTAGAAACCTCAATTTGGAGGCATTTGCTAAGCTAGACAATTCCAATTATGGCACATGGAAATACCGAATGGAGACCATCCTTGTACTTCAAGACAAATGGGAGTATGTCGATGGGTCTACACCTCGACCATCAGATGATCCAACATCCACTGCTACCGTTGCTGTAGCACAAGCAACGGGATCTATAGCTGCACCACCAGTGTCTACACCTGCAGTAGATCCTATCATTGCTTAAGCACAGGCAGAATGGGACAAGAAAGAAAAACATGCATATCGTTTAATCAATTCGAATGTGCAAGATGTCATCCTAGGACAGCTAAACACAGTGAAAACATCAAAAGAAGAATGGGATATGTTTGTAGCTCTTTACGAGTCTAAGAGCACTTCTAGGATTCTCACACTGAGAAACCAGATCGACCAGAGTTTCCACAATAGAAATGAAACTGTTCATGCTTACGTACTCAAGATCGGGGATTATAACACTCAACTCATAGCAACAGGAGAGACCATGAATCCTGCAGAAATGGTTCAGGTCATCCTGAATGGACTAGGAGATGGATACGAGAATATGGTCCATAGTATTGCCATTCAATGGAAAATTCCAACACTGGAAGAATTACAGTCAGTGTTACTGAGTGAAGAACTCAGGACTCAGGCCATTCATGCATGCAAAGGTCATTCCAATGATTAAACATTCACAACTTCAGTTAGAAGCAAAGGTAGAGGTAGAAGATACATCTTTTCCCCCTTACTGATGCAATAACTTCTGCTTATAAAATTCCGGTGACGTCCCACTAAATCGAAATAGATTGAATAGGTAGTGGTAACTTTCAAACAACATGTTATGAATGAGAAAATAGATCATTTCAACGAAGTGGTCATCATCAACAATAAATTCATCAGCATAGTCAACATCAACATCATCCTTAGCAGCATCAGCATCAGCAACCAAGAGGAAATCATTCTAACAGAGAAAGATTCCAAGGAAGAGGGAATGCATCCACCAACATGTTAAACATTCAATGTAACTACTATCATAAGTTTGGACAGTGTGAAAGAGATTGTCTCAAGAAGCAGTACGACCAAGGCGGTCAATCTAACAGTAATCGAGGGAATTTCCAAGGAAGACAAAATCATCGTAGTGGACATTCAAGAGTGGACATTCAAGTCATAGTCGTTATGCCAATGAATCTGAGAATATGTTTCTTGCAAGTGAGGATCTACAGAATACTAAAATAATGTATTTTGACATAGATTGCAATTCAATAGGGTAATGCAGTTATCAAGTTGATAAAGCTGATCAAGATCCTTGATACATCGACAACGATGCATCATCTCACATGAGAAAACATCATGAATTCTTCACAGAGATGAAACCATTAGAAGGATGGACATAAGAAATTGCAACTGTAAACTACCTACTTAATCAGCTTCTGACCAAATCGATTCATGATATGACACCTTTTGAAGCATTCATTGGACACAAGCCACTCGTTGGGCATCTCCACCTATTTGGTTGCATAGCATATGCCTACATATATGATGATCATCACAAAAATTTGGATGTGAAGTCATGCAAATGCATCATGGTTGGCTACAGTGAAAAGATCAGAGCATACAAGTTGTATGATCCCATCCATCGCAAGGTCATTATCTCCAGAGATGTAAATTTTTATAAAGAACCTGAATGGAAAACCTCAAATACACCGGAGATAGAAACGTTGGTTACTCAGTTACCTATAGAAAAGGTTACTGAAGAAGAGAAATAATTTGCTAGAGACACCCCGAGAAGAGCAACAGCAACTCAGACGGTCCACTAAGGAAAGCAGAACACCATCCAGATTGACATATGCTCAGAAAGGCAAAGCAATTCAGATTGAAACCACCAATTATGCTCTTATGACTGCCATCATGGCTACAGAAGAGCCAATATGCTTCGGAGACTTAGTTGACAAGCTATGCAACCTTCCACCAGGAATGAGGCCTGTAACAAACAAATGGGTTTACAAAGTGAAGTACAATCCTGATGAAAGCATTGAAAGATACAAAGCCAGACTTTCTGGTTCTCTTGTTCTATGTGTATGCCAGATATGGTCAGCAGTTAGAGGAGATGCTCTTTATGCTATCTAGATGGTGAGGAACGATTTAGTGTATAGGGCTGGAACTGACAAAATCAAAAGAAGCTTCCTAAGTTATGCTAGTTTAGCTTTTGAAGGAAAGCAAGGTGATTTAACTAGGGATGCTTTGAGGACTTTCAAACCTTGATTTTTCTACTTAGCAGAGCTTTTTGGGATGTTAACTCCCTTTTGTATTTTGGTTTATAAATAAATAAATATTTAGATTACAAAAAAAGACAAGCACATTAAGATGAAAGAGCTCATTTAGCAATGTCAAGGACACCATGATTCTAATTATCAGAGAGAAGACATCAGTAGAGTGAATGCATGGAAAGAATTGGAGAAAAGATTCACCGACAAGAACATTCCATGCTTATCATGCTTGAGAATCAAGTTAATAATGCCAAGAAATTATAGTCAATGGCAAGTCTAGACTATATTGTTGGACATTGCAGATCAATTGGCATCAAGCGGATACTATTTCAAATTGCATTGAATGGCGGACTAGGAGAAGTTCCACTACAAATTCAAAGAATCATGAGTAGGCACTCTCTCCTAAAGACATAAGTTTCAAAGAGGTAGAACAAAACTCAATACAAAAACAATCATCAAGCTAGGGGTAGCTAGCTATTCATATAGTTCTAGTACACATTCTCAAGATTACCAGGAAGCAACCTCTTCCTCACATCAACATCATATACCAATCAGAGGAGGACAAGAAATCCAAGATGTAAAGGTACCTTCAACGAAGGGGTACTAGCAATTGCATTTACTATGTTAAACCAAGTTATTGGGAGCCTGCATGCATGAAAAGGCAAATAGATATTACAAATGAGCAATTCAACTAAGTTGGAAATCAAAATCAAAATAGAAGACAAAATGTCAAATTTGCCAATGAACAAAATTGGAACCCCAAGAAAGTTCAACATTAAATACTTATTAGTTAGTACTCAAATGCAATAACTCCAAAGCATTTGTACATGATGACAATACTTGGTGGCTTGATTTTGGAGCAAGAAACCACATGAATGGTTTTCATAATTGCATTGAAACAAGAATGTGAAGGAGAGTGACAATACCTCACACAAGATAGCAAGAATTGGAAACATTCCTCTTGACAATGATGAAGGCAATGCACAAAGCATAGGAGGCGGCAATGCACAAAGCATAGGAGGTGTTTTTTTTGTCTCAACTACGGCACTAAATCTCTTGTCAAGATGTTCAAATGAGTAAAGAGAAATGGAATTAGTCTTTTGTTTGCTTAGGTCAAGAGTTGTACAATCAAAACAAGTCATAGAAAAAGGGTGCTAAGATTGGAAGAATGCTCTAACTTTCTTCATCAACACCTGTTCAAAGAGCTTTGAGAACCTACTTTAACCTCCAAATGCTAGTTCACGATGTACGTGAAGGTGACCTCAAAGATATTTACAATGATCACAGCCTTCAGCTTTTCATCAATGATCACAGCCTTCAGCTTTTCATCAAGGATCCGCTCATATGCATGCAGATTTCCCGGAATACAATGCTTTGCTACAGCTTCATGACCCACTCAAATTGTTAATTCAAATACTCGACTCCTATTTTAAAAAATAGTAATCTTTACAAGAGCACACACCACCCTTGAAATGATGTACACAGAAAGCATCAGTAACTATAATATTCTATCTTAGATATAGACTTGGCAGTGCAATGACAATCAGCACACATTCGAAGATTTTTTGTTACTCTGATGCTTGTGCCTCTGGGGTTAGAAATAAGACCAAATGCTATGGCCAATTTCTCACAATGTCCACAAAGGGCATGTTCCTTGTCCGACATGATTTCAGATGCATAATCAAAATCTGAGCTGAAACTTGGCATACATCCTTCAGCTCTCATTTGCAAGCTTAACATCTTAAGTTTTGCATAAATATCAGAATTTCTTGCATGGGTTTTGTCTCCTACACTGACTTCATGCACCTTGTTCTCTATCTCAATGAAGGCCTTAGCTGGCTTCTTCCACATGTGTACATGGTTCCTCATATTATCTACTTTCTCTGCATGGTCCCCCATGCCTTCTTGTGCATAAATGCTTGACATTAGCAAATATCCTGCAGCATTTCCTGGTTCCAGTGTGACAAATTTATCGAAGCATCGTCTACCTAGGTCTACATTGCAATGAGTTTTACAGGAAACAAGCAAGGAAGTCCACCCAATCACAGTAGGACAGAACGGAATACTTTCTAGCAAGTCTTCAGCTTCATTCAAGAATCCTGTACGCCCAAGAAGGTCAGTCATAGATATACAGTGTTGAAATGTTGGTGCAATGCCATAGTCCCCTAACATTGACTTAAAGTGACAACATCCTTCATCTATCAGGCCCACACGACTGCAAGCTGAAAGAAGACACAGATATGTCACATGATCTGGCCTCAAGCCTGCTTGTTGCATGGCATCAAAGTATCGTAATGCCAGGGTATAATTGCAATTCTGGGAATACACTGCGATCATAGAATTCCATATTGCCACATCCCGCTGTGGCAGGCTGTCAAATACCACATGTGCATCCCCAAGACTCCCACATTTCCCATACATGTCGATCAAGGCACTGCCAATATGCATATCTGAATTGAAGCCACTCTCAATTATATGAGCATGTATCTGTCTCCCTTGCTCCAAGGCAGATATACCGGAGCAGGCTTTTAGAATGCAAAAAGATGTGACCTTGTCTATAGAAATGCCTTTCTGCTGCATTTGATAGAAAAGTTGCAGAGCCTCCTTACTGTGCCCATGCTGGGCGTACCCTCCAATCATGGCATTCCATGTTACAATATCTTCCTTTGGCAATCTGTCAAACACTATGTGTGCATCCTCAAGGTCCCCATGTTTACCATACATATCAATAAGAGTGCTACCAAGAAAAACATTTGAATCAAACCCATTTTCTGTGATAAGGGAATGAATCTCCTTGCCCTCCTCTAAGGTCAGTGTGCCTGAACATGCTTTCAGAATACAAACAAAAGTGACCTGGTTTGGCACCACTCCCTCACACCACATTTTATGCAACAGTTCAAGAGCATGCTGACCATGCCTATGCTGGCCATAGGCTGCAATCAATTTACTCCATGTCACCACATCCCGCCTTGGCAATCTTTCAAACATTATGCTTGCATCATGGACACTCCCACATTTTGCATACATGTCGATTAGGGTGCTGCTGATAGATAAGTCTGAATCAAGGCCCCTTTCAATAATGTCACCGTGAATATGATGTCCCTGATCTAAGGCTGCTATGCAGGCACATGCCTTGAGGATGCAAATGAATGTGACTTGGTTTGACTGCAAGCCCTCCTGTTGCAACCGCTTAAAAAGTTGCAGAGCTTCCTGACTGTAACCCCATTGGCCATAGCCTGCAAGCATGGCATTCCATGTAACAATATCATGCTTTGGCAATCGATCAAACACCACGCATGCATCCTGGAGGCTCCCACATTTTGAGTACATGTCAATAAGGGTGTTACCCACAAATATTTGTGACTCATAGCCATATTCAATTATGTGAAAATGAATAATCTTGCCCTCCATCAGGGCTGTTGCTGTGGCGCAAGCATTTAGGACTGCCACAAACACATGCCCGTCTGGAGTTACACTTGAGTTTCTCAGTTGGTGATATAGTTTGATAGCTTGCTGATAGTTGCCGAGCCTGGCATGTGCTGAAATGATTGCAGTCCATGAAAACACATTCGGTTCAGACAATTTGTTGAATACCTGGTCTGCTTCCATCAATCTCTCAAAGGAGGTAAACATGCGAATAAGCTGGCTCCCCAAAAAGACGTCTGATTCAAACCCATTTCTCACGATAAGACGATGTGCTTCCCTTCCTGCCGCCAGGTCTCTGTTGTCCATGCATTTTTCCAAAAGACAACACAAGGTTCTACTAAAAGCATGAGTTGCTTGGTGGTTGGTGCCTTCCCTGTCCAATGGTGCGTCATTCGGAAATTTCCCATAGCCATATTTACCCAAAATACCCATTGACAGGGAAGAGTCGAAATTATCTGCATGCCCTGCCTGCCTGCAAGGTCAGAAATCAGAGAGAGAAACGGTGGAACTCAATTATATAGCCTGGCACTAAATTGAAATCTATTATTACGGGTAGGGTGCCTTCAACTGTGAACTAAATTCAGTCTAGGGTGGCTTCATGCAGGAAAAAGAGAAAGCAGAGACGGTTTGCACGCCTGAGCACCGCAATTCTCACTAGAATGACGTTGACTTACAGCTTTTTCTATGCGATCAGTGGGCTTCACCTTGCTTCGAAGTGGCTAGCTCTGCTTGCCTCCACCAAGCTTACATCCCAAAAGGCCTCTTTTATGGTACTGTGCCCCAAGCCAGGGCATCGTGAATTCCGCTGCAACAACAAAACAATGCTTAAGACGCCAGATGGCCGTCAAGGATTCATTCTTACTGACCAAAGCAAGAAGAAGGGATCAGTTTACCGTCATTTACCCTTCCATGCAGCAAACGTCGTGAAGACTCTGTCAAGATGGGGTCCAACTCTCGGCAATCCATTGCCTTAACTGAAAGAGGAAATCGACCATGGATGAGAGTGGAGTGGGCGTAGGGTGTGTCTGGGAAGGAAATCGGTGGGGATGCCATCAATACCTTGGACGCCCAATCGGGGTAGGAGCGATGAAAGACCAATTTGAATGAGTGGTCAGGTAGAATGCAAAGTTTGACAAGTGGTCGGGTAGAATGCTTTCACTAGAGGAAGGCTAACAGTAGCTAAGCATGTGTTGGAATGAGTACTAGTCTACGTATTGTCTCTAATGCCCTTCTCAAACAACTGTCTGAGTCAGGTCGACAGATGCATAAACAATTTCGTATGGGAGGGAAGATGGCATGCCTTTAGTGCACACCTGGTCTTCACAGCAAAAGAAGGAGGGGTGGGGCTGAGGCGAATGAAAGACATCTACATGAAGACACTATTGCAGTTGGGACGTGACCAACCATGGGCAAAAATGGCACTAGACCTCATATCCAGGAATGCCCCACGAGGAACGTGACCAACCATGGGCAAAAATGGCACTAGACCTCATATCCAGGAATGCCCCACGAGGAATCAGAACACCCTGGCAAGATCTGGTACTGGCGGATAGAACGTTTAGAGTCCCCTCGTCGGAAATGCTCTCAAATTTGCTACTACTGTGGAAGACTAAAGCAGAGGGAAGTTACTGGGGTGGAAGCAGAAAACTTTAGGGTGATGCCTCATTGGGAAGATCCCTTTGGCTGACAAATTGGGCCCTAAAAGATGCACCAGCGTATGCAACAGTTAATCTGAGAATGGCAACTCGTCTTTATGGCAAAGGGTTAATTACCTTTAGGCAAATATGGGATCCAGGAGGAGCAAAATGGATGAAAGTGGAGCTGATAACCATAAGATACCAACTGTTCAAAGTAGAAGGGAGGTTCATGCAAGGAGTAATCAATAACTTGAAACCGGATTGGCCAACAAGCCATGCATTCAAGGAGGCTCGAGATTTCAAGGGTTTTTTATGGAGGACAGGGAAAGAATATCCTAAACTAACTCTGTAGGACTTCAGTGACAGATGAGGCAACGATGCTACGTTGATAGCAAAGGCTCACTAGAAATTCCATGCATCGATGGATAGAGAAGCTACATGGAAAATGAGGCTAAGGAGAAGCTGGAAGTCGACTCCTTCCTTCAAACTAAACTTCTTGATCTGGGGGGTTCTAATGGGCAAGCTCCCAGCTGGAGCAAGACTTGCCGAGTGGAACCCGAGAATTTCACCATTGTGCCTGTTTTGCAACAACTTCAGGGAGACACACATGCATCTACAGTGGGAATGCCCGATTGCGTAGGAATTGTGGAAGGCAACTGAGACTAGATTAGCAAAAATGAATGTATAGGTCAAGATCAGATGGAAAACTGCCTTACTGGGCGATAAGAAAAAGGACAATGATCTAACACACTAGATGATCCAAGTGATTAGAGGATCCAAGTGATTAGAGCCCTAGTATTAACTACCATATGGAAGCATAGGAACGATATAGTTTTCCATAGAGCACCAAAATCTAGGATCCCAATGGATAAATGCTTTGAGGAAATGTGGGCACTCACTGCCCTTTTTGGATTAAAAAACGAAGCTTGTAATGCCTTGTCAAGGATGTGGGTTTAAAGTATACTACCTCCTCACAAGAAGGTGACTTGTAAATATTCTTTTTCTTTTTAATATATTAAAATTTACTGCGGAAAAAAAAAAAGAAATCGGTGGGGATGCCATCAATAGTCCACCACCACGATCAACTCAGGAAAGCTAGAAAGGTGTTGTTCTTCTAACATCACCTTCTCTTGGATGGATGGAGGTAGATTCAAATAGATCACTCAATGTTGATCAGTATAATAACCCTATAATGACAAAGAAACATTTGCATGGAAGATTGGCATGATGGGTATTACTACTTTAGGAATACTATGTGAAGATGTCATATCGACCAGCAACTAAAATGATGTGGCAGATTCTCTCTCTACACAAAAATTCTATCAAAAATCTTTTTCCTCATGTAGTGCATACAACACCACTCTCTGTTCCAATTCCTCATCCACCTTTACCAACCTTAAACACCTTTAGTCCCCCTTTAGTCCACAGAGCAAAAATTTCAAGAAATCAGCACGTATGCTAACTTGGAGTCTCCTTTGTTCATCCACATTTATAATGGTTTCTTATACTATCATTGCTTACCATTTTAGAATCTCTTATATGTCCCTTTCTTTGTTCAAAAACTATACCTTCAGTTTTTCATGACCATCTCTTTGGCAGCCCTTTAACATTCATTGAAATTTTCACCAAGATTTGGGCTAATATTTTTTGGCCACACATGAGGGCCTCCATTCATCATTATATCCGCTCATGTTCTATCTATCAACTTTATCAGTATCCAACCCAAAAACCAACAAGTGAAATGAAACCCATGATAGCAAATAAAGTGTTCCAATTAGATGCTTTTGATATTACCAGACCATTGCTAGTCTCTTAGTTGGGTAATTCCCACACAATTTGTTGGTAGAATAATGGGACACAGTAGGCAATAGAAAAGCCTCTAAAGTCAATTTGTGCACTAGATGTAGCAAGATTCTAGGTTCAAGATATGATTTTGCCTCATGGATATGCACAATTTCTACTATCTAATTAGGGATCAAATTTTGGGTCAAATTTGCCGAAGATTTTGGTCAACCATTTGCCATATGAAATAGCAATTTGTGAGCTGAAACCACTTAGATTGGAAATGATTGATAGAATGCTTGAACAAAACCATTGACCTCATGATGGCCATGTATATCGAATCCTCAACATCAACACTAGGATGGCTCTTTACCTAATGTTTTGACTACTTACAGCACTACTCTTCAAGAATCCACTAGAGTCTATCCTTCTTAAGCTCATTTTGGTTGATCACCACACTTTCCCATTGAATTGGACCTCATTAACCTCTCAAATAAAAAATTAGGTTTTCATTCCAATTGATTTCTTTTTAATAGTTCACTCTCTTTTATACGATTGAATTTTTTTTGAATAGTTCACTCTCTTTTATATGACAAAATGATACCACACACTTAAAGAAATACTATGACAAACAAAACATTCTCATCATAGGGGGTCTCATCATTGTGAATTACCCTGTTGGGAGAAAGGGTCTGGCTACTAAGCTTTTTGTCCAATGGGTTGTCCCATATCAAGTCACCAACAAGATTGGAATGACCACATATGCCTTCAACAATCTAATCTTGCTTGCAAGACCTTGACTGTAGTACATGGGTCCTACATCAAACCATATTTTGGCCATGCCTTCAATCTTATGGGGGGGGAAAGGTGTGACTTGCTTGTATAGCCAACCTCTATTCAAGCCACACATTAGTCTCAGTGTTGTATTGTGGCATTGGCCACATGGTGAGTAAGTTGAGCAGAGATGCACCATTGTAATGAGTTAGAAGTATTGCTTTTGGAAATACAACACACAACAAAGAGAAGGGCTATTTTTTGGGCTCTTTTATCCTCTTTCTCGTGTGTTCTCTCTATCGTGTTAGATCTTAGACCTTGTAGACTATTAGTATTGAGTTGTCATCACTATACACTCTCTTACAAAACTACCACCTCAGATATCCTCAAGCTAGTCATTTTTTAGCTTAATTTAGTTTTAAGTAACCCATAATTCGTTTTAGCATAATTGTGGTTTCTAATAACACTTAGGACCCATTTTATTCACTTACATGTAGCTTTCTCACACTTACTCCTTCCCTATTTTGGTGCCGAATTAATGTTTCTCTCCTCTACTAGTCTAGTCATTGAAAAACGATTGGCTACTTACTCACACATGTTTGCACACTCATAATTTTGTTTTTCTGTTGTGCATGTCCTTGCTCCTTTTGAATTGTAAACAATGTGTAAACCATTTTTCTCTTTCAACCATGACCTACCTAGCAACATGGGATATCATTTCTTTCTTTCCATTTTCAACACAAGTAAGCCCTAATTAACTTGATGAATACATTTTTTAGCATACACCAACTATTAATCTACCATAGAGACCTAGAAGGGTAACGATTTCAATTCCTTCCATTTGAGCCATTGTTGGACTTCTTCTAAGATGACATTGACTTTGGGACCTCCATCAAATGAGGACTTCCTTAACAGTTTGGTTCCTAACCTTGACATCAATGATAATAACGTCTCCATCTCAAATATTCATCTCGATGACTTCCATTCTGGCAGTCAATGTTTCCAGTCATTTCAAAATTGTCCAACAAGAAAGTAAACTGTGTTACAACTCCAATGTTTATGGGTGGCCTTGAATGGGATATGACCCTAAAGAGACTATAATTGACAATGATGGCTCTGATGGACCATGGCACCTTGAGACAGAGGCTATAACTTCTCAATTGAAAGACCATGTCTTTGACAATGATGTAGCCAGTCTACATGCCCTAATGGCTGCTAAGCTACCCAAAGTCAAACCTCCAAAGTTACATAATAGTAGGAGATCTCGAAAGAAGGCCAAAAGGGGAGAATTGATGCAAAGCCAAGGTTGAGCACTACAATGAGTTTGAAAAAGTGGAAAATAGGATTGTGGAGCTGTACCTCACCAAGACAACCGAGCCTCCTCAACTTGAATGGGACTAGATGTTCTTCAAGGAGTGTGCACAACAAATGAACCATTAATTGGGAATACTTTGCTAGTGGAAAAGTTATCCCACAATTCCGAACATAATTTTTTTTTGAAATTCAAGCCACATATGAGAATAAATATTGATCTTGACACTATAGCAAAATAAATTTAGCACGATACTAAAAGGATTGATGATGATAATAAGCCACCCAATGATGATACCATGTGTTCAACTAGGTCAACACAATCAAAGGTGGATATTTGTGAAATACCAGATTACTTCAAGAGCTCTACAAGTGGCAGTGTTCCCATAGCAATGCCAAGACCTCTACGGGAGAAAGAAGTACAAGAAAGTGATAGCATTCATGAGACTCTAGTATATGAGCGACTCGACAAAACCAGAACAATAAACCTTGCCCTTTGACTCAAAGGGGAGGAAGAAAAATTAGTATTCATTGGGAAACAACTCACCCAAGGAGAAGAAGAAAGACTTAAGGCAGTAATGGAATACTGACTCAAGGCAGTAATGGAATACTGAGACTACCTAGCATGGTTATACAGAGATATGAAAGGAATTTCACCACAAGTGGCTGTACACACCATATCTATTAGGGAAAGTGCCCACCCTAAGGTTGTGGACCATATAGAACAAATAAATAATTTGGCACCATGGTGTATGATTAACTAGAGAAAATATTAGATGATGCAAGTTGCATTTATGTGATAGAGCACACTGATTGGGTTTCCAATCACGATTATTCCTAAATGTAACAAGAAGTTATGGATATATGTGAACTTCAAGAATGTGAACGCTACCCCATCTGGGATCACTATCCCTTGCCCCTAATGGAAACAATATTAGATTTAAAGGTGGCAGAATAAATAATATATAGCTTCTTAGATGGATCAAAAATAGAAATAGAGAGGGATCACTATCCCTTGTTGCTAAAAGAAACCATATTAGATTTAAAGGTGGCAGGATAAAAAATATACAGCTTCTTAGATGGATTTAGTGGCTATAAGGGTCAATTTTTGCTTGGGTATAGTCAATCAGGGAACTATTTTGGGGGCCATTTTGGGGCTACAATGCGACGTGCTCCTAGGTGAGATTTTGAATTTTACATGGACCTGAGTTATCATAAAAAATTTTCCCGACATCACTCGCGTAATAATGAGATGCAATCTGTTTATTCTGAACACCACAGAGCTCAACACATGGCAGCTTTGCACTATTTTGTGCATCTCTGCACTGCTTCGCACAACACAGTCTCTAGCTTGACCACCTATCATCGCGTAGCCTTTTGCCATAGCTTTGCTACGTGTCACTGGGCACACACCATGTAGATTTTGAAAATTCAAGGTTGGCTTGGAGAGACCACCACATTGGTTCTTGGCATAATAACGAGACACAATCTATGATTCTGAACACCACTGCAACACAGTCTTTGGCCTAACCACCTATCATCGCCCAACCTTTTGCAGTAGCTTTGCCACATGTCACCAAGCAATGTGCCCATGCAGATCAGGAAAATTCAAGGTTGGCTTGGAGTGACCCCCGCACTCGTTCTTGGAGTTATGGAGCTATCTATTTTTACTTATCATAGAAGGAGATCTATGATGACCACCATGTTGGCAAATAGAAGGAGATCTATGACAACCACTGTGCTAGTTGTTAGAGTTATATATTAGCTCAGGGGCTTCACCTCCAAAAATATTAGTGTACCACGTGCATTCAAAAGGAGGGGTATTTTAATCCCACTTTTGGGAAAAATTTAACAGGATTACAATAACAAGAGGGGTTTTTTAATTCAACTTTTTAAAAAATCCGTTAGTTCATAAGTAAAGAGGGGTTGTTTTATTGGGGGGAAATTTTTAATTGATTTTTTTTTAAAATACCCCTTGAATGCACATGATAAAGAGGGTTTCTTAGTAGTGCATCCCCCGATATATTAGTGTACCAAGGAAAAGGTATTTCCTTGTGCAACCAAGGAAAATGTATTTTGTTGTGCAACCAAGGAAAATGCAATTGATGATATGTCCCTTGAGGGGTCCCTCTAGGGGCAAGGGCCATATCGACATGCCATATTTGTGTGGATATTGTATAATGCATGTCGATATGACCCTTGCCCCTAGAGGGGACCCCTCAAGGACCATATCATCAATTGCATTTTCTAAAAATTTAATTGTATTTTTCTAAATGTATCTCCATGCAACCATCGCAGTGGGTTGTAGAAATTATTTTAGCACTATTTTGGTCCTAAACCAAGGAAATTATAGTCCTACTTTACTGGTATTTTAGTCCTTGTTGCAATAAATCCTAAATGAGGGCAAAAGTATTTTGAGCCACCACAGTGACTAGAGGCCCAGTGGTGCCATCCAAATAGTCAACTGAGTAAAAATTAAGCAAAAGAGATTACACCTACATCTAATAACAGATTACATAAAAATTAATAACTGATATAGAGAAAAAATTGAATAGAAGATCTTACAATTATAAAAACTTAGCAACTGCTACTCAGCAATGGCCATTGTTGAGTGGTTTATATTAAAATTAACAACAGTCTGCATATTGAGAGCCTCAAACAACTTAGGATTGCTGCTAGCCCAACTTGCTGCATTCGAATTTTTTGGGGAGCCAATGGAGGAGACGATGGAGAGGCCGAAGGCCGTGCACATTGCCAGAACTTAGATTACGGCCCCCCCAATAGGACGAGAGTACTCTACTATGAAAATCCTAAACGCTTCGTCAATGTCTAGGGAGAATCCATATATCACAACCATATAGAGGCCAGAGGTGCACATGCCATCCAAGCTGGTGACATGTAGATGTGCGGGGAATCCACCGAGGGAATGAAGGGATTCCAAAAGAGCCAGCATTTCTAGTCCTACAGACTGCAACCTAATCACCTTATACAAGAAGGCAAATAACATTGGGATCACATTGCATCGAGGGGTGGTAGTAGTTACAATAGGATTGGTGAAGATGAGTGGGTGAGCAGTGGAGCGGATGAGGAGGGGAGTACATGAGGGATGAGAGTTGGAGGAGGGAGCATGGAGAAAAGTAGAGCAGGGGCGAAAGAGCAGTGTAGGAATGTGCATGGAGCAAAGTAGCAGAGCAGGGGTGGATGAGAGCAACATAGGAAAATGCCACAGCCACCACCAGCAAAAGATGGCAATAATTACCACAAACATAAATCATGAAGCCTAATCACCTCTAATCACTCATTACCATGCAAGGTAGTATTACTGCCTTGAATTACTCAAAATTTGCGCCAACCACCATGGTGGCTCTCATCTTGAGAGTTCCTTGTAGTTGGGATACAAACTTAAGCCTTCGCTATTCCATTCGCTTCACTGTTTCATCTTCTATCCCTCTCGATCGTTTCTTTCTCCCTTGCATTCGGACTACAAACTTAAGCCTCCAATATTCCATTTCCTTCATTATTTCATCTTCTATCCCTCTCAAGTGTTTCTTTCTCCCTTGCACTGTTCCTGTAACTTCTATCCCCTCTCATACTGGATTCCCTTGGAAACACCAAGCTCCAAAATGTGTTTGCACAATTTGAAAGCTCCTCACATTATCTTTCCTCCCCCTTGCATTGTCCCGGAGCTCCTCATACAATCTTTGCTCCCCCTCTACAACACAGTGCAAGAGCCTCTCCTCCCCTAATCTTGAAATTGTGACATATGGGAGCTCCTCACTCGCTCTTCAAAAGCCTAATTTTGATGCGCTCAGCAACTTCACGAGGTTGGTACAGAGGTGAACATGAAGAAGGGACAAACAATTTATCAAGGTCAAAAGATTATGATCACTGAAAGCATGCTTGAAAATGTGCTAGGCATTCTTGGAGGCAATTTGCAAGAACACTTCTTGGAGAAACAGTGGAAGAGACATGATTTTCTAGATGTATACCCCAATGCTCAGATTAGTAAAGATGGTAGAGTCAAGCTTTCTAGCTTGCCACAGATACCCAGGATGTGCTAAAGAAGACAATGCACTTCTTTCCTGATATGAGAGGGATCGTGAAGTTCTGGTAGGTTCAAGTAGCAGTAGAGCAATTGAAAGCACATGATGTCTCTTTCTCAAGGGTGATCTCCAAGAGCTGATAACAAACTTAAAGAATTTCATGGATGAAAAATCCAAATTGTCATCTCAGTCCGCTTGAGTTGCCATTAGGAAAAAAGAAAACTCATTTTGGGGCCCTATAAGAAATCCGCTAGTTTCTTATTTTTCTTTGCTCCAAAATCTACAAAAATGAATCGGCATTAAATGCTCCTATCATACTCTTTAAAGTAGGTTTTGTGTCATCTTGACTCATGCCAGCAGTAGATTTTTGTGTCAGAATCCCATAATTAACGATTAAGAATCTTTGTTTTTAAAATTTTAAACCTTTGCATGACAAGATAAACATGGACTTATTGCAGCAGTAAATATGGATTTATTGTTGTTGACTTAAGTAGGCTGTAAGATTTTGTTGTCAGAAACTCTAACTAACCTTTAAGAATATTTGTTTTTTAAAATTTTAAACATCCTTGTGAAAGATTAACATGGATTTATCGCAGCAAGTCCATTGCTAACACTTTGTTTTATAAAAGTTGACAAGGGTGTGAAGCAATGTGACAACGTTGCTAAAAAAAATGGCAACATGTGACTATGCTACTGAAGAACAATCCAATAAGAAGAGACTTTACCACCTCCACATTGATTTAGAAGAAGAGTATGCACCTGTGCAAAAACAACGGAAGGGCCCACAAGTAGGTGCAATGCAAAGAGAGAACATGAGGATAGAAGGCTTACATCATATTGAATTATGGTGTGATGGAAGCATTTACCTAAGATGTCCAATCAGTAACTTTACTCATCCATTTTCCAATCTGACAACACTACTAAAGTTTGTGGGTGATGGTAATAAGGGCCTACTTGGATAAGTCAAAGCTCAATCTGCAGTGGCGGCTGTACCAACAAGAGATGGGAATGAAATTGCAACAGGTAGCAGAAAGCTCTAAATTGAAAGAGTAGCTATAGAAAGAAATTGAAGAACACATGATGACAAAGAAAGTGTTGAGGAAAACTAGAAGAAAAGCCACACCCTTAGGAGATAGACTTAGAAATAGAAAAATTTATAACTTTGCGAATTTAAAAGCTGGCGGTGGTGGACGATGCAAGCGCTGAGTTCAGGAAGCAATGTAACTATTCTTTTTTGCAATTTTGAATGCAACACAAAGACAATGATTACTCTATGATAATAGAAATTGAGCTTGGAAAAAATAATTCTTGAGCCTCATAAAGAAAATGTTGATCCTAATTCCCCTCCAGTAAAACAAATGAAAGGTTTACTATCAACTACAATTGCAAAAATTTAAAAGAATCAAATGAAATGTTGTGCAGCAGTTTGTAGATACAAACAAAGTTTATGTGAACGTAATCCAAGGGGCACTCGATCAGAGCGGAGTGAGCAAGAAAGTTTGCACATCCATTTTCAATGCAGTATCAGCAACCTTGAAAGACCAGAGGATAAAACATGTGCTCTTACCGAAGCTTGCGAAAGTGTGGAAGTTAAGAGGCCTACTCAACCAACATGTAGATGATTATATTGGAAATTGTATACATATTAAAGAAGTGTACGGAAGTGACAAGGGGACCACTGTATATAACTCTTTTAACAACATTTTTGTCAATCGTCAACATGTGCAAAGGAGAATGGTTGAGTTTTATGATATGACATTTGAAGAGTGCCAGGGGTTCCTGAAATTTGTTATAAAGCTAGAAGAATGTGAAATTTTCAAGGAGAAAAAGATTGAACAAGTCACCATCACTCTAATAAATAGTGCTCTTGATCCCTCGATTACAACAGCAGACTCAAAACACTTCAGTGTGCAATCTAAAAAGCACATTTGGTGGCTAGGTGCATTTGAGGTAAGCACACACTTGGATTGAAAGTGGTTTTTTTATAAGTTTCATGTATTTATTAATGTATGATTCTTTAATTGTATTTTCACTGGACAGGTTAAGACAAAGATACACAAAACTCTTGATTGGGTATTCCAACACACAGAAATACCAGTAATTATTAAAGATCAAGTTCAAGGAGGGTATTTGCATGTTGGCAGCAAAGGTGATTTCCAAGTTGATTGGCATATGGAAGGCAACAACATAAGCAAAAGAGGTAATTCAAAATCTCCATGCCTTTACTGCAGGGAGCCAGCATATGTCATGGATCCAAAATGGTGGAGGAAGGCACCTAACAGAGATAAGGTTGATTCCAAATTTCAAATCGTTCTTGATATCCCTTTGTGTAATGTACATATATGCACATTACATGCTTCATGTCGAAATCATCGACGAGAAGATGGTATTTTGGTATATTGGTTTGCTTGGAAGCTTCATCTTGAAAAGCATAGGAAGGATGCACTTCAAGCAATCAAGAAAGTATTGTCGGACATTGGTCTCCATGGAGGAGATGTTCATATCACACAGATCTGAAAAAATAAAAAAAGCTATTCGTGGAGTCAAGGCTAGAAGGTTGTTATCACAGCCATAGGGCAAGAAAAAACCAAGCAGACAATCATGCTATGTTTTAAGAGTACAGTATGGCATTTGGAGGCATGTACACAATGCAATTAAAGATCATGAAGCAGATGAAATCGCACGAGCTGTTAAAACAAAAGTATGGAAATCCTTAGACAAAACTTTTCATACTTATTGACAAAACAAACTTGGACCAAGAATGATCACCGTGCATTGGAGGAGGAGCTGAAGACTTTTGGAAAGTCAATGAAAGAAGCATGGACAACTTGCAACATAACACATTACATGGTAATAAAATTTCATTCTTTTCTTACTGGCATTTTATTATGTTCTCTTAAAAATAGAATGTGACTTCTTGTTTATTGTAAATGTAGCATATTATCTACAACCATCTTCCATATTTTGTAAAAGAATATGGATGCCTTGCAATTTGGTCAACTCAGGGAATGGAGAAGTCTCATTACACAGCACGAAATGCATTTTTTTGACATAACATTTTGGAGGAGCACAGAAGGAAAATAGTCTCAAAGAAAATTTCCAATGGTTTTATCGATGTATGCTACAAAGGTTGCAATGTAAGAAAAAAGTGGCGACATCAAAAGTCAAATTAGCATTCAAGATGGCCCAAAAAGAAAGAAGAAGGTAAATCTTGGACATCTCAACTGCTACACAAAGACATGTGGCATGGAGACAATCAAAGACTTTTGTAAACCACAGGTGGATAGATAGATCTTAGGAACTTTGTAATAGAATATATAATGTACAGCTCAGTAGAAAAGCAGTGACTATATTATGTAAAATTTGCAAATTCAATACATGTACACTTAAGTTCCTAGAGTAAATCAATGGCTATATGATGCAAGGTTTGAAATTCAAAACCACTACTATCAAAAGCAAAGATTCAATATGATTCAAAATGAGTTGCTATGCTTTGCAAGAGTTTAAAGTCTTACTAACGATACAATATTTGTACAATTACTATAGTCAACATAGTGACTATATGATGCTTTTTTTCTGCACTGTATTGAACTAACTTTCTCTAGCTAAGACTGAAGGCCCTCTTTGCAACTTTAATTGCTAGCATCTTTTGAAATCTCATCAATAGGATTGTCTTGCACCTCTGCCTTTTCATCTTCCTCTGCCTGCTGCCTCTCTTGTTGTTCAATTGGATTGTCCTCTTCAGATTGAATGGATTTATTCACTAAAGCTGGCTCTCTAAACCTGAGAAGATGGTGTTTTCCATGAACATCTAAGTTCAAAGGGATTGTAATGCCAGGTTGTTGGCTCTTTCCCATGGCTTCTGCAAGAAGAGTAGGCTATTCTTAGTATGTAGGGTTCCGAGACTTTTTGTCACCTACACATATATCAGGTTGTCGTTTGTAGTATATGTGTAGCTTAGGACCTCGAGTCGTGTTCCGGTGAGAGATGTAGGCTTAAGTGTGGTAAGCAAACATAGTGCATGCATGTGTAAAAGGAACGTGTATCATCATGGTTGAGGTAATGAAGGCTTTTGCCTTCATTGGGGGTTGTAGGGTTTAGGAGGATTTTAAGGGTTAGAAGGAGGTTCCAAGGTTTAGAAGAAGTTTCAGGGTTAGAAGGAGGATCCAAGGTTCAAAAGGAGGTTCCAGAGTTTAGAAGGAGGTTCTAGGGTTAGAAGGAGGATCCAAGGATTAGAGAGAGGTTCCAGAGTTTAGAAGGAGGTTTCAGGGTTAGAAGGAGGATCCAGAGTTTAGAAGGAGGTCCAAGGTTTAGAAGGAGATTCCAAGGTTCACAGTAGAGTACATGGTGGAGAACTCGTCTCCCTCGTAGATCATGGAGGTTAAGGGTTGAGGAACTAAGGGTTTAGGGGGAGCATAGGAGTGGGAGAGGAAGAAAGTGTAAGAGCATGGGAGGAAAGATGAGAGAGGAGGGAGGAGGAGGAGGAAGGAGGAGGAGGGAGGAGGAGGAGGAGGGTGGAGGAGAAGGGAGGAGGAGGAGGAGGAGGGAGGAGGAGAAGAAAGGAGGAGGGAGGAGGAGGAGGAGAAGGGAGGAGGAGAAGGAGGGAGGAGGAGAGGGAGAGGATGGGTTGCAAGGTTGGAGAGGGAGAGGATGGTTTGCAAAGTTGGAGGAGAGGGGAGGAGGAGTTACAATGTTAGGACATGCTTTTGGATATGGAGTGCAAGGAAGCATGGAAACTTGAGACAATTGCTTGGAATACCAAAGTAGAACTTAACACAATGCCCCAAAGAGTGTGGGCTTCATTCCATCATGGGATATTTATACAAGTTGGAGAGCTTCTCTCTCTGGATGTAGGAATTGTAAGACATTCTCTCTCTACATGAAGAACTTGCATATAGAAGTTGCATGTAGGAGTTGCATGTAGAACTCGCATGTAGGAGTTGCATGTTGCATGTAGGAGTTGCATGTAGAACTCGCAGGTAGGAGTTGCATGTAGAACTTGCATGTAGAACATGCAAGTTGGAGTTGCATGTAGAACTCGCATGTTGGAGTTGCATGTAGAATTTGCATGTAGAACGCGCATGTAGAAGTTGTAAGACCAAGGGATTGGCCCATGAATCATTAGCAAGGCGTATGTTGAAATTAGCCTTTTGCATTGGTGGGAGATCGCATTCTTCATAGAGCTCCTTTGATAGGACATTTACACCTGCTCCACCATCCACTATGGCTTGGAATTGATTATATGCCTTGTGGATCAAAGGCACAGTAATGTTGCATATGTCGTCTCTCTCACCCATCCACAGAGGGATATCTTTGATGTTGTTCATAGGTGGAGAGGGATTTGCGAGTTCAATCCATCCTTTGAAACTCTCCCAGAGATTGGGACAATTCCGTAGGAGGATTCCGATGGGAATTGACACAGGGCAACTTAGGATGCTAGAGAGTGTAGCTCCTTCAAGTTGACATGGTGGGACATTATGTTGTGGAGTCTCTTGTTGGAACAGAGGCTCGAACATAGTATCAATACTTTGTGGGGCCAAGTCATGGATTGGGTCGTCAGCTTGTTTCTCAGCCTCAAATTGAGCTTGTTCCTTTTGTACCCATTGTTGAAGTGCCTGAAAATGAGCCTTCTCCACCTCTGCATTTGGGTATGGAGCTTCTTTTATTTGAGGATTGGGAGTTGATGTGGATGAGCTCGGCTGCTCATTGCTTGGCGGAGGTGGAGGCACTTGTGCTTTCTTTTTAAGAAATCGCTTTGGTTGGATTGGAATGTTAGGGTCCTTGGTGGCCTCTTTCTGTTGGCATGTAATTACATTTACAAGTTGTGATATTACACTTACTGGACCCAGACTTTGATGGTCCACCCTAATGATGTCGATTGGGATGCCAGGCTTAACCTCTGTTTGTTGTGGGACTTTATTTTTCATGGGACAATCCATATAGGCATGTCCTATGCCACAATCACTGCAGAGTGGTTGGAAAGTAGTGGGGCTACCACGATGAGGGCACGAGTCTATGATCTGATGATTTCCTCCACAATCGTAGCACTTGATTGGTGCTCGATATGTGTTGGGATGTACTTGATTTGCATAAATTGGTACTAGACCCTCTGCACCTTCTACATAGTACACTGGGTACTCTATTTCATACTCAAATGACAAGTCTACTTCCTCGGCTTATAGTTGATGTATTGGAACTGCCTGAGGAGCTAGATTTGGTGCTCTTGGATATGGTCGTGGATTCGGATTCCTGAGTAGTTGTGGGACTTGTTTTCGAATGGGAACAAGATTCAGCCTCGAAGCTGGGGGTGCTTGTGCAAGTGCCGATTGCCTGTACACTGGCATGGGTGCCGCTTGGTATTGTTGAGGTCAAGGTGGGTTGTTGCACATGTTGAAGATGCAACTGCTTTCATCATGGCTACTGATGACATAGATATGGCACCACAACCTTGGCGGTGGATTTGCTTGTGCAGTGATCTTAGCTCTTAGGACCAGGCACTCATTTGTTGTATGATTGGCCATGTAGTGTGGACACCAGACATTTTCTCGTCGTGGATATGTCTAAGTTGGCGGCTGAGACAAGTGAAGTTTTTGTTCCTTGGCCTGCATCATGTCTTCTTTCAGCTTCATGGTCATGGCCTCTAGGTGATCTTCATTTGATGTTTCGGCAGTGGACTTTCCTTTTTCGAGTGCTTATCTCGTGCACTAGATCTTCCGTCATCCACTGCTAGTGTCAGAGTCAGTCATGCCATCCTCGATGTTAATGGCTGTCGCATGAGCAACACTGAACATTTCGTAGCTGCTAATCTTTTTCATATCCTTTCAAATTTTCTTTCGTAGTCCTACAATGAGCTAGGCCATGAGGTACTTTGCATCAGGGCATGGGTCACATTTGGCAATCAATCTTTTCATCTTACCCAGGTACGTGCGTATATCATCTCGACGGCCTTGTTCGATCTTGCTTAGTTGGAGAGCGGGATCATCTTGTAGCCTCTCTATTTGAAAGCGTCTTTTGAATTATGTTTGAAGCAGGTCCCATGTGGCTTGCTCTTCCACTAGAAGGTCTTGGTACCATTCAGACGCTTCATTAGTTAAGGCCATGGGAAACCAAGCCACCTTGGTTTCATGGGATTGATCTCCACCTGCTTGGCATGCGGCATCAAAATGCTAGAGGAATCAGGCTAGATCTTCCCTACCATTATATTTGGGAAGTTCCAATCAAAGCTTCTCTGCCCAATTGAAATATTAGGATTCAGATCCATAAACTTGAGATACAACCAAGTATACAACTCTGTTTGCTGACCCAACATGTAGGAACAGTAGTAAAATGAGCCCCCTTTTAAATGGAACAATAGTACAGTGAGCCCCCTTTTGCACTACTAAAACAATACAAAATACTACAAAACACATTACACACAAAAATGGACTAGTTTAGGACACGATCATAATTTCATCCAATGACCTAGTTTAGGACACGTTTAGGACAGTCACAATTTCAACTATAGTGCGGGTCACAATTTCAACCACTAGGCTCATTTAGGACAGTCATAATTCTAACCATTGGGTTGGTTTAGGACACATTTAGGTCAGTCACAATTAAAACTATCGAGCTGGTTTAGGACAGTCACAATTTCAACCTCTAGGCTAGTTTAGGACATGTTCACAATTTTAACGATCGGGCTAGTTTAGCCTGACGGTCTTAACTTCACATATTAGACAATAACAAGTATATTACTTTTCATTTATGAATTTCACAATTTCAATCCCATAACTGTTGTTTGTCTTGAACTAGCATCGGGCTAGTTTAATTAAGTGGTACATGTGATGAATAGTAGGAAATTAAATTTAACAAATTAAAGTACTAAGAGACATAGTAATTTCAACCATTGCTGGTCAACAAATAATGTTTGTTCAACCATGTTGATTTAGGACAATCACATAACTAGTGATTGAGCTGAACCAGCCATGGTTGCATGATGTTTCCAACCACTGGGCTAGTTTAGTAAAATAACAATATGTTGCTGTTCCGTTGCAAAATATATTGTTGTTAATTTCTGCTTAACCACGCTGGTTCATCACAATCACATAACTGGTGTTTGAGTTGAACTAGCCACAGTTGCATGATGTCCCAACCACTGGGTTGATTTAGGACAATAACAATATATTGTCATTTTATTGCAAAATATATCGCAATTAATTTTTGTCCAACCACACTGGTTCAAGACAATCACATAGCTGGTGTTTGAGCTGAACCAACCACGATTGCATGATGTTCCAACCACCGAGCTGGTGGACCATCACTTCAAGTCCAAGCCTGGTTTAAGAAATGAAACAAGTAAACTATCTCAAAGCTCAATCACAAACAACCACTAGGCTAGTTGAGGCACGACTGACCTGCATTGTATCAAGCATGTGTATGATGTGCTCATCAAACACCTTTAGTCCAATCCACTTTTTATAGGAGTCCTTTCTATTTGGATAAACTCTCGTATTTTCATGCCAAAACATCATCACTCTAGCAATGACTTCCATACTTAAGCTGTCTCTCTTTTTCTTGCATTTTGTTGAGTCCCACAAACTTCTCGGATCGGGATAATTGTGCATTGCTTCTACTCTATGTTCAACCATTGGAGCCACATTGGTCCTTTTGATTGAAAACATCTTTAACATTGTGCACCCAAGTCATTTCTCTATTTTAGGGGACATCACCATTGCTAATGTCACTCTCTTTGCAACTAGATGATCTAAAGTGTGCACCCCTTTTCCTTTTTGTAGGCCATTTCTCACGTTAGAGAGCATCGCCTCTTGGGCATGCATCTCCCAAGGTGTTAGTAGGGTTGTTACTCTATGAACTTTAGGGTGTACGATAACGCTTGTGAAGACTCAAGATTGGTTTTCACCTGAATGGCCTGATGTTGCTGTCTTGAATGCTCCCACCAATCATGGTACCATGGGTCATGTTCTTCGCTCCGATGGCAATGATCAAATGCGTGCATCTACAATTGCTTCCTACCCAAAGCTTGGGTTTGGGTGCTTCTAGCTCCCTCTATTGTTCCTCTATGTCTCCTCACTTGGCTGCGTGAGGCTTCCTCTTCATTGACCTCTAAGGGCTGATTTCCAAAAGCTCTTGCTTCATGACAAGCTTGTTCACTTGTTTCCATTGCATGCTTGCAAAACCAATGCCCATGGTGTTGGTTGCTAGTTTATATGTGATAATTATTGACAAAAGACCTATGAAATGATAAATCTAATATTAGAAGCATGCAAAAATTGAATGACTAAACATACAGACCTCTAGGCTGAGCATACATGGATGGACATGCAATAGTGTCTGGCGCATGCTCAGGCACAGCGCTAGCAACCGTGTGTAGCTGCTTGAACTTCAAGCGTTGATGATCGACACACCGAGACTCCTCTTCATCCTCCTCTTGAGCCAACGGATGCTTGTATGCTCTTTCAAATCCTTCCTTCTCCCTAGGCGGAGGAGTATTCTCTCCTTGTGACATTCTTGCAAGAAGGTATTGCTTATTGGAGAGAGCAAAGTGCAGATGAATGCTTGGTATGCAAAGTTTGCATGCATCAAATTCAACATTTTGAGGCACCGATGTGTGACGTAGGATGCAAGATGCAAATTTCATATGCAATATGGTTGATAAAAGATGAAGATGTTACATATCCCATGCAAGATGCAAACTGTTACTTATGCTATGTAAAATAAGTTATACAAAATTTACTTTAATTTAACAAAATTTACACGTTGCAATATTTATTTACATTGAATGGTACAAATAAAATTTTATTTTTGAACAAGAATTTCATTACAATAAATTGGACACATGGTGTCCCAAAAATATTACAAGACAAAAATGTGGCTTATGTTGCAAGCCTAAGGGCAAGGCTCATCTCTTCCATAGTCCTCATAGTTAATTCTCCCTCACATTCTACTCTCTTTAAGATAATAATGGTCTCTCCAGGTGGCTTTTTCTGATCCACAATGCGATGCATCATTTGTTCTTTTGCATGATGCTTAATGTCATTAATGACATGAGAGGGAGGCATTTTCCAATCATCCTCAAGATAACCCCAGCATCTTCAAAAAATTGAATCATCTCAAATACATACATATCTGGATGGCATGTATATTTGCCTCTTAATGCTACTTCTTATAGCTTGGGTGCTCAGGGGGGTCACTCATCATATGTAACCCTATCACATGAGTTCAACAAAAGAATATTTCTTATTTCTAAAATTTACAGAAATAAATATACATAAGGGACTATTTAAAATAGTTTTGGAAAAAATTTACAGATTTGTATAGAAAAGGAGTACATGTTATTAATGAAAAATTTACAGATAAGGGATTTTAGAAATAGGCCTTGAACGCACATGATATAGAGGGTTTATACATAGTGACCTCCCCAGAGCTTGGGTGCAAGCCATTTTTTCCGCCAATGCTTTTTCTCTTTCCTACGAACTCGCTCAGGAAATTCGGCATCTGTGTCCAAAGATTGCTTCTTCAGATGCTTGAATGCCTTTCAACTCTCAGAGAAGTCTCCCCTAGTATATGATTCCTACTCAACATCTAGAATTTCCAAAAAAATCCAATAAGATATTGCCCTATGTGCATCCACCTTCTACCATGTAGCCTTGCTAAACCATCCACAAGTGCATGGATATATATGGAGCAGATTCTCACAAAAGACATTGATTCAGTCAATATCTTTCTTCTCCAATGTAGCTTGGACTCCTCTAGTTGTTGTAGCCACTAGATCCACTCCTCCACTTAGAATATGGTGGAAGTAGCATGTGAACCTGACTTGGTCCATTTGCAAAATTTGAAGGAACTACAATAGGCTACCATCATTAAAGTATGGCATGGTGGTCTACAATGGCTCTTCTTGGGTTGCTGCGATCACATGTACAAGGATTGGGTGTAAAATTTGCATGAGTTGTTTTCTCCTTGATTCTCGAGTATGCATCCCAATATTTCCCTTGTACTTATTTTTGGAATATTCCATGTGATACGGCAATCCTGCAGCTCCTACCAACCACACTTTAAATACAGTGCCATAGCTGCTTGAGCCAATTTTGTCACCCACTTACATCTCACTCTCTGTGACATATGCCATGTGACACTATGTCTATGTTACTAGCCACGTATTGTGCCCTTTGAACCTCATCACGTCTCAATGGTTGAGAAGGTGTAGAGACTTGTTGCTCTTGACCTACCACCAGGGAGCTATCTCCCATTGCACCCAGCTAGCAAGGCAATCATGACCTTCAGACTATAAACTACTCTTAGCAATATCATCGAGAATCCTCCTCTTCTTAGTGTTGACTCCCTCTAGACTAGACATGGTTGATTCCATCTCACTCCCCTCCATGTTGCACATCCTAACAAAAAAGGCATCCCGAATGTTTCTCATCACTCTCTTGCGATTGCCCTTACTTAGCTCTTCCCCTACTTTTTGCTTAGTGCCGGCAGTTGAGGCCATGTTTGCGAGTAGATCTTACTGTGTGTGCGGAAAGATTTATCACTTGATAATAGCAAAGAGCTGCATTTGCCACACAATAGTGAGTAGGAAGGCATTTGACAATAACTCCCACCCTATGCCTTCTTTGTCAAAGAATGTAAGATTGTGCTAAACCTAGTGCAACCGATGAGCATAAGAACTATAGAGGCTCAAAGCATATAGTGAAATCCATGAGGAGAGAAACACTAAATAGGAAACAGTTAATCTATTGCAATGTGCGTATATTCAACAATACATAATAGGCTTCTTATATAGAGAGAGCCCTTTGAATAGTCAACACCTGTGGGATCCTCTGATCCACATCTCTCCTTGTGGATGTCCTCGATCCACATCCTCACATCATGCAGTCCACATCCTAGGGTGGCTACTTTAATACATTCCTATACCATACCTTAGCCTCTAATATGTGCACATGGCACCATATCTCAACACCTCCCCTTGGTGCCATGATCCATTGGCTACTTCAAGGTGGTCAAGTGTGGGTTTACATTCCATCACCTCCCCCTAGTACATACATTACTACTCAAGGTGGTCAGATGTGGGTATTACAAGATGGTCAATACCTCCCTTGAGTGCTAACATAGCCACTGTCAGGTGGTAAGGCTTGATACTTGAAAACCAAGGCCTACTCATTTAGTGACCTTTAGAAAACATGGGCTAAACATGGCAAGGATGTTGTTTCTCAATGCTTGATGTGGATGGCGTTTTGCTCGATGTAGCTTAATGTGTGATGCTTTGTTTTTCATGTGCCTTTAATGATTTATGTGTGGATGCCATGTCCTGTGTTATGGTCATCTCATGCATTTGTGCTTTTGGCATGCATTGTGCATTCATGCATTGCTTTTCCATTTGTTGCAAAGGTCTTACCATGAGCTTCGTTTTTCTTCAATGGTAGTGTCTAATTGCATACAATGATTCTCACTTGATAGGCGCATAGAGCTCAAAAAGGCCATCGCTTTTCCCTTTTGGAGTGCATGAAAATTCTTCCAGGATTGGAAGTTACGGCTTGTTGAAGTTTTTATGAAGAAGAGGTGGCCTGATGATGTGGCATAGGGATTCATATGCTGCTTACAAAGTGTGATTGTAAAGGGACTGTGTGCTTAGTTGGCACTATGCCATGTGGCAGTCTTCTAACCCAATTGAGTTAACCTAAGGAAGTAAACTTAACCAAGGTTAATTGTGGGTTGAGTTGGTCCTATTTGCCATGTGTCAATTGATTGACCATGAACAAACCCTTACCTAACTTCACCTCGAAGGGTTTACTTGACTAACCCTATCTGCCATGTGGCAGTCCAAGGAAATCTTACAAAAATGAAGGAAATCTGGTTGCTGCAGGGAGCTCAGGGCAACGCACCATTACGATTGCAATTTGGCTATCTGCTCTCAATCCAAAGCATTCAACAATCTCGATTTCGTTGAAGGCGATTGGAGGTTGGGCTTTGAGATTGTCAAGAGCCCTTGGAATGCTTCCCATCATAAAGTTTCTTGACAGTGAGAGACTATTTATTGCTTGGAGCCATGATCCATCTCAGATGCATCATCTTCTATCGCACTGGCTACTAGGAGCGTTACTAGTATTCAGGACGCTTTGTGCTTGACCAGATTTCCCAGGAACGATTTATTATTGTCTACATTGTCGTGTCGTGTGAATTTTTTATGAGTGGAGCAATAGATCATAGTTGCTTTTAATCCTTGCGACGATCAAGCCCTGCCTCTAGCCAAATGGCAAATCCCCAAGGAAATTATATGGCTCAGGAATCTGCAGTAGCGCGAGGGGATCATCATCATGAGAGTTTGAGCTTAGACAGACTTGAGGATAGCAACAGCCATACAATTGCATGGAGTGTAGGAATCTTGAGTAGAATTGCATCTGCCAATCGTTCATTAGCTTAGCAGCAAGGAGATGGATTCATCACAGTTGAGCAGTTATAAACATCCTAGAAAGACGTGTAATGAGAGCGATGAAAGTGAGGAGAGGAATGCTCATTCATTAGATATGATTATGGTGAATCTGGAGCCTTTCTGTAGTATTAGGAAACTCAGTATCAAGAGCTTCATCAATGATAATGGTGATTCAGAAGAGAATGGCAAAGGAACTATCGATGTCACCCACGGGGGATTCACTAGTAGTAATAAGGAGACGTCACCTGCGTGTAATAAATATATGAAAATTCCCCTTATCTACCCCCTATTTACGGGACCTTACCTTATAAAATGTACTTTCCTTCCCCCTTATATAACCCCCCTCCCTTACACTCACATGGTACCATACGATAAACCCTAGTGGACCCCCCGGGATGTCACCGCACCGTGGGAGTCAACCTAGAGCATTGATTAAGCGTAAAAAAGTTCAAGTTTACAATGGAGTGTCTAGGGGGTTCTCTTATTTGCACAACTGCTTTAATGGCCTGTGTGAGGAGATCCATGGAGGAAGCCATTTGTAGTAGATGCAAATGGAATTGATGGGTTGGAGGCTTTGGAGATTGATAGTTGGGAGTTGGGAGGCAGTTGGCGTTCTATGAGTATGTCAATGTAGGAGCCTTCAGAGGCTGCAAGAGATTTAGTTCTGAAGGAGGGCCTTTGAAGAAGGTTGCCTTGTTGATGGTAGTAGAAGCCACCTTACCTTGTAGCTAGGTTGCTAGCCCATGTGCTGAAGGTCTTGAAGCTTACATAGATCTCCATAAGCTCTTATAAGATCTGAGATCCTTTCAGTCTTTCTCTTGAAATTCTCTAAGAACCTCTAAACATATCTCTCACTCAAAATGAATCTCTCTGAGTGAAGAACTCTCGAGATCTAAAACTAATCTTACATTTTGAAACTAATCTAGGACTGGGGGAGAAATCCTAGTGAACTACTTGAGCTAAACTAGGAGAGCTAAACCTATGCTCTAATACCATGTGAAAGAATGTAAGATCGTGCTAAACTTAGTGCAACTAGATAAGCATAAGAACTAATGTGGGATCCTCTAATCCACATCTCTCCTTGTAGATGTCCTTGATCCACATTTTCACATCATGTAGTCCAAATCCTAGGGTGGCTACTTTAATACATTTCTATACCATACCTTAGCATCTAATATGTGCACATGGCACCATATCTAATATGTGCACATGGCACCATATCTCAACATTCTTTATTTTTTTAATTACATGAGATGCAAATGAATTATCATGCATTGATGTAAAAGTTTGAAGATTTTCTAAAAGCTAATAACTTTCAATGCAACAAATGATTCTTTCAATGCAAATTCTTAAAAATTTTGACAAAACAATCCCCCCTTTATGTGGATATCTGAGAAAACCTAGATCTAGGTCGTGGTTCCAACTAACCCCCTACCCTATTCAGGATGCAAGACCAAGAATCACTTCCTGGACCAAGCCCCTCGGCCAAGACCTAGAGAGAGGAGAATTTTAACCTCTTCTCAATCCACTTTTGGTTAAAATGACCCCGATGGTCAGCATATATTTTGGGCCGGTAGTATTACTGGTGGTAATTTATATACTACCATCGGTAATGGACGTAGTACTAACGGCAGTCGTATGTCAATTACCGCCGATGGCAACATGATTCTTGGCGAGAATACTACCACTACCGATGGTAATAATATTATCGGCCGTATTGTGCATAGTACCTCTGGTAGTATTGTGTTAAACTTTGACAGTAGTATCAGTGCTACCACCAATAGTATTAATAATACCGTCGATATATATCCAGTTTCCAAGTCAGGACCACCTGTTAGTGTGAAGGCGTGATTGTGCTCGTGATTGCATGAAATACATAATCACTACATGTAATCATAATAAAATTCACATGATTACGTGAATATGCAATCCCAAATCTCCATGAAGCAATACTCTAGTAAGACTACGTCTTAGGTCATTAAAGCTTGCTAGGTCAAGTCAAAGTATATGTGTGTTTTGCAATAACACACATTCTTGTCTTTGAGTCTCTTGACATATTAGGGTTCGCTTGAAGCTCCTCTACATGATCCTTATGTTAGGGTTCTCATCCTTAAATCTTAGGTACATCTCTTTCTACTCATCCAACAAATTAAAGACAAATTAAAGAGTATGTTGGAGCCCTATGCAAAACATGGAGTTTGCAAGGTACAACCACCAGCACCAACATGGTGGCTTCAACCAACACGATTGCTTTAACAAAAATCAAAATCATGGTTGCTTCAACCAACATGGTGGTGTTTATTATTTCAATCACCATGATATTTTCTTACAAAATAATATACTCTTCCCCTCTCTCTCTCTCTCTCTCTCTCTCTCTCTCTCTCTCTCTCTCTCTCTCTCTCTCTCTCTCCCTCTCTCTTTCTCTCCCTCCGTCCCTCCCTCCCTTGCTCTCTCTCTCTCTCTCTCTCTCTCTCTCTCTCTCTCTCTCTCTCCCAATTTTAAAGGACAATTCACAAAGAAGAGCTTTAAAAAGAACTAGAAAGTGGAAGAAAGTGCTAAACTGTGGAAGAAATTGCTAAAAAGTGCTCAATAGTACTAAAAAGTTTCTTAGAGTGCTTAACCCCCCCCTCTCTCTCTCTCTCATGGCTACATCCAGTCATGCATTGGCCCATAGTTATAGCATTCAATATATCGCATTGAATGTACTATACGCGTGCTATGTTACACACCATGTTCCATTACCACAATGTATGAGCCATGTGGCATGATGTATTTAGCCATCACAATGGTTGTTACTCAAGCCACTGGGCCAGTGGATCTCTCTCTCGTTTTCTTGCCCCGCCCCCAAAAAAAAAGTTTCATAAGATGCTAATGAAAATTAACTAGCATAAGGAAAAAAGATAATGGATGACAGCATGAAAAGTCTAACTATTGACCTACATTGTGTCAAGCATGTATATTATGTTCTCATTCTGGTGCTTGCATACCCTCCACAGCTTACAGAGTCTTTTTTGTTTGAGGAAACTCTTATGTCATTGTGCCAAAACAATGCCACTACATAGGCCACTACCTTGCTTAGGTTGTTTGTCCTTTCCTTCCATGGAGTGGATCCACATGCTTCTGGGATTAGGCTACATCACTTCCACTTGGCATCCAATTTCTAGAATCACGGTGGTACTTCTAATGGACAAATTTTTGGGTGTTGTGCGCCCACATTATTTTGCATTTGTTTTACAGGAAAAAAACATAGCTAATGTTGCCCTCTTTATAGATATCTTATCTTAAGTGATAGGTCACAGAATGCCAGGAGAATGTTTTGCAGAGCTCAGGCAAGCTCAGGCAGGACACAAGTGTCTATTGCATACTTTATTTGGGATTTATTTGCATGAAAGAAGTGAAATTTCAAATGCAAATGTGGAAGATGTCAAGGTCTTTATGTGTGATATTTTTAACAAGTATGCAAGGTCTTTATATGTAATGTTTTCAAGCATGTACAAGGGATTTTCAAGGTTAAATCTATTTGCCCCTTTAAGCAAACCAATGATTTTTACACTTTGCAAGCCAGGTTTGGAGCTATTCATTAGATGTGTCGAATATGCTATAAGTAAAGGCCTTTGAGTTGGGCAACAAGTGTGCAAAGCCATTTAAGGGTTCAAGTCTCGTTCAAGTCCTCATTCTTGTCTGAATCAATCATGGATCATCTTCTTTAAAGGTGTCCCAGACCTTGGAGTCATTTTTCATTGGAAAGGCCAAAATAGATGGATAAGGGTGCTTGAGTCAGGCAATCGTGTACGAGAATTCATGCTTAATGAATTTGATTTGTGCAAATGGCCATGTGAGGATTTTAACCTTTTTTCCTCCAATTTAACCTTTTTTAACACTTGTTTATCTTGTTTTGAGATAATTTTCAACATGTGAGGACTCCCATGTACAGCCATAGCTTTGATTTACTATTATAGAAAAAAGGATACCTAACCGCATTCCCTCCATATTGAAAGCCAAATTTATGGAGCAATAGTTGGGCATAGGGCAATGGCCATCCTTTGACTCACATGTAGATCAGATGGCTAATTAGTATGTAATATTGGAACAACAGGGCAGCCAATCAAAATTGACGCCACCTATTGTTGGACATTATAGGCCGCCCAACTTTTTTTACCCGAAGGTTGAGAGGTTGGCTTTCATCCGGACATTTATGAAATCAAAAAGCAGAGGATGAGATGACCGGGGAGCAATGGCCTAAGTTGTGAGCAATGTGTAAAGTGCATGCTCTTCATTAGATACACAAGATAAGGGCGGTCAACGTACACAGTCGGTTGTATATTGCACGACTTGTTTTTTCGTCGGTTATATACAACAAGACTTGTATCCGACATTTTCAGTGGACGGTGTAAGCTACAAGTGGGATGGATCATTTCCCATATATATCTCTGCATGCGACAGTAACTCAGACTTGATCGCTCTGCGATTCTCCAACCCCCAACGCCGGAGCTTTTGCACACTCATCGACGTGATTGTCCTCTTGTTGAACGATGACTTGTACAGATGATCTCATTCAAACGCTGATCCAGTCATGTGACCCGTCTCCCGATCATCTGTAACAATCCTGTTCATAATGTGAAAGATCGATCAACTCCCTCAAATTCATTAAAGCGTTACATCTAACCGTACAAGGACTTTCCTTGGGCTCGACAGCGATGCAGATTGGCTCGCAAATTATCGAAGCAAGTCATATTATACTTGGGCGGAAGTTGGGCCTTTGGAAAACTAGATGGAAACGATCATGCCAAGAGTGGTAAGTCTCGTCTCGCTCGCTAATGTTGTAGAGATCCATAGACACAATTCCTTGCCACTCAAAATTGGTGAAATCTCAAAGAGGATTAGAGATTTGTTATGGCTTTGTTAAAGGAAAATAGATCCAAGACAATGTGCTAAATGTCATCTCGGCAATGGAGCATGCATGGGTGAACAAGGAAGAAATCATCGTCCTCAACATTGACTTTGACAAGGCTTTGATCGGGTCGAGTGGGGATACATCACTGGATTTGGTCACAGATTTCTGTCTATAATCAAGGCTTTGATGTCTAATGCAACAGCCATGGTTTCAGTGAACGGTTTAAAAGTAGGGGGCTTTGCGCTCAAAAGGTCCATAAGGCAAGGGTGTCCCTTGGCCCCACTGCAGTTCGCATTAAGCCGTTGCTTGCAATGTTTCGTAAGCTAATTATAAGAGGATCGATCAACCCAATGCAAATCCCAAGATCGAATGCCCCCCTCTTTGCCCAACTTTTTGCAAACGACTCGAACTCGTTTTGCAAGGCAGATCCAGAACAGCTTCAGATAGTTCTAGGCCTGTTTGAGGTCCATTGTGAAGCTTCAGGCTCAAAAATATAGTGGGAAAAATCCAAAGCTATGTATGTATCCAGGAAGGGCCCCCCTGAGTGGACGAAGGAAACGGGTCTGCAATGGGTGCCCAAGGGACAAGTCATCAGGCATCTCAGAGTCCCCATTGGGGTCGGGATCACTATTCGCCAGAGATTCATGTGGTGGTGGCAAAAGATGAAGGCCAAGATAGAGGCTTGGTCGAAGGTACCACTGACCATGCTTGGCAAATGCACGATAGTGAAACACATTTTGGCTCCGGCCTCATTCTATATCTTGTCAATCTGTGCCTTTTTCCAATCCCACCTGCTGTTGATCGAGAAAGAGCTGAGAGCTTTTATCTGGAAGAAAATCAAATGGAAGTGACCCTCTTGGTCAATTCTATGTACACCTAAGTCATAGGGAGGTTTTGGGATCCCAAACCTTAGGAGATGGTCTACCTCCTTTCTGATGAAGCTGTGGGTATGTTTCCTTGAGTCTGAAGAGCCTTGGGCAGGTTTCCTGGAGGACGCGATTCGTAAGGCATCTGTTAAACACTTTACGAGACTCGATATGTGGACCAAACTATTTTCGGTTGCCCCACTCACACTAAAGTCTAGTTTTCTTAACAAGCTGGTGGTTGGGTGGAAGGAGGGAGTCAGCAAGCTAAGGTGGAAAGGGCTACCTACAGCAATTGCAGACTTTTCACTCAAATTATCGTTGTGGTGGCAAGTGGCCTGGCCAGGAGGAGGTTGCTTTACAATTGGAAATGAAGCCATGGTAGGGAAAACAGATGCCAAGGGTATACACTGTTGGGAAGACCTGTGGAACCCATAAGTGGAAGAATGGATGTCCCTAGCTCAGATTGAGGACACGTTTCAGCTATCCCTAGCTGAGCTTATCTTCTTGGCTGGGATTATGAGCCAAATACCATCTATGTGGCCGTCTAATGTATGCTTCTGAACGGCCTCGACTACAGAGGAATGGGAATGGGACTCGGGGATCCCACTAAACAAACTGACAACGAATCAAATGGATACAATGTGTGTAGCCAAGGAGAGATGGCATCAAAGATATAATGACAGATGGCTGAGGGAGGACTTGGAGATAACATGGAGGGGCAGATTTGGCCGGGCATGGAAAGCCACTCCTTATAACTGGGTCAATTTTTTCCTATGGAGGATAGGAGGGGGACATTTCCCAGTAGGCAGCCTAGTCCCTTGGTTACAAGTAGATGATAGATGCAAAATTTGCAAAGCTGGAGCGGAGTCTCTTACCCATCTGTTCTGGGGATGCCCGTGGGTGCAGAATCTCTGGGGAGCTATCCGAGCATGGTGTGCCAAGGACCTAGGGCTGGAGTATATCTCCAAGGGTGCCGCCATATTTGGAGGAGATCTCAAACATATAAGTCCATTATGTGGGATGTTATTAGATATTCAACGCTTCATAGAATATGGTTAGCTAGATGTGAGGCCTCTATGAACAGTTTTTTTTTTTTTAATTGACATGTAAGAAGGCTGTTATGGATATAGTGAATCAAACCAGATGGTTGGTAGCTAGCTGGCCTAATGAGTCTGTAAGAGCTAGTCTTGAGAGCTTTTTGTTTCAGTTGTAATCTGGTCGTTTTGGTTAATGTATAAGTAGACCTATTTCAATAAAAAAAATTGGTGAAATCTAAACAGCAACTCATCGTTGCATTCGAGATTCGCATTTCAAACATGAGTCAGTACTACTACTAGACTCAGTAGTACAGGAAGCAAAGCTCATCAGTGAGCACTGAGGACTTGGAAGGTGTCCACAGCCGCACGGTGTCGCACCCTATCTTCACAAGTCAGACTCCAAAGTCAGCCGCAAACCTACAAAGTCAGTCAGTTGCACGCTGTAATCACTGGAAAGCTGCAGTGAGCGAACCGAAGAGAATCGATATTTTTTCCCGACTTTTGAAAGGAAGTCCACATTTTGACAGTCGTCGTGCCCGATGCTGTTCTCCGCGCATCAATGTTGATGGATTGAATTTCCATGAATTTCCATCTATGCGTCACGACTGAGTCGGACTGCTTCCTATCATGGATCCGGTCTTCAGAGATCATCTTGCCTTTGTACTATATATAACGTCTGACCAGTTGATACTTACACCGACTCCATTACTGTGCTCTTATTCTTAGTCCAAATTAGCCCTCCTGTCCGCTTCAACTGAATAGACAAGCACACTTCCGCATTGACTGAATCTCGTGCTATTGGATTTTGCAAGCCTCGTCGCCAACGTGATGCATTATGAAGGGCTTTCTTCCCCTAGAAGGAAGGAAATTGCTCGACCTCTCCAACATATTCTTGCAGCGCTGTTCTAACGTATAAGTTAGGTGGCACTCAACGATCCGTGATGGCACAGACTAGAGTGCAACCGGCTCGTGTGATTCCCACAGTCAGGGTTGTGCATGTCTGCCCTCCAATTGTGGTGCAAACAGACACTGCAAATTTTAGATTCGTGGTGCAAGAATTCACAGGCCAAAGAAAGTCGAGCTTTGAAGCCACCCACAGTCACACCCAGAGCAAGGGATATTCTCCACCTGGGAGAAATGATGAGTGCCAGCTAGAGTTTGCTTCGTCACGATACGATCCAAGTGGAAGTTGTCACCACATTTCGACACTTTCTCCCCAATCACATAAAGACGACAGTGCTCTAAGATCCTATAATTGGAGCATCTCCAGCTCCGAAACTTCGCAGCAGGAGGTAACAAGTACGTTGGTAAATGACAGGAGTGCATGTGCTCCCCTTGGTCTTCCATTCAAAAAGCAGAAACTGGCAGGAACTAGGAGCAAAAGCTCGAGTTGCAAGACTTCTGCCCATCTAGAGGGTGTCAGAGCACATATGGATACGATAGCTTCAGAGATTTTCTCATACGAAAGGGAGCTGGAACTCGCCGCATTAACAATATCACGATCGATGCCCTCAGCTTCAACAGGTTCCTTGTGCAATGAGACGTCAAACATTATCTTCCCTGACGTTTACGACGATCTGGATGCCCTAGCGAGCTTTGAGATCTTCCCTTTTCCCTGAATGTTTTATAAGCACTTAGTATTTAAAGTTTATTTTGGGCGGAGAAGGCGGCAAAACAGTGGGTATTCCACTTTGAAGATGCCATCTGTAATTACGAGGCCTACTGTACTAAGCGTTTCTGTTTTTTGAACTAGGCCATGTCATGACAATCGTTTTCTCTTGGAACACACGACGAGGTCTTCATCTTCTACAAAAAGATCTTTTAGGCCACCCACGAACGAACCGATTTCAAAGGGAGGTGGCATTGATATTTCGAATAAACGTGAATTCTTTTAACGACTGTATTCTCAAGTTTCGGATAGTGCGGCCCGTTAAGTTTCGGTTACGTGCACAAACTGTAGCCGGACCGAGAGAGGAGAGTCGAGATACAGCTAAAACGATCGATGTGAGTCGTGCGTTTTGATTTTCGGCTGCAAAATGTCCAAAGTTCTGTTGAGCAGCGCACAAGATTCTTTAGCCACAGAACAAGGTGGACTCAAGGGATGACTGAGGAAGACTAGCTGAGTCTAGCTGAGTGGCGATTCTGCGTGTGCGCATCTTGCATGGGAAGGCTAACGACTGCAATGCCTTTGCTTTAATGTTGGTTGTCAATTCCAAAGTGTTTTCTTTTAGTTGTTGTTCTCGGGTTACCGTAGTTGTTCTAGGAATCATCAAAACAGTTCCATAGTTGTTCAAGTAGTTGTTCCAGCAAGCGTCGAGAAATGGTTGCCCTTGGGGTTCCACTTGGGTCCTTGGGAAGGGGGAGTTCAACGGTGACAAACCCTCTCTCTCTCATCATATATATGCTTGCTATGTCACCCTCTCTCTCTCATCATTCATATGCTTGCTATCTTGTATGGGATATACTAAAAACAAGCATGGATTTTACCGTTTGGGATTTACAAAAATAGTTTAATAAAACTAGCACAATGGTTGTTTGGGATATAAGAAGCAGTCTCAATACAAATTCCATTTCGTAGAACAAATGGACATATTGTTTCCCTGCAATGAGACTACATACATTTTCTTAGTACTATCTAAGTCGTCCTCATCCACCACTCCAAGACACCCCAAGATGTGCTCATGAGTGTCTAAATCCAATTTGAAGACACTCTTGCCCTTCTTTCATTGTGGCACAGGTTGCATCTGGAACTTAATAGCTCTTAGATGAGAGTATACCCATGTTTGTGGACTCTTATGTAGCAATTCGTAATTGTGGTCTCTCTTGGATGTTTTTTGGTACCAAAAAGCTCCAACTACTACATCCCACTTCTCATAGGTTGTTCCCTAATTATCCTTAAATGTCTCCTCAATCTTGTACTTAGGTTTTGTGCAATGCAACAGAAAGTATGGGTCATCTTCCTCATTCTCCCTAGAATCTACGACAACTACAAAGTTATCCCCCTCTTCCAGAGAGTCAATGATGTCATCGAAACTCTCCTCAAACTGTGGCGAGTCATTTGTCTCTCCATTATTTGTGACTCCATCTGAACGTAGAGGAAAAAATTGAACTCAATCCCATGTCTTCGCACAGTTGCAATGTTCTCACAATCGTCATGATCCCCTATGATGCACGCACTGCAGAAACAAGAAATTTTTCTCGTTTTAATCAGTTGGTTGTTTGAAAAGCCCCATATGCTATGCAGACCACAAACTCGGGGGGGTCACTCATCATATGTAACCCTATCACGTGAGTTCAACAGAAGGATATTTTTTATTCGTAAAATTTACAGAAATAAATATACATAAGGGACTATTTAAAATAAATTTGGAAAAAATTTACAGATTTGTATAGAAAAGGGGTATATTTTATTAATGAAAAAATTTACAGATAAGGGATTTTAAATATAGGCCTTGAACGCACGTGATATAGAGGGTTTATACATAGTGACCCCCTCGAGACCACGAACTCCTTCAATTTTCTCACTATCGTGCTAGCTTCTCCCTCGCACTTCATCCACTTTCACTTCATGGAAGACTCTACATACTACAGTATTCTTAAGGCTTTGTTTACTCTATGTTGAATGCGCTCGTGTGAAGAGGTTGTCTGTAAGCCATGTTACGGCATCATGGGCATCATTGAGTTTTCTTGAGGGCATGCTAATTGGTGTTTAACCAGAGCTTGCTTAATAACAGCACCGCATCCATCATGTTCACTCTTGCCATGGCTAGACCCAAAGAAATTCCACATCATGTCTAGACCGAGTAAGGGATTTGAACCTTAAGACGAAGTAGAATCCACATGCTGATTTAAATTGAGAGGCAACACCATCTTACCACACCCAATTTTGTTTTATATTTTCTGCATGGGGGTTTTCCTTTTTTAGCCATTCCCAATGCAGTAGAAAAGCATGCTGCACAAATAGGATGTCATGTTCCCTATCATCTAAAATGTAGAAATTATAAGTGCGTTGCATTAATCTAGACTGTTGTGAGTCATCAAGCAGATTGGCATCAGGCATGGAAGAATCAAGCAAATGGATATGCACAAGAATTGTTATCTGCTTGTTATACCAGTGAGCAATTTGTATCTCATCTTGTTCTTGAAAAGAATAATTTTTTGCAAAATCTATGACACATACAATAGTGTCACAGGGAAAATTGGCAAGCTGGCATGTCTTGAACTGCTTATCTTACCAGCTGGCTGTGAAATTGTGAAGCACATATTTTGGGATGGATTGAACCACGTGACCTACAAGCTCCCTTGGCTGGGTGCTCTTATATGATAGTAGCCATCTCTTTTTATCGGATCCTTCAACATTGACATTTCCAAATCTCTTCCATTTTAGAGCAACGTGGTTGTCTTCCGTTATTTCATTTGGATAAACATCGAATGTCTTCTTCTTCAGCTTCAAACTGCAATGCTTGCATGTGTTGCGAATGCATTCAATCCTGTGCCACTCATGGTCTCCCTTTGGACAAACCACTGGCTCCCACAGAGACGTCAGGCTACAAAACCTGCCCTCCCTTGCAACACATGATGAGGATCTAGGTGGCCTACAGACCGTGCCTTCATTGGGGAGGCATGGGCATCGATCCCCATGGAGTAATGCTCCAACATGACCAGATCTCAAGTTATTCATAGCTTGCCAAGCCAGGTTAAAGTCTATGTGTGTTTTGCAACAACAAACATTCTTGTCTTTGAGTTTCCTGATGCACCAAGGCTTACAATGCTCAAAGCTCATCTACCCAATTGAAATGTCCAGATTCTAATCCATAAACTTGAGATACAACTCCGTTTGCTGATCCAACACTCATAAACAACACAAACAATGAGCCCCCTCTTTGCTACTACTAAAAGAATACAAAACACAGTGTAATTAAAGTATATAATGAAGCAAAATATTTTTCAACCACCGGGATGGTTTAGCCTAACGGTCTCAACTTCACACATTAGACAATAACAAGTATATTTCTTTTCATTTATGAATTTCACCATTATAAAATAACAATATATTGCTTTTCATTTTTGAATTCCACAATTTAACAGTGGTATATGATCTGAATAGCAGGAAATTAAATTTAACGAATTTAAGTACTAAGAAACACAATGGTCAGCAACTAATGTCTGTTCAACCACACTGGTTCAGGACAATCACGATTGACCTGAAGTAGCCACGGTAGCATGATCTTCCAACCACCTGGCTGGTTTAGTAAAACAATAATATATTGCTGTTAATTTTTGCTCAACCATGCCACCAGGATGGACAACAACTAATGTCTGTTCAACCATGCTAGTTCAAGACAATTACATATTAGACAATAACAAATATATCTGAACTTCACATATTAGACAATAACAAGTATATTTCTTTTCATTTCTGAATTTCACCATTAGAAAATAACAATATATTGCTTTTGATTTTTGAATTCCATAATTTAACAGTGGTATATGACTCGAATAGCAAGAAATTAAATTTAACAAATTTAAGTACTAAGAAACACAATAATTTTAACCACCAGGCTGATCAATAACTAATGTCTGTTCAACCATGCTAATTCAAGACAATCACATAACTGGTGATTGAGCTAAAGTAGCCACGGTTGCATGATGTTCCAACCACTGGGTTGGTTTAGTAAAATAACAATATATTGCACCCAGATTTGAGTGATTCCAAAATAGTTAAAATAGGCATTTCAACATGTGTTCTAATATTTATTTATCAATTTGATTTAAGATCTATTTTAAATCCTAGACTTAAACTTGTATTTAATTTGTGTCCAGATATACTGTTTTTGAAAACTGTATTTAAAATGTGATTGACTATATCATTGTTGGTATTGGTATTTAGATTCACCCTAAAATGGAAGAAGGAAAAGTGCAATTTGTGCATGTGCAAAGATATTTTAATAAATCCAACAATATTTACAATTTTGAATTGTTTATTTTTCCATGCACTTGCTTGCTATATGGCTCATAAGCATGCCAAAGGTCATTGCATTTAATAATACATAGCATCAAACTCGATAGAGTGCCCTTTGGCCTATTTGTGTTTTGAAGCATTTTAGTTAGGCCACATTGCACTTGTTTGGGATATCCAAGTTTGCTGATGTGTTTTGCTAGAGGGGGAAAAAGCCGACGGCTAAAATTTTGCTACTCCCATGCATTTTGAATTTTTACCTCCCTCCCATCAAAGCTTGGAAGATTAAGTACCTACAACCTGCCTCGACGACCTGGCTCGACGCTGCAAATGCCCTGCAATTGGCATTCACCTCAATGTTACCTTTTCTAGAGTTTGGTTTGCCATTGTCTTCTTTCGGGTAAGTTGTATTCTATTCTTTGCTTGCCTATCGTTAGCTTCTTTTGGACTGATCGTGGCCATGGTGTCAATGGAAACATGGATCTCATCATGGCTTGCAAGAGAAGCAGACACAGGCTACAAGACAAGAAAGTTGAAAATCCAGATCAAGGCACAAGGAACAGAGTGCGGGTCGAGGAAAGAACTGGCATGATATCAAATCGGCAAACGGAAGACACTTTTGTAACATCTGCGAAGGGAGAAACAAAGAGAAGAAAGAAGACTCCTTGCAGAGCAGTAGTAAGAAGCAGTTGTAGATGCACACATTTGATCATTGCCATCAGAGTAAAGAACATGAGCTGTGGTGTCACGATTGGTGGGAGCATTTGAGGCAGCAACATCAGGCTATTTAGCTGATTACCAATCTCGAGTCTTCACAAGCTTTAGCCTGCACCCTAAAGTTTGTGGAGTAACAATCCTACCAACACCTCAGGAGGTGCATGCCCAAGAGGCAATGCTGTCTAACCTAAGAAATGGCTTACAGAAAGTGAAAGGGGTGCATAGCTTAGATCAACTAGTTGCAAAGAGGGTGACATTAGCTATGTTGTTGTCCCCTGAAAACAAGGATAAATGGCTTGGGTGCACAATGTTAAAGATGTCAATCACAAGGACCAACGTGGCTCTAGTGGTTGAATGTAGAGCAGAAGCAATGAACGATCGTCTCGATATGAGAAGTCTGTGGGCTTCAACAAATGCAAGAAAAAGAGAGACAGCCTAAGTGCAGAAGTCATTGCTACAGTGACGATGTTTTGGAACAAAAATACAAGAGTTTCTCCAAATAGAAAGGACATCTGTAAGAAGTGGATGGCATGCAAGGTGTTTGAGGAGTACATCATACACATGCTGGATACAACACAGGTCAGTGGTGCCTAAACTGGGAGGCAGTCGATAGAGCGAGCGAGGAAAAGCGAGCGGGCCCAAAAAAGTGAGCGAGCTTTTCCACAATTTCCTTATCGAGGTATTCAACATAGCTTTGTGGAAACCACTATTTGGGAAAATTGTCGAAAATAAAACTTATGTTACTATGTGTAACTATACCAATATTGCGAATTATAGTCTACCTTAACTTCCAATTGGAGCCATACTCACATTATGCAACAATAGTATGTGGTTTGAAAGAAACCGAATTTCCACTCCAAAGCGGATTCCATTACTGATACAACAATTCTTTTGCATTTGAAATGGGTCTTATTATCAAACTCCTTCAATAATCAAAACAAATGCGTTGCTTGATATGTTGAACTTAGTAACATAAACATCACTTCACCCATATGTGGGGAAAAAAAACTTTCTATAGACTTCATAGCATGGGATTGCATCAACACTTATGACATTCAAAATGGTTCTTCTTATTAAAAGTGTTATTAACCATGAAAGAAAATGTTTAAAAATAGTTCACCCATATGTTGAAAAACCCAAGTGTCATTTATGACATTCAAAATTGTTCTTGCAACCATCTTGTAGTTCCTAGAGATTTTGCCCATACTTCCAACCCCTTCCCTTCAACCACTAAGAGGTATCTAATAGTTTTATAGAACACTTGAGATATCATCACCTCCTAATACAAGACCATTCTTACTATTTGTAGAACACTTGAGATATCATCACCTCTTAATACAAGACCATTCTTACTATTTGTAGAACACTTGAGATATCATCACTCCTTCCCTTCAGCCACTAAGAGGTACCTAATACTTTTGTAGAACACTTGAACCATTCTTACTATTTGTAGAACACTTGAGATATCATCACCTTTTAATACAAAACCATTCTTACGGTTTGTATAACACTTGAGATATCATCACCTCTTAATATAAGACCATTCTTAGTATTTGTAGATCACTTTAGATATCATCGTCTCTTAATACAAGACCATTCTTACTATTTGAGAGATTAATGGATTAAAGGTTTGAAGCTCATAGGAGACGAAGGAAGAGAAAGTCAGTTTCGACATGAGGACAATAAAACTAATTGGAATATTTTGACTTATGTATTATACCTTTTTGAAGACTATGAATTTAAGTCAGTTTCAACATTAGGATGATAAAACTAATTAGAATATTTTGACTTATGTATTATATATTTTTGAAGACTATGAATTTTAATGAGGAGAGGCATGCACACTACTTAGTAAATACACTAGTACTACTACTAGCCTACGACTATTAAGCCTAGTAGCACCAGTGTGATTTTGAGCCTTGTATCAGCCTTTTGATAATTTTCTTTCATCTTTAGTGCAATAGAAATTATTCCTTCTATCAGAAGAATCTTGCCAAATTTATTCAAAGTGATGATTTTGTAGTCTACAGCCACTATCCTCTGACTCTCAAAAATATATTAAATGTGAGCACCCATTTATCTTGTTTGATCAACCCTAGACTATGCTGCGATAGGACATTACTAGAACAAAAAAAAAAAGAATTGATATGGTGATGTTCGGTGTGAAATAACCAAATTAAGGATTTAATAAGAAAGAAAACAATCAGAATCAATAGGCTATTCAATGGCTCAAATCTGCACAGAAATTATAATGTGCCTCCCAACTCTTATGCATTCCAGCTCCTCATGTTTGACAAGAATGCAAACAATAATGAAATCACATTATCTTTAGTTTCAAAGTAAGCAAAGCACCAAAAATAAATGCAAACGTATTGGATGACGAATAAATAGGTATAGATATAGATAGACCTATATATATGCATTCATAGATATAATGATGATTAAAGTTGGACGGTATAATAATATTATGTGTACTATCATTGGGATTAGGACTACTATTGGTAATATTGTATGTAGTAGTAGGAGAACTACCATTAAGGAACACTCAAATAAAATTACTAATGGTGGTGATAAAACTACCACTAGTAGTTTGGTAATTACCCCTAACATCTACAACAAATATTTGATGGGTAGCTAGTATTAGGTCAAAAGGCCCCAATTTTGCTATAATAATGGACCAAAAAAGGGAGTGCTATAGCATCACCTAAGGGTCACTTTTTATCCATGAAAGAAACAAGTCGGTGCAACCTAGGTCATACAGATCCAGGTCATGTGGAGTGGTTCGCGTCTCTTTCCTTGACAAAAAAGTTACACTACCTTTGATAGTAACTACAAAGATTGCTGCCATAGTGCCGTAGAGTAGCCCCTAGGTTGCACCATCATCCCTTTTTGCTTTTGAGCCATTAAGTTTGATCCACTGATTTTATGTAGAATTATTCTACTATATGTTCACATGTCCTTAATAGGATCTTGATATAATCCCTTCCATTGTAAGTACTTTTACTTTAAGTTTCACATATCCTTAACAAACCACTAGGCTTCAACACAAATTCATTCTTATGTTTCAAGCCTTAAACTCAAACACCCTTGTAAAAGGGATAATGTATTAAAGCTACATTCAATCCATCAAATCCTTTGAATAACAGTTCTATTGAAAATTCATGTATCATCAATAGGATTTCATCCATTATATGTTCATTTGTCTTTAATAGTATGTCTAAAAATTCATGTATGTTCCAATATCTTCAAAAGGATACCTTTATTTAATAATGTCCAAACTTGAGCATTGATTTGTATTTATCAAACACAATTTCACTCCACCTATTCTTTAGAATGAAATTTTTTCGCCAAAAGTGGGCCAAATGTAAGGTCTTTCCACATATTCTTAAGAATGAAAATTTTGGCCTTACGTTGGCAAGTCTATGGAATGAGGGTAAGGCCAAAGTCTCTGGTACGGTGCATTAGGTCTTGATTAATTCTTCTTTAGGCTTGAATATTTAATGCATTAACTTCACAACTATTATTTATGCTTGAACTTGTAATGTATTAATTTCATGACTTAGGATTTTATGAAGTTATATCTAACATGTCCCAAATTTAATGGAAATTAATATCCTACATAACACAACAAAGTATCATCATATCCCTTCCCAAAATCAATGCTACCTAGCAACTCTCCTGGCATTTTCACTGCCTTGCATTTGAGTTAGCTATGATGAAGAATGTTGCCTGCCTTTGGAACCTCTTAGAGTTACCGTTAGCATGATCTAATTTCATGTACCCCAAAACTTGAGACTTGGAGATTCCCATATCACACCAGCGGTAGCTATCTTGTCCACTCTCAATGCTAGTAAGAGCTAGGCCCCATAGACCGGTAAAAGAAGTCTTTTTGGAGGTTCAATTTTTTCCCTCCGTCTTCTGTAGGCCCCCTAATGAAATAGGATATATTCATCACCCTACATTTAATGCAATAATTGACACAACTCTTTTGGACCTGGCTATGTAGTTTACATCCCAAAATTGGTGCTAAAATTGCAGATTGGGAGATTCCCATATCACACCAACGGTAGCTGTCTTGTCCACTCTCAACACTAGTAAGAGCCGCAATCCCCATAGACTAGTAAAAGAAGTCTTTTTGGAGGTTCAATTTTTTGCCTCCGTCTTCTCCGGCCCCATGACGGAATAGCATATATTCACCACCTTACATTTAATGCAAGAATTGACAACTTTTTTTGGACATGACTATGCAGCTTACATCCCAAAATTGGTGCTAAAATTGCATACCGGGCATCTCCATTTGCCGGGAGGTGTCCCCAGTGACCCCTTGGACTTGCTCTATTTGTCTAGTTGTGTCTCTCCACAAAAATCGGAGTAGGGCCTATCTTCCCCATCTAGTAAAATTATATGCATCAATATGTATGTATGTATGTATGTATGTATGTATGCATGCATGCATGCATCCATGTATGTATGTACACACACACATATGTATGTATGTATGTATGTATGTGTACTAAAACTACTAAAACTATATGCATCAAATAATGTTGTTGATCAATTTTTGGCATACCCCACCAAAATCAAGACCCCCATTGCAAAGAAAGGTAAGGAACACAAGTGCTTGTTCTTATGCTCATGAGACAACAAAATGCATGACATAGGCAACCAATGGGGTCTTACTTTTGATGTTTGTATGTATGTATGTATGTATGTATGTGTGTGTGTGTGTGTGTGTGTGTATGTATGTATGTATGTATGTATGTATGTATGTATATATATATATATATATATATATATGTATATGTATATGTTGATGCATATATGTATATATTGATGTATATATTGATGCATACAATTTTGATATATGGAGAAAATGGACATGAAAACCATCTAAATTGGTTCTTGTCGTTCGATTTGATATATGACATGATCCTATTTGGATTTGTAAGTCCAAAGATATGGGGTCCTACTTTTAGGGCCTAAATGCCTAAAATAGCCTATTTTAGGCATTCAGGCCCTAAAAGTAGCACCCCGTATCTTTGGACTTGCATATTCGAATGGGGTCATGTCATATATCAAATCGAATGGCAAGATCTAATTTAGATGGTTTTCATGTCCATTTTCTCCATCAACTAAAACTATATTCATCAAATAATGTTGTTTATCAATTTTTGGCATACCCCCCCCAAAATCAAGACCCCCATTGCAAAGAAAGGTAAGGAACACAAGTGCTTGTTCTTATGCTCATGAGACAACAAAATGCATGAAATAGGTAACCAACGGGGTCCTAATTTTACTGTATGTATGTAAGTATGTATATATGTATGTATATACATACATATATATCTATATGTGTATATATGTGTGTGTGTGTGTGTGTGTGTGTGTGTATGTATGTATGTATGTATGTATGTATGTATATATATATATATATATATATATATATATATGTATGTATGTATGTATATGTATATGTTGAGGCATATATGTATATATTGATGCATACAATTTTGATATATGGAGAAAATGGACATGAAAACCATCTAAATTGGTTCTTGTCGTTCGATTTGATATATAACATGATCCCATTTGGTTTGTAAGTCCAAAGATACGGGGTCCTACTTTTAGGGCCTGGATGCCTGAAATAGGCAGCGTGTTAACGCGCTGCCTATTTCAGGCATCCAGGCCCTAAAAGTAGGACCCCGTATCTTTGGACTTGCATATCCAAATGGGGTCATGTCATATATCAAATCAAACGGCAAGATCCAATTTAGATGGTTTTCATGTCCATTTTCTCCATCAACTAAAACTATATTCATCAAATAATGTTGTTGATCAATCTTTGGCATACCCCCCCAAAATCAAGACCCCCATTGCAAAGAAAGGTAAAGAACACAAGTGCTTGTTGTTATGCTCAAGAGACAACAAAATGCATGACATGGGAAACCGATGGGGTCTTACTTTTGATGTTTGTATGTATGTATGTATGTATATATATGCATGTACATACATACATACATACATACATACATACATACATACATATATATATATATATATGTATGTATGTATGTATATGTTGATGCATACAATTTTGATATATTGATGTATATATTGATGCATACAATTTTGATATATGGAGAAAATGGACATGAAAATCATCTAAATTGGCTCTTGCCATTTGATTTGATATATGACATGACCCCATTTGGATTTGTAAGTCCAAAGATACGGGGTCCTACTTTTAAGGCCTGAATGCCTGAAATAGGCAGCGCATTAACGCGCTGCCTATTTCATGCATTTAGGCCTCAAAAGTAGGACCCCATTGGCAACAAACGCACTGCTTATTTCATGCATTTAGGCCTCAAAAGTAGGACCCCTTTGTGTTGCCAATGGGGTCCTACTTTTGAGCCCTAAATGCATGAAATAGGCATCGCGTTAACGCGTTGCCTATTTTAGGCATTCAGACCCTAAAAGTAGTACCCCGTATCTTTGGACTTGCATATCCAAATGGGTTCATGTCATATATCAAATTGAATGGCAAGATCCAATTTAGATGGTTTTCATGTCCATTTTCTCCATCAACTAAAACTATATTCATCAAATAATGTTGTTTATCAATTTTTGGCATACCCCCCCCAAAATCAAGACCCCCATTTTGCTGTATGTATGTAAGTATGTATATATGTATATATAGACATACATATATATCTATATGTGTATATATATGTGTGTGTGTGTGTGTGTGTGTGTGTGTACACACACACATGTATGTATGTATGTATGTATGTATCTATATATATATATATATATATATACATACATACATATGTATATATTGATGCATATATTGATGCATATCTTGATGTATATATTTATGCATACAGTTTTGATTGATGGAGAAATCAGGCATGAAAACCATCTAAATTGACTCTTGCCATTCGATTTGATATAGGACATGATCCCATTGGGATTTGTAAGTCCAAAGATACGGGGTCCTACTTTTAGGACCTAAATTCCTGAAATAGGTAGCTTGTCAATGTGCTGCCTATTTCATGCATTTAGGCCTCAAAAGTAGGACCTCATTTGGTCCTACATGGGGTCCTACTTTTGAGGCCTAAATGTATGAAATAGGCAGTGCATTGGCGCGCTGCCTATTTTAGGCATTCAAGCCCTAAAAGTAAGACCCCATATCTTTGGAATTACAAATCCAAATGGGGTCATGTCATACATCAAATCAAATGGCAAGAGCCAATTTAGATGTTTTCATGCCCATTTTATCGATTTAATAAAACTATATGCATCAAATAATGTTGTTTATCAATTTTTGGCATACACCCCCAAAATCAAAACCCTCATTGGAAAGAAAGGTAAGGAACACAAGTGCTTGTTCTTATGTTCAGGAAACATTAAAAAAGAGGCCTAGTAGCCCAAAAATGGCAGCGCATCAATGCACTATCATTTTTGGGTTGCCAGGTCTCTTTTTTGTTGTCTCACGAGCATATATATGGAGGTTATTATACAATATAACTAAGAAGTAGTATTGAACTAGTTCTACAATTTGGATGCATTAAGAGCATTCATATAGCAAGGAAGAATATAATAATTGAATACATTTTTTTTTCAATACATATTGCTAGTGAGACTACCAAAAAGAGGCTCTACCCCTCATGATGTCTCTGGATACAGAATATGAGATTGCTTGAGGCTTGGATTGCAGCTGGAAACATTGCATGGGCAAAGCCACTATATGCCTCAAGTGTTGGAAATTGATATATGGCTCAAGTGCTAGAATGTGCAAATCATGGCCAAAATCAAGACCCCTTAGAGATTCCATGAGGGCTATCCTTTTACTACTACACACGTCACCTTTAGTCGAGGGCAGAACCATTCATCGTCATAGGCAGCAGGTTCATGGGACCCCATCCCATGATCCAAGGCATTATTCAAAGACAAACTAGTTCTGACCATTCCCAAATTGAGTTTGCCAAATCCTAATCTGATTGATTTCATTTACTAGACTTGCAATGCTTGCAAAGCCCTTGCTTAAGCTTGAATGAGCCTCTTGATTTTGGGGGTATAATGGTCAAAAATGGCTTAACACACCCAAAATCAAGAGGCTCATTCAAGCTTAAGCAAGGGCTTTGCAGGTCTTGTTTTTGGGTGGCAAAAGCACGAAAAATGACAGCGCATTAAGGTGTTGCCATTCTTATGCTTCCCCCCTCCAAAAACAAGACCCCCAAGCTATTCATTAGAGACACCAAAATGAGGAGAAGGATGACATGAGGAGTAGAGGAGCTGGCCAATGAGGGGAGGGACAGCCTTGGAATTTCCAGCAACAAGCATGATGCAAGGAGGTGAGAAGGCAAAGAAGCAAGGAGGTGAGGAGGTGAGGAAGCAAGGAGGCGAGGAGGCAAGAGGCAGTCTTGAAGGGCAACAAGAGGGTGGAGGTGGCCGAAAGAGTAAGCAAGAAAGGGAGGGATGGAGATTGCTTGTAGGAAATGCTTGGATTAATGCTACAAATGCCATTTTTTTGTGTGTATTTTGCAACATGAAATGTTTATGGCATTTTTCTTTTAAAAAATACAAAATTGTTGTGATTAATTGCGCTACAAACAACTCAAGCCGTAAAGCACCATGGATTAGTACAACAATATACATCACAAATGGATGCATACACTCATATACATCACCGATGGATGCATACACTTATACTCACATCAATTTCCAATATTGTATTAGATGGACCCTTAGCATATATGTGTGCATAGAAGACCATTTCCTACATTGATCCCTGATTTCATAGTTAAATTATTCCCTTTCTCACATTCTAACATGTGAAGATTTAATGTACATGCATTATGGGCTTATATTGCACTTTATGACTAACTTGTTTTATGAATGCATGATACTTGTATATGTTCAAGGAAGGTATATTATCATTTTTGAATGACAACATTACTCTATGCTCCATTTTATCCTATATTAGAAACTATGATCACTAGATATTACATAAATGTATTGCTCCATTATATCCTATACTAAAAACTATTTTGACCCAAATACATAATGCCAATTGAGGTTAGTACTGATGACAAGTGATGAAAACAATCTAATGGTATGAATGAGATCTTGTAAATTTTGGATATATAATATGGGTACTATGTTGATTGAGCTATTTTTCTAAGGGAATATTTTCAACTTAATTACTAAATACATACTTACAATGGTGACCTGATTCCCATCTATATGTATAATCAAGTTTTACTTTGTGTTTAAAAAAAAGCTTTTGCATAAGGTTAAAATGTGAATAGTATTTATATTTGTTTAAGACTACCCATTGAGCTGGCTCCTATCCTTATATTGAACATGATAATGTTCATAAAGATTTTATGAACATAAATAGATAGCATTGCCTCTCTTTTTAGTGGTTGGGAATGAACCCTAAAAGTACCCTAAAATGACTATGTATTCCCTTATTTGTAGCATGGAAGTGATCATGGTAGAGTGGCATAATCCCTATTTTGCTTTTTTCATAGGTTCTTTTGCTACTCATGGTTGGCGGATACACCACGGCATAGATCCGAATAGATATTTGGTTTTTTGCTTCAACTTGCTTGACTAGACTTTCCTTGATGATTGTTTGATTGTGCATGATGAGTAGTCACTGGCTTAACTGATGCATTAAGTGAAATGTTTTCCTTAAAGTTTTTCATACTACAAGATACGAGTTTGCTTATATGGGTGGAAATAAAAGCTTGTTAATGCCTGGTGCATATTTTTTGTTAGATGCAATAGGATACTAGTTACCGAGTGTCTTTGCCAATTATTTCACTTGAATCATGCTCCTCTTATGCTTGAGTTTGTGGTCACGTATTGACTTTAACATAATAGTCTATAGGATACTGGATGAGCACTCAACATAGTGGTTAGATGCATTCATTTCTAGTTCCGATAGAACTATCATTCAGACATTGGTCATAATAGAAATATGGAGGGCTAAAATCCTTTTTTGGCTCCCTAAGTTTTTTAAAGCATGGTATTGTCCAGATTACATAGGTATTTTCACTAAGCAAAATTAATCCTTATGATGAAAATGTGTTTTTTTTCTTTTGACATAGTTAGTTCTGTTTCCATGTTTTTGGATCGAATGTATGGATGATCTTCTGCAAGCATAAAAGACATGATATGTATATGTAGCACATGATCATGTTTACATATTTTCAGTCATATATTCTACATTGTGATCTATCATTATCTTGCTGTGTGGATGTTCAATCTGAGTAGTGTTTGCTTTTTTTATCGCAAATTTTATGTATTGTTGTGTCTCTACCTCTCCACAACGACTCAAATTGATAGTATGGGGATGAAAGAGAAGTTAATTGTGAGTTTCAGGCATGCCTTCATTGTTGGAATATGTTTGATTTGCTTATGATCACATCAATTGTTCCAATGATATTGAGAGGAATAAGATGCTGGATGAGGTTCTCGCTCGCTTGAAACCTATTTAATCTTGCTCGCTTATTTGGGGCTGCTCGCTTTTCTTCGCTCGCTTTTTGGTAATCCTCCTAAACTGGCCTGGTGGTTGTTTGTGATTGAGCTTTGGAATAGTTTACTTGTTTCATTTCTTAAACTAGGGTTGGACTAAATGTGATTGTCCTAAACTAGCCCAGTGGTTGGAACAGCATGCAACCAGAGGCTGGTTCACCTCAATCACTAGATATGTGATTTTCCTGAACCAGCATGGTTGAACAGACATTAGTTGTTGTCCAAGCTAATGGCATGGTTGAGCAAAAATTAACAGCAATATATTTTGCAATATATTGTTATTTTACTAAACCATTCCAATGGTCGGAACATCATGCAAATGTGGCTACTTTAGCTCAATCACCAGTTATGTGATTGTCCTAAACTAGCGTGGTTGAACATACATTAGTTATTGACCAGCCCGGTGGCTGAAATTATTGTGTTGCTTAGTACTTAAATTCATTAAATTTAATTTCCTGCTATTTGGGTCATATACCACTATTAAATTTTGGAATTCAGAAATGAAAAGCAATATATTGTTATTTTCTAATGGTGAAATTCAGAAATGAAAAGCAATATACACTTATTGTCTAATATGTGAAGTTGAGACCATCGATGCAAAAGGAGCTTGAAGATCAAAGAGCAAAAAATGAGGGTCTTTACAAATGGCTCTTCAACATGTAGAGCGCATTGAACATTGAAAAAGACCTGATGATGGAGGAGCCAAAAAGGGGTTCAATGCAAAAACCATAGTAGTGATGCAGGATCTACGAGAGAGCTTCAAGGCCAAGAAGGATAGGGCAGAGAGAAGCCAGGGTTGGAGAAGATAATGAGGGAGCTCTCTAGGCCAGAAAAGATGCAGAGAGCAGCCACACTAGAGTAAGTTGCAATAGCCATGGTGGGGGTTGTTTTTTTGAAACACTGTTGGAAGTTCAAAGAGTAAGCTACAAGACCCTACCACAAGATTACGATAGGGAACTGTGCATGATCTTGCCATGGCTTTTTCCAGTTTTGAAAAGCAGTTCATCATCCATGAGAGATTTCCAAACTAGAGTGGAAGTCTTGGAAAGGGCCCATGTTGATGTTTTTGAGCAATTTAAGTAGCTTCAATAGAAGCTAATGGATTCTAATGAAGCTATTGCACAGAGTGAGCAAAGAGTTGAGGAGATGAAGGAGAATGTCCGTAGCCTTAGGATGAGGGAGGAAGGAATCAAGAAGCAACTTCATCATGAGGGAGAAAATCTACAGGCTTAGGATGAGGGAGGAAGGAATAAAGAGAAAGACAGTTGTATTGATGGCTACAATAGTTGAATCGGATGCCTCTCCTACTATGCAACAGCGTCCGAAATGCATGGTCTACCATACCCCCATCATAGATGAGTGCATGATCCAATGGCCTGCGTGCAACCACCCTATGCATGTTTTTTCTTTGGGGTGTTTGTGCATGCAAGATCGCTATGTAGAGAATCCCATTTGCCATTGCCTAGGTCATGGATGGATCAAATGTGCCTGCCTGCTACAACTATCTACAATGAGAAAGTAGATGCTACAGCTCAATTTGCCATTGGGCAAAAAATGCAAAAGACAAGGAGCTCAAATTAAAGAAGTCCAAGCTCCTGATTGCGAGGAAAAGGAGCCTGAGTAGAGGAACCCGCCCCCTTCAAGAAAGGAGAAAGAAGGGCTAAACCTGCAACCAGGAAGATCAAATCAAGAAAAGAGGAAGTGACATGAAGGGAGGGGCTGGGTCCCTAAAGGAAGGAATCAGCCCCCTTTGGGAAAGGATCAAGGAGGACCGAGCTTGCAATCAGGGGGCCCAAAAAGGCGACCTATTCAGAGAAATGTGGAACCAACCCCCTGAAGGAAAGGAGTCCTTGAGATGTAATATGAAGGAATGTAGTCTTTGAGACATAATCTATGTAATCTGTGTGTGATCTTTTGGATTATTAATCTTCACCACAGTTTACTTGGGGAATTTTTTATCAGATATGTGACTAGATAGTGTCCTTTGATGACAGGCCAAGGACAATAATGTGAGACAAAATATTTCAATTAGACAACTAATTTGAGATGAAATATTTCAATCAGACAACTAACGTGAGACAAAAGATTTCGATTAAACAACTAATGTGAGATGAAATATTTCGAGTAGACAACTAATGTGAGACTGAAAGATTTTGATTAGTTGGTTGTATGAAAGAATAATAAGAAGGTTGGGATCAATGAACTCTCTCCCTATTTAAGTGTAGTGCAGACACAACTAAGATCCCATTATGAAACCTAGCCCCAAAACTATGTACACCACTCCACCTACTGCGAATCTATGGCATACCTAAAAGACTTTGGAATGCTTTTGTTCTATCTGAGAATGATGTTCAATGACCTCCCTAAAGGATTAGACCCAGACAAGAGGGAGCAAAATATCTACAAGTAGAACATGCTTCACAATTGGATGTATGACTTGGAGTCAGCAAAGATGGTGAATATGAATTTCCCTAGCTATCATTTCTTCTGCTCCTTTAAGGTACTTTTCAAGCTCATTATGTAGGTCTCTTTCGGGAGGACATGGTGGGGGTGCAAAGTTGTATAGAGCACAAGTATGAGGATGAATAGGACCTCGAGCGAAGGAGGAGTTACTATGGGCACATCAGCAGAGGTAAGCAAGCAATTGGTGCTCAAAGTGTGTAATGAGAACTGCTATAGTTCATCCCTACTTCGTCAAAATGGCCTAAACAACTAGGTGATGCTTGCGATAGAGAGGTTGACAAGATATTTGGGAGTTTGGAATTTCCTTGAGCTGCAAAATGTCATCGTATTTTTAAAAAATTAAAAATATTGCATGCATTTCTTAGACTTGTAGACTTTCTCGGACTGCCATCATCCATGATCTATGGTGCTTGTAATTCTTGATTTTGTGTTGACGCGCTTTCATGTTAGTACTTAAATGTTTTAAGTAGGCCAGTGGTTGAAATATGATAGATAGAGATAACCAGTCTAAAGGGGACTATTTTAGTATAGCACTGTGCAACAAATTTTAGGATAGCATAGCGGTAGTGTAGGATAAGAGGTCATCAGTGTGGTGGTTAGTTGCACTAGGATATTAATAGCCACCGTCATAGTGGTTTTCTTATATTATTACAAGATGAATGGATTTGTGGATGTGTGGATTTGTTATGAGATTTAATAAAACCAACTGTGAAGAGAGTTGGAGAGAAGTAAGGATTCTCACTTGCAGCTTTCTCACATACACAATGGGGGAATACACACAATGGTGGAGGCTGAAAATAGTTTTCCTCTTCTTAGTTGTGAAAGGCAAAAAGCTAAGTACAAAAGAATAGGTGAACCCTTTATGTGGGTCTCAAACCAAACTCAGCTAACCTAGGTGGCATACTAACTGAGCCACTATCTAGAGTACATAAAGATAGCTGTCATCCAGCTATTATTCATGGGTGATGTACCAACCGCATCTATAGCTAACAAGTCGGTGACATAAATGCACAACGGTCAGCCTCGCATATCACTAGTGGAGCTCGATATCTCAACACTCCCCCTCGAGCTCAATCCCAATTCTTGCACACCAAGCAGGTCTCTAAACTTGTGCAACTTCTCTATGCCCAATGCCTTCGTGAATATGTCAACTACCTGATCCTCTATGCTGACATAAACTAGATCAATAAAACCTACTAAAACCTTCTCCCACACATAGTGATAATGCACCTCAATGTGCTTTGTTCTAGCATGATAGACTAGGTTATTTGCCAAGTGTATATTGCTCATGTTGTCACAATAAATGACAACTAGCCCATGCATATCATAAAGTAGCTTATGCAACCAAGCTACCTCACATGCAGCCATTGTTGCACCCTTGTACTCAGCCTCTGTGCTCGATAAGGCAAATGTAGGCTATTTCTTACTGCTTCAAGTGACTACAGCACTCCCAAAAGAGAACACATATCCACTGGTAGATCGTCTATTAGAAATACTACTAGCCCAATCAGCATCAGTGTATCCATGCATCTGTATCTAAACCCTAGTCTCATAAAATAGTCCACACTGCAATGTGGACTTCACATACCTTAGTATGCGTCTAGTCGCATCCAAATGCAGTTTCCTTGGAGCATGCATAAACTGACTTACCAACCCAAGAACATAGCTCAAATTTGGCCTGGTAATAGTCATATAAATCAAACTTCCTACTATGTGTATGTACATAGTAGGGTCTTCTAGAAGCTCACCTACATCTGCACTCAACTTCACATTCTGCTCCAAATTAACTGAAATAGGCTTACAGCTTGTCATCCCATATTTGGACAGCATGTCCAATCCATACTGCCTCTACAAGAGCCATATCCCACTTGTGGATCTAATCACCTCAATGCCCAAGAAGTAATGCAGCTCTTCCAAATCCTTCATCTCAAACTTCTGCTTTAATAGCATTTTCACATGAAGGATTTCTTCATCACTATCACCTATGATGATCAAATCGTCAACATAAATGGCAAGCAGCATAATGTCTCTCTCTATTTTTCTCACATAAAGTGAGAAATCTACCTTGGAAATCTAAAAGCCAATAGTGACAAGATACTATCCTATCTTGTTAGACCATGCTCTAGGTGCTTGTGCTTCAAGCCATACAAGGCTTTCTTCAACCTACAAACAAACTCAGGATGAACATCATGAACATAACCTAGTGGCTGCTCCATATAGACCTCTTCTTGCAAATCACCATGCAAGAAAGCATTCTTTACATCCATTTGATGTAAAGACCATCCCTTTGATGCATCCATAGTAATGACTGCTCTTACGGTTGCCATCCTTGCAACCGGACTGAATGTTTCTTCATAATCAATGCCATATGTCTGCGCATACCCCTTGACAACTAATCTTGCCTTGTATTTGTTCATAGAACCATCTGCATTATGCTTCACCTTATAAACCCACTTGCAGCCAATTGCATTCTTGTCTTTACGCAAAGGCACCAATTCCCATGTAGCATTTGCTTCCAAGGCATCCATTTCTTCATCCATGGCTTTCTCCCATTTTTCTTTTCCCATGGCTTGCTCAAAAGAAGTGGGTTCTAGTTCTGGGTTTTGGTTCATGTATCACTTTAACCATATCGGCATAGTGAATGGCTGTAAATCCATCATATTTCAGCCTATCCACAGGATACCTAGCTCTAGTAGACCTACACAAAATAGGCTCACTACCAGGTGCTCTCAAAACATCCCTTGTCTTCCTTACTCCAAGTGTAACAACAAAAGGAATACCCAACTCATCATCAAGGCTCTCCTAAGCCACTGGATTCACCATCCACATAAGAGTGACCCGCATTCACATCAAACATGGGCTGATCTACTTTCTCTTTTCCTTTTTGTGATACTTGCGTACCACTATTATGTGCACAAGCAAGTGCACTTGAGTTGTCATAATGCTCGAGCGAAAGTGCTTCTCAAGCAAGCATACAACTTTGATGGATTCCACCCTAGCCTTCTCGATGCTCAATATGGAGATCTCTTTTTGAGATATCCACCTATTTCACATGCCATGTAAGATTATATTCATAATCAGTCTACAGATTATTCAGCTTAAATTGAAGAAAATGCAATCAATGCGATTTGATAGTAAGCATACCTCACAATACCACTGATCTTGGATATAGCATTTATAACATCTTCTTGTAAGCACCCTTTTATTGTAATTGGGAGAATGAACTATCTAAGCAACAAAGAAGTCATGTCAATAATATAACATAATCATAATTACACTAATGCATCATGATTATCGGTACACTAATCCTACAGCTTAGAATACCTATAAGACCTTGTGCCAATCATGGGACTTGAGCCCACTAAGCTTATTGTCCTTTGAAAATGCTCCTTTCAAGCAACGCATGTACCCTGTGGGTGTTTGAAAAGAGGCAATGTCTGCCTTGACCCCGCTACCTCCTCTCTCATGGAGAGGATCCAGGTTGCTTTCAGGAGGACAACTTTTCCCGAAGCATGCACTTGGGGCCACAAACGAGACATCCCATTCATAGCATGCAAGTCTTCTCTCACTCCTCTCGAGTCTTTGGAACCAATCAAGTGTGCCAAAATAGTAGCCCCCACATTCTTGAAGATATGCATGGGATCCAAGAGATGATTGATTTGAAACTGACCCCAATAAGGAAGCTCATGAAAGATCGATAACCTCTTCATACAATGAGGAGGTTCCTCTCCGTTCACCCTCCAAGCCTCAATCCAGTCACTTGCCTTCAAATATGGTGGTGGTGGATCAAGCTGACCTCCATGTGTGAGATGGTCTAGCGGAAGGTATCGAGCATGACCTTCATAAACATTTTTTCTCATATGTTTCGAGTATCATGCAAGCGATTTCAAACCCAGTCCACAAAAAAGACAAGCATGGTACCCACTTGTAACAAGTCCTGCACGCGTCCATGAATGTGTTAGTATAATACATGCATGCAAAAGAGAGTCATAAAAGCATAATCCTATATTATACATGTAAAGACACAACCACATACATGCACTCTCCATATCCTGGGCAGTCATGCATGGTCCACATCAAGATACCCCTGACCAAAATATCATTGGTATGTCTAGGAGCTCTGGAAATATCAAAAACCCACACTCCTCTCCATAAGATCTGTAACTCCTCTATCAAAGGTGCCATGTACACGTCCATATTTTTGGCCTTGTAAATCCATGGCACAAGTAGTGCAAGCATGAGGTGTCCCTTCCTTTTGTTAGCCATGGTGGGATATTGTAATTCACCAAGACAATGGGCCATGTCGACCAAGATGTCGAGCGTAAGCCGAAAGGATTCACGCCATCCATGGCGAGCCCAAGATGTAAGTTGTGTGGCTCCCTCGCAAAGTCCGGCCACTGATTGTCTATATGCTTCCAAGCTGCACAATCTACGGGAATCCTCAATGTGTCATCAGTGGACCGATGAGATGCATGCCAAGTCATCAACTCTGCTATGGATTTGCATCGGAACATGTGTTGTATTCTTGTAATGATGGAGAAGTGTCTCAAGACCTTTAGCGATATCTACTCACCCTGCAAGTCATCTCTATATTGTTGTTCCCCACACTTCGAACAACTAGCCAAATCTCCATGCTCAGGATGAAAGAGAATACAATCATTTTGGCAAGCATGGATGGTATCATAATCCATACCCACTGTTTTTAGCATCTTCTTTGCTTCATCTCTTGATGCGGGCATGGTATTTGGTGCATGCAACATCTTTTGGAGCAACGTCCTATCACAATTCAAACATACATAGGCTTCAAATAATGATGATTCTCACCTCTCTTTTCCCCTTTTCTTTACATATGCCAGAAGACCTCCCTTTCAAAAATATTTTCATTATATATTTTTAATTAATGTGTATATATATATATTTATATAATAATTATATAATATTTATATTAATTTATAGATTAACAATATATATTCTTAGCAAAATTATATTTTAACATTAGTTAATAAAAATTTATTATATTATGGAGTAAAAAGATTATAAATGGATTTCTCATATTAATAAAGTGTTGTGAGAAGAGTTTTTGGAGAGATTTATGTTAAATTTTGTTTTAAAGTTGTTGTGTATGCAATAGGTAGGGAGGTTCGAGTGGTTTTAATATTGCAAGAGAAATTTATAATAGATTGTTTTCTAATTTATTTTGTTTGAAAAATTATTGCGTGCCCAATGGGCTGGGAGAGTTTGAGTTTGAGAGAAATTTGTGACAATAGGTTGTGAGAGTTTGAGGTAAAGATGGAAATTTGTGGGAAAAAATATTTAATGAAAAAAGTTGTTGCGTATGCAACAGGTTTTTGAGAAAAGAATCGGATTTGAAAAAAAAAATCAAATTTACAAAAACTTGATTCTTAGAAGTTCTTGCATATGCAATAAGTTGGAAATGAACTCACCTCTTGCAACATTTTGAAAATTTTGAGAATCCTGCAATATTTTGAAAATTTTGAGAATCCTGCAACAGGTTGATGAGAGGAGAGAAGCATGGAGTGTGAAAGAATGAACTTTGAATAAAAGAGAGAATGAAGAACCTTCTACTTATAGTGAACCTAAAAGAACTAAAAAAACCTTAAAAACTAAAAAAAGCCGACTTGACCTAAAAGCTACCCATTTCCTATGAAACTCTACTTCTCCTCATTCTCTCTCACAACTTTCCTCGAGCTCCTCCAACACCTCCACACCTAGGTATTCCCTCCCTCCCTCCCTTCCCCTCTCCTACCTCCCCTCCCTTCCCCTCTCCTTTTGCTTCTCATCCCCTCTCCTCCCTCCCCTCCCTTCCCCTCTCCTCCCGCTTCCCATCCCCTCTCCTACTGCTTCCTCTCTCCCCTCCTTCCCCTCTCCTCTCGCTTCCCCCCTCCCCTCCCCCCTCCCTCCTCCTGCTTCCCCCTTCTCCTCCCTTCCTCCCTCTCCTCCCTTCCCCTCTCCTCCCCCTCCCTTCCCCTCTCCTCCTGCTTCCCCCTCCCCTCTTCTCCTGCTTCCTCCCTTCGATTACGAATCCTCTCCCTCCCTCCCCTTCCCCTTCGGTCCTTTTCTTTTTTTTGGGAGCGGGGAGGCGGGGAGCGGAGAGGCTGAGCACCTTTTTTTTTGTTGGGAGAGGGGAGGCGGGGAGTGGTTTGGGGGAGGAGAGGTAGAGGCGAAGGTGTGGGGAGGCAGAGGAGAGGATGGAGATGGGAGGCGGGAGGCCGGAGGGGGGAGGCAAAGGCGAGGAAGCGAGAGGGGGGAGGCGAAGGTAGAGAGGTGGGAGGCGGGAGGGTAGAGGCGAAGGCAAGGAGGCAGGAGGCGGGGAAGCGGGAAGGCGGGGAAGCGGGAAGGCGGGAGGGGGAGGTGGGGAGGCGAGAGGCGGGGAGGAGAGGAGAGAGGAGGGGGGATTAACCCCTCCTAAACCTGTTGCACGCACAACAGGTTCAGGGGGGATTAATCCCCTCCCTTAAGCTTAGGGGAGGGGATTAACCCTCCCTTAAGTGGGGGCTCTTTAGGGCTCCTTTTTTTTTTTTTTTTAAGGAAGAAAAAAAGATGGAAAAAAATAAATTAAAATTTAAATAAATAAATAAATAATATTTAAAAAATATAAAAATTAAAATAAATTAATTTAATTTAATTTAAAAAGTAAATTTAATTTAATTTAATTTAGATAAAAATTTTAAAAATTAAAATTAATTAAATAAATAAAATTTAAAAAAATTTAAATTTTTTTTAGAGAAATTAAATTAATTTTAAATATATAGATATATAAATAAATAAAATAAAATTTTAGAAAATTTAAATTAAATTCTTTTATCTATATTTATAAAATATTTTCAAATAAATTATTTATGTAAAAACTATTAGATTAAAAAATAGTATCTAGAAATATAAAAATATATTTTTAAAAATATATTTAAACTTTTGAAATTTTAATTAATTTTTAATTTTTAATATTTAAATATTTAATTAGCAAATTTTTTAATATTTTGAGTTTGAAAATCATTGTAATTCTCATTTTTTGTTTTTGATTGCTTTGTAGAAAACTATGGCTTTGAGTTTTGGTTCCAAGGTGTCTTTCAAATATCTTGAACATGCTTGGTATTTTATGGAGCGCAAATCAAAGTATTTTTTGGTGATCAGTGCCGAGAATGCGTCAAGCATGAAATATTCTCCAGAGGCAGTAAGAAATGGTGGCATGGTCTCAACTATCAACATTAAAGAAAACAATTTGATAGAAGTTGTGTGCAAAGGGAAGAATGACGATGTAGTCTACAAGTTACAAGTTACGCACAAGCACTTCTTGAAGCCCTTACCAGATTCAATTGAGGAATCCTAAGAATTACTTAGTGCCTTGGAAGCATTGAAGAGAATGTGGGATGCATTTCCAAGTGGTGGTGTTTTACCTTCAGCAGCAGTAAGTACGCCATCTATAACATGTAGCCCTCAAGTTGTACCACCAATATCTATGGCGATAACTATGGTATCTCTAGCAAGAGTAACTACTATATTTGCAGCAGCAACTACAGTATCTCCAACTGTACCTACACCATCAACTGTTACAACTACAGGAACAAGAAGGAGTGATCCTGGAGCAGATTCAAGTTCCACAGCTATTCCCAGAAAGAGAGCCAAAATAACTCCTACTCCACATGCATATCATTCAAGTGCAGGTTATTTAAAACTAGGCGAAAAATTGGATAGTGATGATCAGGAGGATCTGCAAGAAGAAGATACGAGTCTTATAGACTTTTCTATAAGTGTGGCAGACTTTGTGACATCTTATCTCGAGTGGATGAGTTCATTGGTTCCTAGAAACAAAAAGATTTTAGAAGTGATGCCTTATCTGGAGTGGATGAATTCTTGCACAGTGAGAAGGGCAAAGGTTTCAATAGTGATCTCTTGTTAGGTGTGGATGAGATCTCTTGTTAGGTGTGGATGAGTTCATGCATATTGACAAACCTTGTGTCGATCAAACTTGTGGATTTGTGAAAGCCATGCAAGATGTCCCAATGAGTGATGTTCTCTCAGGAGTGGAAGAGTTTCAAGGTTCTCAATACTCTCATAGAATATTTAATGCATTGAATGGCCTAAGATTATGTTGAAAGCAAGGATGAGATCAATAGAGGATTATTCAGTATTTAACTTTTATTGTGATATGGCCAAGGATGCAACGACCAATGGATGCAAGGTGACAAACAAACATGAGGAGGAGAAGTGCATAAATACATATAAAAACGCACACGAGGAATGAAAACGGCCATACAAATGCATGAAGAGAAAGTGAATCCACGTAGATCCACAAAAGCAACCAAAGAGGAAGAGAGTAATGAAAGAGGAGAATATGTTAAATGCATTGGGATATCTATGTTGCAAGCAATTGAAAGATGTATGCATCTCATTGATCTTGCAAACATTAGGGAATGTAGAGACACGTGTGGCAAAGAAGAGGAAGAAAAAGAAATGAATACCTTCACACAAGTCTCTCTTGCTTTCTTCAGAATGACAATAAAAGGCTAAGTTCAAGACAAGAGGTCAAACCTCTCCTAAATGGAGAAAAGATTTACAATAAGGCATATCACAATATTATTGGATTATCCCATGACACATATTGGTATTTAGTCAGTAAGGCAAAGGGCGGCAAAAAATTTAGCATTCATGATAATAGAGGAAGGTCAAATCAAGAATCTCAACTATGAAGGAAACAACATCAATTTTTCAAGACTTCATACAGGAAAATGCTTTACCTCAACTCCATATAATTACCAAACTCCCTAATGGTAATGCGATCACTAAAATTCACCTTCCAATTGGCTTGAAAAATCTTAAAGTATTTGACTCTATTATAAAAAAGCAAAGGCAAAGAGGGGATGTCATGGCTTCTTCTCATACTTTGTATACTCTTTGGAAGAAGAACTTTGGATATATTAAAATCCCAAAGAGGCAGAAAATATCAAAGTGAAATGTCTATGATGATTTAAAGTGGGCGATTGAGAGTGCAACATGTCCAAATCAGAGGGAATTATACAAAAAAGACCAAAAATCTCATCATGACCTTATTCAATAGACAAATATACATTTTGGAAGGAGCAAGCTATTTTGCATCCCAATGACTACATGTGGCTTATTGTAGATGGCATGGATCAAAATACAACATTGCCTCGTTTTGTTCCACTCCACCTAAGTCACAAGGTAAGAACTTTCTAAAGACACATTTATGTGGATTGTTGGTGCATGTAATTACGTTTTTTACATATATATGGATTGATTCCTTACATCTACATGATAGAAATCAAGTTGTAACATCGATTATGAAGGCAATTCGCAATGTACATGCAGAAAAAGGTCACCTACCACTAACTTTGAGAATACAAGCTGATAAATGCTGGTGAGAAAATAAGAATGTACTCATGTTTGCTTTCTGCTCAATGCTAGTTGCTCATCAAATCTTCAATGAGGTTGAATGTGGATTTTTGTATGTTGGTCATACACATGAGGATATTGATTAGATTTTTAGCACAATCTCAAGAGAGCTTAAATGCAAGGATGGGCCCGGATGTGGAGACAATAGATGACTTGGTAAGAAAATGTGGGAGGCAAGTTGGTGGCCATTAGGAAAGTATGGTATGTGACAGGCTCGAAAGAATGTATGACTGGAGGGCTTCAATGAAATAAAACATTTAGGGATAAAGGGGTGAAGGAGGGTTTTAATTAAATAAAAGGGGGCAGAGTAGTATATGATGGCAAGATATTTATAAGGGATAAAGGAGGGCAAGGAGAGGGATTCAATTAACTAAAGGGGGGAGTGGTATAAATGTTTAGGGATAATGGTGGAAGGGGAGAGGTCCTCAATTAAACAACCATAAAAAACCCGGTTCTTAGGTGTGTTATTCAAACATGTTCTTATCAGATGGGTGCACCACTTTGCATGGGCCTAAAACCCACCTACCTCAATCCATATGCAAAGTATCGTCCCCTTCGGATATGCTTTGCTTGGTTGATCACGCATTAAAAACCAACTTTTCCCCAGTGTTCCACTCCTAGGTGTGTTATCTGAACAAGTACTTATTAGATAGGCACACCACTTTGCACAAGTATCAATACCACATACTTTGAGGTGCATGTACATAATTGTATCCATTTGGTATGATTTACATGGTCGATCATACATCAAACACCATTTTTTCCTGAGTGTTATGCACAACTGTCCAAAAACATGCTCCTAGGTTTGTTATCCGAACAAGTATTTATCGAATGGGCATGACACTTTGCACAAATGTCAATCCAACCTACGTTGAAACACGTGCAAAGTATCATGCCTATCAAATATGATTTGCATGTTCATCATGCATTAAACACCAATTTTCCTCGAGTGTGATGCACAACCATAAACAAACACGCTCCTAGGTGTGTTATTCCAATGGGTACTTATCGGATGAGCATGCCACTTTGCACATGCATCAATACCACTTATTTGAGGCACATGCAAAGTATATTTCAAAGTCGGAGCATAGAGGGTCTCAATTTGGGAAAGAGAGATAATAGTAAGTCAAGGAATTCAACCCATATAGGGGCCTTGGATGGATGCAAGAAGTCTGGTGGGCTAAAGGAAGGCTCCCAGAGCTGTAGCTAGTTTCTAATAGTCCACATCCCTTTTTGAACTAATTATGCAGCCATCTCTGGATTTTTAAAAATGAAAACAATATATGCATTTCTGAGGAAGCGAATGACAACCCGACCTTTGCACACTAGAAATTATGGACCCATCCTTCTAGGAAAAGTGCAGGTGGGCTGGGGCTATGAATGTTTCCTACGATAGCGCATAAATAGAGCCATTTTGTTATTTTGTTAAGTAGTCCATTGTGTACTTTGACTGTTAGAAGCTTACCTTTGAGAGGCTTTGCAGCCTTTGTAGTATTTGAGGGAGAGAACTTTGCGAATTCTGCACCAAAGGAGGCTGTGGTGCCCCTGAAGATTCTCTAGGCTCTCATAATGAGAGTTGCTCCTAGTATGACTATATCAGCATTGGATATACCAGTTGCTCTCAAGAAAGTGCAATATGGCCCAAATTGCTTCAAAATAACGTTAGACCAAAGGGAAAGCTATTAGATTTGGTGTTCTATATTATGAAATGTAATGACATTTAACATGCTTATGAGCCATATAGAAAGGAATTGCATGAAAAAAGAACCAATAAAAAGTTGTAAATAGTTCTGGATTTATTAAAAGATATTTGCACCTGCACAAATTGCACATTTTCAAACTCTTCCATTTTTAGGTGAATCTAGATACCAATATCGCAAGATATTAATGTTTTAAGACCACCATTCAGGGCAATAATCCCACTAGTTTGTTGGCTTTGATTTTTTCAATTGGTTTTGGTTTTCAACAAATCAAAACAAGTTATGGACCGTGCCCTCAAATAGGTGTGCATAAATTTAGCACTACATTGGAGCCCCCTTAAACCACATCTAATATTCTCAATTAGGTGTGTCTTTTGGTTGAGAATAAGATCATGTAGTATACTTTTTAATTATTACTTGGTTGCATAGAACAAAATTTTGATGTTTTGAATAAATTGTTATGTCATATACTCTTCAAATGCATGCTTCACATGTAACATAGCATTTGTAGTGCTTTAACAGTCTTGCTCCAAACGTTTATTCCATAATTTTTTGGACTCATGTTCAAGATTATAATGTGTACTATGACTTGAAGACAAAGTTTGTTGAATTCAATTGAGCAATGCATAAGTTATGGGTCAAGCAAGATACCTGTATACAAAAAACCCCCACTAGTTTGGCTTCCATTTTTTCAATTGGTTTTGGTTTTCAACAAGTCAAAACAAGTTATGGAGCATGCCCTCAAATGGGTGTGCGTAAATTTAGCAATACATTGGAGCCCCCTTAAGCCACATCTGATGTTCTTAATCAGGTGTGTCCTTTGGTTGAGAATAAGATCACGTAGTACACTTTTTAATTTTTACTTGGTTTCACGTATGTGTAGAACAAAATTTTGATGTTTTGAATAAATTGTTATGTCCTATACTCTCCAGATGCATGCTTCACATGCAACATAGAATTTGTAGTGCTTTAATGGGCTCGTTACAAATATTTATTCCATAATTATTTGGCCTCATGTTCAAGATTTTAATGTGTACTATGACTTGAAGACAGAGTTTGTTGAGTTTAATTGAGCAATGCATAAGTTATGGGTCAGGCAAGATACCTATATACAAAAAAATCCCTAAACCTCAATGGATACACCTAAGCAAACATTGACCCTCTTGATTTTTCCATAATTAGTTTTGAGGATCAAGGTGAGCCATAAAGAGATATGCATGAATAAACAAGAATGGTTGAGTAATATTAGACTGTCCCTTCCATAAGCAGTTAGATACAAGTAGAATGAATGTAAAAATTGTTCGCCATACTTTACAAAAGAGCAAAAAAGATAAGGTAAGGCTAAAATGCTCTGGTCTATTAGAACCCATAAAGATAGAATCAATATATCCTACCATTAGATTTTGAGAATCAAAATAGAATCAATATATCTATTAGAATCAATATACCCTACCATTGGAGTTTGAGACACAAAGTTGATAAAAAGGAATAAAAGAACCAAAATAAAGGTGCAGTCCATAGAGCCTAAATTTACTTGATATCATTATTATCATTGTTGTTATTATAATTATTTTGCTTTAAGTTATTGCAATCAATTTAAGTTTAGAGGAGGTGTTTGCATTTATAATAGAATCCTTCAAGAATATATTTGGTAACTCAAGTCATATCTTCTCAAAAGGATTTAAGGAATCATTTACATGATTCTCTTAAAAATAGAAAACGTTTGGAAAATCAATGGTGGTTGAATAAGAATCATTGATAGTGTCTTACAAATAAATTTTCAAATATACTTCAAAAGCTTTATGAAATTATCAAAATATGACTTTCTATGGGTAGCCTTTATTTTTATAAAATGCCAATCTATAGACTAATGGATGATTTATCCAATAGCAATCCAAAGGCTTCCCCGTGACTAGGTAGATGAGTTGTTACAAAACTTTAATTTTTGGAAAAATAACTTATTTTTCATAGTTAGCATTTAAAGAAAATAAATCACGGTTGTCAATAAAAAGGCATTTGTTTGAATATTTTATACATGAAGACTTTGAGTTTAGTTATTTTCAACTACGAGGTATTGGTTAGTTTTCGACACTAATACCAACAAAAGTACAACTTTTTTTTAAAGAAGCAAAGCATTAGAAAATCATTGGAATAAGTGTCAAAAAATGTGCATTGGTATAAGTGTCGGTATATATCAACACTAAAACTATTAGCATATACCAACACTAATAAAGCGACAATATATATCAACACAAAATAGAACCAAAAGGAGAAATTTGTGGGACAAAATGGGGCTGGCTACAGCCCCATTCTACCCCACTATATATATTTTTAATAGGGGAGTACAAAAATTAATATATTTTGTGTGAGCTAGAAAATTTCCTACAACTATCTCATCATGTATTACAAAATATATTACCTACAACCATCTTATATTATGCATTCCATCTTATCTTATATTGCCTACAACCAATAGAAAATAAAGATAAAAGTAGAAACTACTTGTTGAGATATCGAGCTCCACTCATGATAGGCCAGGGTGACCGTTGTGCATTTATGTCACCAACTTTTAGCTGCAGATGTGGTTGGTACACTGCCCATGAATAATAGCTGGATGACAGCTATCTTTATGTACTCGAGTTAGTGGCTCAATTAGTATGCCACCTAGGTTAGCTGAGTTTGGTTTGATACCCACATATAGGGTTCACCTATTGCTTTTGTACTAAGAGAGACTTCTTTTGGCTTTCACAACTAAGAAGAGGAAAATTGTTTTCAGCCTCCACCTTTGTGTGTATTCCCCCATTGTGTATGTGAGAAAGCTGCAAGTGAGACTCCTTACTTCTCTCCCACTCTCTTCACCTCGGGGGGGTCACCATGTATAAACTCTCTATATCACGTGCGTTCAAGGCTTATTTGTAAAATCCCTTATCTGTAGATTTTTCATCAATAAAATGCACCCTTTTTCTATACGAATCTGTGATTTTTTTTTTGAAATGATTTTAAATAATCCCTTATGTAAGTTAAATTCTATTAATTTTAGAAATTAAAAATATCCTTCTGTTGAACTCACGTGATAGGGTTACATAAGATGAGTGACCCCCCCGAGCTCTTCACATGGTATCAGAGCTCAGTTCATGGTAAGGAGCTCAAGAAAGAAGACCAAGTTCACGGTGTCCTCATAAGAGGATCAGTGTTGCTTTCCTTTTTTGAGTTTGGGAGCAAATCTCTACAGGTAGTACAGTCGAAAAGTGCAAGAGTGCACTATCTCAGATTGGGACGCCCTTCTCGTTGCAGCAAGAGGGCAAGAAAGTGCCATGTTTTTACTGTGCGACCACTGTTCCGCAGTTGGATAAAAAGTTACCATAGAAATTGCATCATATGCCTATGCGTAGAGATATTAGGAGTGATAGAATCATTCTTATTGCCTGTTGATGCAAAATCATCACTAGGAAGTGACTGTGTGGTCAAATACCACTTTCGTCAGTTTTGCAGATTTGCCCTTGTGAGGCAGAAGTTGTGTTTTTTATGTTGACAGAATATTTTTATAGTGTTTTGTAATGGCGTCTGATGCTCTTTCACAAATATTCACTGAAAAGCTTGACAAGAAGAACTTCCAAGCATGGAAGCTTAGAATGACAAATTTTCGTAAGGGAAAAGGCTATTGGGAGTTCATTACTGGAGATGAACAAGAACCAGTTATTCCTAATGTTCCCAATCAACAAGAGTTGCAGGCATTTAAAGGCTGGCATGAGAGAGCCAGAAAAGTTATGTACTTGCTCTCTATCAGTATTTCAGATTCTATGATTGTGCATATTAAGGATGGAAGCATGCTGAAGGAGATGTCGGATACTTTGACAAAAATGTATAGCACAAATATGCAAGCCAAGAAAATGCAGCTCAAGTAGGAGCTGCATAATGTGCAAAGAGAAAATATGAGCATCAATGACTACCACGTGAAGGTGAAGAAGATTGTAGATGCACTTGCTTCTATTGGGTCACCAGTGGAAGATGATGATTTAGTTTTTGTGACCTTGAATGGTTTTGGAAAGGATTATGCACGATTCCGTACATCCATTGCCATCCGTGAGAATTTTCCTGATTTAGAGGAGTTGATTGCTCTTCTCATTTCTGAAGAGCATAGAAATGGTGGTGCATCTTCTTCAAGAGGAACTTCAAAAGAAATTGTCTACTACTCAAATGTTGGAAGAGGTAGAGGCAGAGGTAGAGCAGGCCGATCTGGAGGCCGTGGCAGAAATCAAAATATGCATCAAATTCAAGAAAACCAATCCTATGGAGGAGGACGTGGTAACTTTAGAGGTAGGGGGAGCCAAAGAGGTCGTGGTGGATGGCAGAGAGGCCAAAATGCAAACAGCAATGTTGAATGCTACTACTGTGGTAAAATGGGTCATATGGCTAAAGACTGCTATAAAAAGTAGAATGACATCATGAATGGAAAATTACAGCAAGGCAATTATGCATCCTCTAGTAGACAAGTTGATGACAGAAATGAGCATTTGTTTATGGTGCAGCACATGACCAATTCTCTGACAAGTCTAGAAAAAAGCAATGATGTGTGGTATGTTGACTTAGGTGTGTCAAACCACATGACAGGTCATGTAGAATGGATGCAGGATGCAAGGAAAATGGAAAGACTAAGATTTGTGAAAATTGGTGATGATACTACACATCCTATTGTGTAGATTGGTAAAATTCCTTTGTCTATGCAGGATGGGAAAAAGAAATATCTGTCTCATGTATTTGATGTCCCAAATATCACCAAGAACTTGGTTTTTGTTAGTCACATGGTCAAGTAGGGCTTGCAGGTCAGATTTAATCCTCATGGATGCTTTGTTGAGGATATGAAAAATAAAGGTCGCTTGATAGAAAAAGAGAAGAAGAAGGGTAGGATGTTTATGTTGGATGCAAACATGCCTGAATTGAGTGCAACAATGTTTGTGCATGGGACTGGTGTAGTTGCAGATATTGATATCTGGCATAAACGCATTGGTCATGTTAATGTACAGCAACTTAAATTAATGCAGGCCCAAAATATTATTGTAGGATTGCCTAAGTTCAAGGTTGCAGAAATGCATAAGTTATGTGAAGCCTGTCAATTTGGAAAACAGGCAAGGAAACCATTTCCTAGAAATATTCAAGAGAGTAAGAGGCCATTGGAATTAATCCACTCTAATGTGTGGACTACAAAAGTTACATCTATTGGAGGCTATCATTATTTCATCACTTTTATTGATGACTACAACAGAAAAGTTTGGGTGTATTTTATGAAAAAGAAAAGTGAAGTGTTTAGTCATTTCAAAGCTTTTAAAGCTATGGTTGGAAAAGAAACAGGCCTACAAATAAAATGCCTAAGGCTAGATGGAGGGGGGAAGTACATCTCAAATGATTTTGCAAGGTTCTTGCAGGAGCATGGCATAAAGTAGCAATATTCATGCAGTCATACCCCATAGCAAAATGGGCTTGCAGAAAGGAAAAACAGGCATATTGGAGAGGTATCTCATGCCATGCTCAACGAAAAAGACCTACCACATTATTATTGGGCTGAAACAGTTGCTATAGCAATCTACATAATGAACAGGACTCCCACTGCAGCAATACATGGCATGACGCCAGAGGAGAGGTATACTAGTAGGAAACCAGATATTTCTCATTTGAAAGTTTTTGGTTGCATTGCCTATGTTCATGTGCTAGATGAGTTGAGATCCAAAAGCTAAGAAGTGCATCTTTATTGGTTATTCTCTGCAGTAGAAAGGGTATAGATGCTATAACCCTTCTACTCGTAAGTTTACAGTAAGCAAAGATGTTTTTGATGAGATGAGCAGCTGGTATAAACCAGTAAATGTGATTGATGATGTAGATGCACAAAATGGTAGCAATCACAAAATGTTAGTGGACCTGTAGTGTCCTCTAGCAGTGGTTCACATACTTCGCCATGGACAAGCAGATTGAGATCAAGAGGATCTCCTGAAAGCAATGCAGATAGTGGTATGCAAGTATCACGCAAAAGGAAAAGAGAAAGTAGATTAGCCCATGTTTGATGTGAATGTAGGTCACTCTTACGTGGATGGTGAATCTAGTGGCTCAGAACAATGCCTTGATGATGAGTTGGGTATTCCTTCTGTTGTTACACCTGGAGTAAGGAAGATAAGGGATGTTTTGCAAGCACCTGGTAGTGATCCTATTTTGCACAGGTCTACCAGAGCTAGGTATTCGGTGAATAGGTTGAAATATGATGGATTTACAGCCATTCACTATGCCTATATGGTCAAAGTGATACATGAACCAGAACCCACTTCTTTTGAGCAAGCCATGGGAAAAGAAAAATGGGAGAAAGCCATGGATAAAGAAATGGATGCCTTGGAAGCAAATGCTACATGGGAATCGGTGCCTTTTACTAAAGACAAGAATGCAATTGGTTGCAAGTGTGTTTATAAGGTGAAGCACAATGCAGATGGTTCTTGAATAGATACAAGGCAAGATTAGTTGTCAAGGGGTATGCATAGACATATGGCATTGATTATGAAGAAACATTCAGTTCGATTGCAAGGATGGCAACCGTAAGAGCAGTCATTGCTATGGCTACATTAAAGGGATGGTCTTTACATCAGATGGATGTAAAGAATGCCTTCTTGCATGGTGATTTGCAAGAAGAGGTCTATATGGAGCAGCCACCAGGTTATGTTCATGATGTTCATCCTGAGTTTGTTTGCAGGTTGAAGAAAGCCTTGTATGGCTTGAAGCAAGCACCTAGAGCATGGTCTGACAAGATAGGACAGTATCTTGTCACTATTGGCTTTCAGATTTTCAAGGCAGATTTCTCACTTTATGTGAGAAAAACAGAGAAAGGCATTATGTTGCTTGTCATTTATGTTGATGATTTGATCATCACAGGTGATAGTGATGAAGATATCCTTCATGTGAAAATGCTATTGAAGCAGAAGTTTGAGATGAAGGATTTGGGAGAGCTACGTTACTTCTTGGGCATTGAGGTGATTAGATCCACAAGTGGGATATGGCTCTTGCAAAGGCAGTATGGATTAGACATGTTGTCCAAATATGGGATGATAGGCTATAAGCCTATTTTAGTTCCTTTGGAGCAGAATGTGAAGTTGAGCATAGATGCAGGTGAGCTCTTGGAAGACCCTACTATGTACAGACACATAGTAGGAAGTTTGATTTATATGACTATTACTAGGCCAGATTTGAGCTATGCTGTTGGGTTGGTAAGTCAGTTTATGCAAGCTCCAAGGAAACTGCATTTGGATGTAGCTAGATGCATACTCAGGTATGTGAAGTCCACATTGTAGTATGGACTATTTTATGAGACTGGGGTTCACATAGAGTTGCATGGATACACTGATGCTAATTGGGCTGGTAGTATTTCTGATAGATGATCTACCAGTGGATATGTGTTCTCTTTTGGGAGTGCTGTAGTCACTTGGAGTAGCAAGAAATAGCCTACAGTTGCCTTGTCGAGCATAGAGGCTAAGTATAGGGGTGCAACAATGGCTGCATGTGAGGTAGCTTGGTTGCGTAAGCTACTTTATGATATGCATCAGGGGCCATTTGTCATTTATTATGACAACATGAGCTGTATACACTTGGCAAATAACCCAGTCTATCATGCCAAAACAAAGCACATTGAGGTGCATTATCACTATATACAAGAGAAGGTTCTAGTAGGTTTTATTAATCTAGTTTATGTCAACACAGAGGATCAGGTAGCTGACATATTCATGAAGGCATTGGGCACAGAGAAGCTGCACAAGTTCAAAGGCCCTACTTGGTGTGCAGGAATTGGGATTGAGCTCGAGGGGGAGTGTTGAGATATCGAGCTCCACTCATGATATGCTAGGGTGACCATTGTGCATTTATGTCACCGACTCGTTAGCTGCACATGCGGTTGGTACACCTCCCATGAATAATAGCTGGATGACATATATCTTTATGTACTCTAGTTAGTGGCTCGGTTAGTATGCCACCTAGGTCAGCTGAGTTCGGTTTGAGACCCACATATAAGGTTCACCTATTCCTTTTATACTAGAGAGACTTCTTTTGGCTTTCACAACTAAGAAGAGGAAAACTATTTTTAGCGTCCACCTTTGCGTGTATTCCCACATTGTGTATGTGAGAAAGCTGCAAGTGAGACTCCTTACTTCTCTCCCACTCTCTTCACACTATGTGCATTAAATAGAATTCATATTGATAAACAAAATTGGTTTCCAAAATAGAAATTATCATGTATCTAAATCTATAAAAAATTTGATCTCCCATTAAAGAGACATTGTCATGTATATGTTAAAGAAAAACGTTTACTACTTCTCTATGTTAATGTCACTCATGTTGTCTCATCATCATGGCTAGAAGGGCCATTCGGAACCTCTTCTTGCACATCTTGCTCTATATTTTGGTACTCTTATTGGATGACGTACTCATGGTCCAAGAAGATCTCAACACAATCCAATATCTCCTTCACAGTATAGAATTTATTAATTTTGAGCTCAAAATCATTTCTCCAAAGCTTTCTGAGATTCCTCAAGCTGGATCTTGTGACCCCTAGGAAATGCTCCTCCTAAGAATCTCTGTTTCGATCCCACCCACACATGCCCACTTTGACATTAAACGTCACCCATTGTTCATCATGTTCAATTTTATCTGCAACATGGGATAGCAAGGTTTCCAAATGCCATATGGTGGCAACATGTGGGAGAGGTTTGGGTAACCGAAGACTGATAAGGGCGGTCCTTTAATCCGGTGGAAAATAACAAGCAAGTAGGGGCATAGAAAACACATTACAAACCAAGAATGTAAAAAATGAGTCACTCATCACATATAATTATACTCGCATATGCAAAATATAGAGACTATTGAGGGGTAGAAAGTAGAGAGGAAAAGAGAGAGAAAGAGAGGAAAAAGAGAAAAGGAGAGGAAAAGAGAAAGAAAGAGAGGAAAAGAGAAAGAAAGAGACATGGGAAAGAGAGAAGGAGAGGAAGATAGTAAGAAAGAGGAAGAAGGAAAAATTTTAAAGTAAGAAAAGAGGAACGAATATAGGAAAAGAGAGGAAAGAGAGAAAGAACAGAAAAGAGAGTACAAGATGAAGAGAGGAAAATAGAGGTTGAAAGAGAAAAGAGAGAATCAACGAACAAGACGTAAAGAGAAACAGAGAACAGGAAAAATAGGAATAGAGGGAAAGAGAGGAAACTATAAAGATAGCAAGAGGAAGAGAAAAGAGAAAAATAGAGAAAAGAGAAAATTGAGGAAGAGAAAAGAGAAAAATATAGGAAAAAAGAGAAAAGAGAGAACATGAAAAATAGGAATAGAGGGAAAGAGAGGAAACTATAAAGATAGCAAGAGGAAGAGGAAAAGAGAGAATGAGTGGAACAGGAAGAGAAGAAAAGGGAAAGAGAATGAGAGGAAAAGAGGAAGAGCAATAGAGGAAGAGGCAGGAAAAGGAGGAGGAAGAGAGGATTCGAGAGGAAAGGAGGAAATGAGAAGAGAGGATTTGAGAGGAAAGAAGGAAAAGAGAAGAAAAGAGAAAAAGAAAGAGAGGAAGACGGTAAGAGAAGAAACGAGAGGAAAAGAGAAAGATAAAAGAGAGTAAGAGAGTAAGAGAGAGAAAATAGAGAAAAAGAAAGGAAGATATGATGAGAGGCAAATAGAGGAAAAGACAACAAGAGGAAAAGAGAGGAATAGAGAACAAGAGAGGAAAGAGAGGAAAAGAGAGGAAAAGAGAAAGACAGGAAGAGAGGAAGTCGACTTCATTGGAAATCAAAGAAAAAAAAAGAAAAAAATTAAATAGTTAAATGTTGTTGCATACGCAATAGGTTGGAAAACAATTCGCCTGTAACATTTTGAAAATTTCTCCAATTTGCACAAGTTGAGATGAGGAGAGAATGAAGGCTATTGAAGGATAAGGGAGGGATCGACGGCTATGCTCCTTATACTTACCTGAACTAAAAAGCTACCCTAAACCTAATTTTTTTCCGCTTCCCATAAAATCCTTATTCCCTCCTCATTTTCAAATCTTCCTCCTACTCCATCCCTCTCGACATACTCCTCTTCCTACTCCTCTCCTTTCTCTCATATCCCTCCACCTTCTCTATCTCCCTTTCACCTCTCATCTTTGTCTCACATTTTTCTCTCCTCTTCTCTCTCCCTCCTCTCTCTCTCTCTCTCTCTCTCTCTCTCTCTCTCTCTCACACACACACACACACACACCCACAAACATGTGTGTGTGTGTTGTTCCTCTCCCTCCCTCATCTCCTCTCCCCTCCTCTTTCTCCCTCCCACATCTCTCTCTGTCTCTCTCTCTCTATGTGTGTGTGTGTGTGTGTCTCTCTCTCTCTCTCACACACACATGCGCACACACACACACACATAGAGCAGTGTCTTTGATTGCATGGAGGTAGAGATTAGGAGGTGGAGGGTCCAAGGTAGTGGAGAGGGAGAGGAGGAAAAGGGGAGGAGGTAAAGTTTAGGAGGTGGAGGTGGAGGCAGAGGTGAGAGGGGAGAAGAAGTGGACATAGGGAGGAGGTCAAGGTCAGGAGGTGTTATCGCCCCCCTCCCCCCAACCATTCTTGCTGCTCCTAGCCTCCTCCACCTATCGTGGCCTCCTCTCAGCCTCGCTAGCACTGGTCTTTGCCCATGCCGGTCTCCTCCACCCGTTATGGCTTCGCCCACCTCCCCCTTCCACCTGCCCTAGTCTCGTCCCACCTCCCATCCTCACATGCCACGATGTCTACCCACCCCAACCTTGGTCTCTTCCATCCTGTCCCAAATATATATATATAAATGTTTATTATTTAAAAAATTATTTTTAAAAAATAAGTCAATTTATATTTACTTTCAATCTTTTTAAATTTTAATTAAAAATATTTAATATTTAATTAAAATTTAAAAAGATTGAAAGTAAATATAAATTGACTTTTTGTTTTTAAATATTATAATTTAGTTTTTTTTTATTGAAAGAAATTATTTTATTTTTATTAAAGTCACAACAATGTCAAGAAACTTAATTCGATTTGCACTTTTTAAAACTTTTCAAGATATTCAATGTTTGAGAAAATTTAAATTACAACAAATTATAACTTAAGTTATTAGTATAACATTTATTTTCATTAAAATTTTTTTAGAAACTTAAAAAAAAAGACAATAATTTTTTTTCTTATAAAATATGAAGAGACAATAATTTTTTTTCTTATAAAATATGAAGAGTATTAATGAATCATATACCAAGAAGCACGTAGACTTCCATAACTAATTTATAAATTAGTGAATGAATTTGTAAGCTTGGTGTTAGAAAATATGCATCCGTGTGCTTTTTTATCCTATGTATGTATCTCTGATGAGTATGATACTTTGAAGAGGCCTTAAAGTTTCTTAGTTTGAGGCCTCTACAAAGTATCCTACCCAACAGATATCCTTTGCATAGTATTTCCTTGTTTTGTACATCCATCATGCATGAGTGTAGAAACATTTGCATCATTGTGCTTCTCTAGCCTTTGTGCCAATGGTTATGTTACTTTGTTTAGGACTTAAAATAAATAGATTTCAATGTTTTACAAAGTACCATACCATTGAATATTATTTTAATGGTTTGGAATGGATACTATTTAATCCTTGTTTCTTACCATGCATCATACTTTGGTGTTACAAAATATTCTTCATTGTGCTTCTAGGGTATATGCTTGGCTCCAATGGGTATGATACTTTGCAAAAGCTTTACACTCAATTATTTTAAGGCCTCTATAAAGTATCATACCCATAATATACCATTTTCATGGTTTAAAATGCATATTTCCTTGTTTCTTATCATGCATCATGCATGAGTGTTGAAAAATATGCATTGGTGTGCTTTTGGCCTATGTGCTTGTCCCTAATACGTAGAATACTTTGTACAAGTCTTAAAATTACTTATTTTAAGGCCTTTGCAAAGCATTGTGCCCATCGGAGATCAATTTCATAGAGTGGAATGCATTTTACATCAAAGAAGCATCAAAATTCAAGCTTAATAGTGTCTTGGATTATGCCACAATAATCATCCATGGCTCCATTGGCTCCCTCAAAGCTAGCAATGACACCACAATCTTGTGTGTTTCTCTTATCATCAATCCGTTGTGTTCAAAAATGCTTGCCCTCACACCATATAGCATTGAACATAGTGCACTACACCAAGACAAAATCAATTAAATAAGCAATCTAAATTATTGAAAGCTCCTAACTTATACATAACATTCTATATACCGACCTTGCTCATGCATCCCCTAGCATACTCCCATTCTTCCATTGTGATATGCATCCCTTTGTCTTTCTCTGCTTTCTCCATTTCATCAAGTAGCCAATCCACATGAATATCCTTTGGAAGTGCTCTTAGATACTGAGGGTCTGGCACAGAAGATCCATGGTGTGTACAAAAGAGGGCCCTTTCTTCTTGTCTTCTTGCCTTTGCATCCTTGTATCTTGTCACCCATCTTTTCATCACATCACTATTAAGCACACAATAGAGGTTGATATTATTAAGCAACTCTATGTCTATTACTTTGTTGCATCCTTTCCCTTGAGGCACAATAGAGGTCATCCTTAGGTCTTCATCATCTCTCCATAGTCATGGGAGAGAGCTATCCACATCAACAAGAAACTCAGAAATATATAGTGACTCTTGTACTAGCCAACCCTCAGCCATGCTACCTCCGGGTCTTGCATTTTGTCTCACGAAACCCTTCAAGGTCTTCATGAAGCGCTCGAGGAAGAACAACCATCATGCATGTATAGTACCACATATAGCAATCTCATCCACCAAATGCACTATGAGATGTAGTTGGCTTGTGAGAATAGAATGTGGAAATGTCTCCTCCACTAAACAAACCACCTCCACTGACATAACTCCAGCATTCTCAAGCATGGTGGGATCTATTTCCTTTGAGCTCATATACCTAGAAATGAAAAAGTACACCATATTAGCAATATGAACACCTTGCATGGAGCATTGATATGCATCACATTTTGTATGATGTAAAGTACCTCATAAACTCACCCATCTCGTAAATACAATCCTTCACGTCCTTCGATGCACTTCGAGAAATGCTAGTAGGTAGTATGAACTGAACACACGAGGAATGGTTGATTAGTTGCTTCTAATTCACTCACGAATTTGAAAGGAAAAAGACATTATGCACATAAAATACTTACTTGGAGCATCTTGTGCCAATCATGAGATTTCAAGCGATATAATTACTCTATACCTCTTTTCTTGCTCTTTGTAAAGGCCCCCTTCAAACACCTCATGCATCCAGTGGGAGTACGAATTGTAGTAATAGTGTGCTTCACCGCCACCATCTCTAGCTTTGATAACCTCCACAGTGCATGAGGTAAAAAAACACGCCCATTTGGTCTCTTGTGACCAAGCTTCATGCATCCTCCCTATGGTACATAGATCCTCCCTTATGCCTATGGAATCTCGTGTCCCATTCAAATGTTCCCAAATGGTAGATGCCACATTCTTGAAGATATGCATGGGATCAAGTAGGTGATTGATCTTGAGGTGGGACCAATATGGTAAACGATAAAATATGGAGTATCTAAACAAAAGCTAGTGTTAGTGGGCAATCTTTATTTCCAGCCAATATAGCACACAATAGTTACAAAAACCCTTACCGGCTCATGCCAAGTGGTGGAGTCATCATGGTACCATCCTAAATTCTCATCCAATCTCCCGTAGTGAGTGATTGTGGGAGGACTTCATTCCAAGGCGCAACATATCTAGGATGATTAGGTGGGAGAAATTGATGGTGATTCTCATAGATGACCTTATTCAATGCATCTGCCCATGAGGCAACAAGCGAAGGACCACAAACAAGACATGCATGGTAACCCGATGTAGTGAGACCTGAACAATAAATGCAATTAAGAGTTGAAGGTGGGTTTAGGGTGCCACATCCTTTGCCTACTCATAATTAGAAGTGCAATGCTTACCTGAACACTCGCCATAGCCTGGGAAGTCATGCATCGTCCACATCAAGACTACTTTGCAATTGAAGTCTCGTGACGAGGGAGGCCTACTCACATCATGCACCTCGATACCTCTCCAAAGTATCTCTAGCTTGTCAATCAAAGGCTCCAAATAAACATCAGGATTTTCGACTTTATGTTTCCCTAGAATTAGAAGGGATAACATAACATGTCCTTTCTGAATCGCCATAGAGGGTGGAAGATTATAATTCACCAATATCACTGGCCATACACTGTAAGAGGTGCTTTTGAGACCAAATGGGTTCACACCGTCCATACCCAATCCAAGTCTCAAGCTCTGAGGTTCTTCCTTGAAGCTTGGCCATGAGTCTTCAATATGCTTCCACATAGTAGTGTCTGCGGGAGTTCTCCACTTGCCATCGGTTGATCAATGGGAGGAGTTGCATCCTTATGTAGTCCACGAAACATAACGCAATCATTGACGCATGCATGGATGCGCTTGTAATCTAATCCTCCAAGAGAGGTCATAGGTTGCCTTGCCATAACTCTTGAGGTCGGTAATTTATTCTCCCTTGGAAGCATTTTACACAATAGCCTGCATGTGAAGACCATAAATGAGGAAAAGCATTCGAATAATTGACCCACTAGCATAATTCACCATGTTTGCAAAAGGGACTTTAAAGCTTACTTGAGTAATGCATTCAAACTTGCATTGCTCCATCCATAAATGGTTTGCAAGTTTAGTAACTCAAAGGAGGCACGTAGAACAGAGAATGTGCACCCCTCAAACAGTAGAGTCGATGCTGCGGTAAAAAGATCATCCTGCTCCACTATCATCCCTCCCTTCAGATTGATGGACATATAAATCATGCACCATATCATCAAACACCTCCTCCTCCATAGCTTCATGAGGTAATGGTGGAGGGCTACTATCACCATCACTCCATGCATCCATAATGGTCCCTCCTGAAGTTTGCACCTCATATTGTCGACGCTTCACCTCCTCATGATGAGCATAGGGCAACATATGTGGGTGTGGCACTGCATCCCGTATCAAATTAAAACGGGATCATAACTCAAACATATGAACACCCATAGGTATCTCAATCAACCTTAACTCTTTAACACTTACCATGTTTATGGTCACATCCCATTCTCCATACTTTGAGATGTCATTGAGTGTAATCCTGCATGCACGATACATGTTTCCTCAACATCGATCACACATACATTTGATTTATTGCTCAACCACATTTTGCGATGGTGGATTTAGAGGGATTTATCCTCACTGGAGCTACTTGTTGAAGATGAAGACATCCTACAAATAAACAACCCAAAAAATTTGCTCTTGTATCAAATTTTTAATCTTAAAACTCTATGGCGTGTTTAATACCGCATCTGTCTATTCTATGGTGCACGTCTATAAATGCATCTAAACTGTGTTGTAGACATGCAATTAAATGTGCATTTAGATGCATATATAGATACGCAATTAGATGCTCCTATAGATGTGCTTATAGACACGATTTTCAAACCTACTTTTAGTGCGCTTGCTTTTCTTCACATACTTTTAGCATCGCGCTGCTTGCTTTGCTATTAATAGACATAGTTTCGAGCATCCACACTTATCTCCAAGCACCCGCACTTATCTCTAGGCTTACACAATCATCTCCAAGAACACAAGAGAAGAGGGTGAACAAGAAAGAGAAGAAAGAGAAGCAAACGATGAACAAGGAAGAGAAGAAAGAGAAGAAGCTTTGAAGAAGGACAAGAAGCTTCCATACCTCTATCCAAGGTAAGTCTCTTTACAGTTGATCTTCTTTGAAAGTTGCTCTCTTTGGATTCGTCCTTTGTCGTATCCAAGAAACGAATGTTTTTGGTACTAGTGTTGTGTTTTTGTGTCAGGCGCATGTCCATTTCGAGTTTTTAGAATAGTCCATCTGTCGGAGCACATCTATATACGCATCTGAGAGCGCATCTAAGAGTGTGTCTATAGACACGTCTACTCTATTTTTAGAAACAAATAGCCACATCTATAGATGCACTGTTATACGCAAAGATAGATGCACCTTGTTATTTTTCCCTGGCCTGGCCTTCCCTTCCCTTCCCTTCCCTTTCCTTTCCTTTCTCTTTCCTCTTTCCTTTCCCTTTCCACGTCCTCTCTTTGATTGAAAAAAGGGATTGCACTCTATATTTTCCTTTCTTTTTCCTTCTCTCTTTTATCCTCTCTTTCCTTCTCTTTTCGTCTCTCTTTTTCTCTCTTATCTCCTCTCTTTTTCTCTCTTTTTTTCTCCTCTCTTTTCCTCTATTTTCCTCTCTTTCCTTCTCTCTTTTATCCTCTCTTTCCTTCTCTTTTCGTGGTAATTTTTCTCTCTTATCTCCTCTCTTTCTCTCTTTTTTTCTCCTCTCTTTTCCTCTCTTTTTCTCTCCTTTCTCCTCGCATTTATCCCCACTGTTTCTCTCTTTTATCCTCTCTTTTCCTCTCCTTTCTCCTCTCTTTGATCCCCACTTTTTCTCTCTTTTTCTCCTCTCTTTTCCTCTCCTTTCTCCTCTCTTTTATCCCCACTTTTCCTCTCTTTTCTACTCTCTTTCCTTCTCTCTTTTTCTCTCTTTTTCTATTCTTTTTCTCGTCTCAGCTCATCAGTAATCTTCTTTTTTTCTTTTTTCTAGTTCATCATGGCAGGAAGCTCTTCAGGCTCACTTGATCTTCGGGAGACCATCTTTCGGGAGTTATATAACATTTTGGGGCACCCTCCCAGTCTTGGGGAGTTATGCGGCTACATAACGGGTACTCTAAACACCCCCTAGGAGTTGGCACTACAAACTCCATACCACCCCACCCCACACCAGCTGAGATTACCCTAGCGGAGTCAACACAGCCCAGCCGGCTACATAGTTGAGCCCCTTTTCCCATACCATACTATGCCCCTTCCCCCATGCTGTCCTTCTACCTCACAGAGCCATTGATGTACTCTCGTGCAGTCGAGACTCGATTCTCGAGCTACGAGTGGTCCACGTAGTCCCTTGCAATTCAGAGTCGCTTCTCCAACTATGAGTGGCTAGCGTACTAGCTCGACATGACACAGTAGCAGGCATAATAGCAGGGAGAGTGGTGGGGGATGCGTGGCACAGTGCTTTGGGAGGGGTGGTGGTGGGGACAAGGATGATTCAAATGATTTAAACGTGTCTCTGGGTGATGGTACGATCTACTATGACATCACTTAGACAAGAGGCATCTTGATGGATGCACGAGGGAAGGACATCATGGCCTTCATGCGCTCTGTAATTGCTAACAATTACAGAGATTGCTTTATTCACTACAAAGACCATCCAAAGAGGTTGGCTGATGAGACCCTCACTACTGTTCGCTCTAGGTATCCTAACCCCCCCAATGTTCAGTTCACAGATACATGGGCCAAGTCAAAGATTGTTATGATACTTGGCAATAAAAGATCTTCACTTAAGAGGCAGGTACTAGTGGAGCTTGCCAGGCTTGAGGGAGGTCAAGCACCAAGGGCCCCACACACTCACAAGCATGAGTGGAAGAAAGCAATGAAGTCAGTGAAGGAGGAACCCAGTCTGCAGCACATGGAGGCAGGAAGGATCCAAATGGAGCAATATGGAAGCATGCATTTTGGAGCGGGGGATGTTGAATCATGGGAGGCCCAATTTGTAAGTATCAATCTCAAATTATACTGTTTTTGTAGTTTATTAGGAGGTTGTTTCTTTGTACTAACCCCTCTGCAAATTGTGTCATCTTGCAGCTTGATATCGTGGGCAAGTACCCTGCTCCTGTCGAGATAGCCTACCACTGCCCCATCATAGCGGAGATACATGGAGGCACTTCTATAATGATGGGTTGATTACTGAGGAGTAGTATATCTGGGCTACTGGAGCACCCCCCGAGGTATTTGAAAGTAATTAAATAATGTCAATATTATAAGTAAAGATTTGATTTTTCATACATTGATATATGTTGTCCCTTGTTTACAGGACCCTGCACAAGAAGATGAGGAAGAAGACAAGGAAGAAGGAGGTGGAGAAGGGAGTGTAGAAGGGAGCATAGAAGGGAGCGAGGACATGGAGAACTTAGATTAGTTATAGAAGTAGTGCTAGCCATTGATGATTTTTTCAAGTTAGTTTCGTTAAGAAGCTAAACTTTTATATTGGCGTCGAAAGTTTGTATGCCCTAATAAAAATAAATCTTTGAAACATTCGCCAGAATTTGAAACTTTTATGCAAAAAAATGTAAAGTTTCGCCAGGATTTAAATTTTTTCCTTCAAAATTCCAAATAATATATATATAAAAGTACTACATTCTACTAATATTGTGAAACTAAAAAAATAATCTTGAAAACTTTCGCCAAGATTTTATATTAATATATAAGCATAACTTCGATAAAAACATCCTTGGTGCTAGCTACTCTTTTTTGTACTTAAAGCCACTGGCTTGGCTTCGTACGTCTTGTATATACACTCTTCTTATTTTTTGTACTTGAAGCCACAGGATGTGGCTTAGCTTCATGCTATATGTAGATACAAGCACTTTTTAAGATATGAGTTAATATACACTCTTTATTTTTTTGGCTTTCAATTTTCTTGTGCAAGTTCTATCAATTAATGCCTTGTGAACTAAACATTTTGGAGTTGTAATGTTTTATTTGGAATTGTAATTGTTGGCTATAGATGTGCTTGCAAGAGTGCTAATTAAAATGCAGTTGGCTATAGATGTGCTTGCAAGAGTGCTAATTAAAATGCAGTTGGCTATAGATGTGCTTGCAAGAGTGCTAATTAAAATGCAGTTGGCTATAAGAATTGAATTACACAATGTGGAAATGGGATTCATGTAACTACATAGCATACACAACATACATAGCATTCTATTCAAGCACACAAAATTTAAAAAATATTATGTAGCGCATCTATCAGGGCGTCTATAAACGTGTCTATATACGCATCTGTCTATTCGAGAGGTGTCTATTTGCGCGTCTATAAATGCATCTATAAATGTGTCTATAAATGCATCTATAAACGCGTTTAAGAATGCGTCTGTCTATTTTTTAAATTTTCTAGTAGAGCATTTATTTACATCTATAAGCGCGTGTGTCTGCTATATAGATGTGCCTTTAGACACGGGTCTATAGACGCACGAATAGACGTGCAAATAGATGCATCTGTAAGTTTTTTTTTTAGTTGAGTAAATGCGTCTATGTGCTCATCTGTAGGTGCTTTGTCTTGTTATGGTTGAAAAAGGACTAAGGTGTAGTAGTGTTCTATACAAATCATAAATTGTCTTTCAAAAACATAGAGAAGAGGAGAAAAGAAAAGCTTGAATGTATTAACTTCTCAGTTGCAATACTTTGGAGCCAAGCCTAGAAAAAAGTCTTACTTTATTGAAATTAAGATTGTTCCATTATGCTATTGATATATATGCAACAAATCAAGCACAACTAGAACACTACCTTCCAAATGTGCTAGGAGTAATGAAAAGTTTGAAATGTATAAGAGAGCGAAAGTTGAATGAGAGTGAAAAGGTGGCTTTACAAGAGACCACAACTTTAAAAACATCAAAAGACAAAAAGCATGCTATTCCATGTGTTTTCCTATTGATTTGAGCTTGTTTCATTTTTAAATATATGAGAGAAGATGAGCAAATAAATAGAGATTGTTAGACTGTTAGATGGACATGAAAGAGCCGTTAGACTCTTAGATGGACACGAAAGAGCCATGTGAACTTTGACGACAAAAAGTTTCAACACTATATTTTCTAAGAAGCTATAAGTATGTCTTATATATTGTAATTCCAACATTTTGAGTTATTTCCTTAGTAATAACAACACTTACGTTGATGGGATCCTCACATAGTGCCTATTTTAATGGTTGTTCTATTGTTATTTCTATGCTTAGTTGATTGCTCAATTACTTATTTAGTTCTACATTTGACACCTCACTTGTCAAGTAAATAAACATTTAGGTGTTGTATGAGTTTAAATCCTACAAATTAATACGAGTCATATGTCTCAAGGTCCAAATGAGAAGGACATTGTATTGCACTTACAAATTGTCAATGCATGAGTCTCTAAATCATCCTCCCATCCATATGGTAAGAGTCTTCGTCATTACGTGGCCTAAATTTATTGAAAGAAAGGTGGTGGAGCGACTACTGTTGTGCTTTGTAGAGGTATTGATATGCGTAGAGGAGAATATGTAAAGGCCTAGGGCCAAAGGAGAAGGTTGTATGCACACTAAGAATCATGAGATAATAAAAAAGGGTCTTCAGTAAATGTAAAATACAAAATACAGAGTAGCTTTTGAAGTAATGCAAGCTTTGTAGGCGAAACTTAAGTTAGTAGTCCAGCGAAACGTAAAGGGACCAAGAAAAAGCTCACCCGAGGCCCAAATGCAATTAGGCTTCCAAGTTCACGTGAAAAGGCGAGCGGTTGCCGTTGACACTTGAACGGTGCTGCATGGGATTGGCGCCCACCTTCTGATCCTGGCCCTCCTCTCCATGGAATTTTCTTCCAAACAAAGTATTTCAACATTATAAAAATCTAACCACTAGCGTCCATTGTAATTGCTTTCAGCCCCGTGCAATTTCAATCCTCTCCGAGGGGATCTTTCACGCTCTTCTTTTTATAAATTAATTTTTCACGAACCTGAAAGTCTTCATGAATTACATATGTCTACGAGGTGATGCTAGAGAAAGAAAGGTAGCTCACCGTAGCTGCATAAAGTAGCTTTTTCCTTCGATGCATCATTATCGAGATCATAATAAATTACGGTTTCACGAAGTTAAAAGTATTCATGAATTAAAAGATGGGAACTGTATACAGCAACAAGTATCTACGAGGTGGACCGTGTTGCTAAGAGAAAGAAAAATAGTTCAGCGTAGCAGCATTGAGTAGCCTTGCCCTTGGAGACATCGTCATACGCATGTGCAAAGCGATGACCTCATGGCCGACTGCAAAGTAAGATATTGAAATTGAACCTGGACACTACGGCACACCGAGTGTTATAATTCAAAGTTGCAAGGCGATCCTTGAGCTTCGTTGCGTAGGAAGATCCGGCGGGGCGTGCGAGTCTTCGTCAGCTCTAGGTGGAGCTTCAATCACAATGTCGAACAGACCCGGAATGATATGACTCAGCCAAACATTTTCAGTCTTTAACTCGTAATACCTCAAGTCGCTTGGATATTCTCTTTCCTGACTGTTAACATCTACTGATCGCTAATATCTTTCATCACCTATAGCTCCTATATTCCTACATACGTTGACTCTTGTATGCCACGCTTAATATAGCTTGGCGCTGATTATTCCTCACAATTTTATCAAACTGAGAGCATACGCCAAAACGTTTCCCGCGTTTAGCTAGCAATAGAATGCGACCCAATTGCTACCACATTTGCTACAAACACCGACATAGTCTAGTTGATGTCTTTTCATCTAGATTGGTATTGGCTCAAGCAATCCTCAACAAATTATCAAAAAAATGTGACTAGCTAGTTTATACTACCTTCATGCATTTTTCACTTCTGTTTAGGCTTCTTGCCTTTCTGGTCATCCCGGTCATAGAGGGAGTTGTAATGGACAGTTTGGTTCAAGACGTTCTATGTTCTGAGCTATGGGTGATCACTTCCTCTGCTACAAAGATGGACATTCAAAGATGGCTTTCGTGTGCATGATAAGATCAGACTACCTCTCTTAATGTCGTAACACATCTGTTATTACAGGCAAGTTTTCAGAGTAGACCTACATCTATGCCCATGGCACATCCAACGTTCATGGCTAAAGAACTTAGTCAAGAAGGTACATGATTGGCCCACTAGAGCTGCTATGTTCAAGAGCCTCATGGGTTGCTTGGGCAACCGGTAAATAGCCAGGAGGACCATGCGAGGGATTTGGTGGTGGGGCTTTTGGTGGAGTTTGAATAGTAGACCGACTTCATGGCCTATTTTCAAAAGACATGGTTGCCCCACTTGGATTAGTTGAATAACTACCGTAGTATGAAACTTTATGCAAACATAATATTAAACCTTTGCTCATACAACTCGTTGTTGGCATGTAGACATCTGGGTATAGGCAACTAGGTGCTTGCCTCATGCAAATCAAGACACCAATGGTGCCATAGAGTCGTATCATAGCACGTTAAAGTCTAGATTTCTTGCAGGGAGGAAGAACTCCATTGGTTGGCATATGGATTGGTTGTTGTGTAAATGCGTGCCATACTATTGGTATGTTGACATGGTGAAGAACAAGGGATTCAAAAGGAACTGTAATATTGAGGGCATAATCGAGAATGCTATCCATCGGGCAAAGGAAATTTCGGACGAGTACGTCACCTTTCTCGAAGGCGACCAACTCATAGCTACGATCAATAGCATGTCAAGACACGGTGAAAGATATACTGTGTACAATGCAAATTGTGAGTGGGCATGTTGTGATTGTGACTGGTCTTGCAAGGGGAATTTTTGCAAGCACCAAGCAAAGGTTCTAATAGTGTGTGGCATCCCATTGGAAACAGTTGTTGCTGGGGCACTACGCTTACACAGAGCTACTTTCATGGGTCTGAACAACCAAGATTTGTGATATACTCTTAAGGCTTAGTGACATGAGACTTTGATGATGCGGTTGGTAACATGCTTACAAATCCTTATCAGGAGAGCATGGTGAAATACAAGATGTTGCAGGTATCGAAGATGCAATCGACACCTCCCATGCGCCCGAAGAAGGACATTGCATTCAGACACTCCCACTCCCGACGGACTTACGGCAGTAGAGAGACTTCGGCGTGAACATGATGGATATATGTCCGCACTACAAAGCTTAGTAGGTACTTAAATATTGAGATGTCCTCAGCTATGACGATGTATGTTTATTTGACTAATTGATATTTTTTTCCCAATATGTTGTAGGAGGAGATGAGTTTTTGCTCTCTCAAGCTATAGCCATGGTAGCCCGGGCTGTGATAGATCTGTAGGTGTTGAAGGCAAGGATAGGCGACCAAACCTTGCACCCCTCCACCACACTTCAAGCCATCAATGATGGTTTTGGGAACTCCATCCAAAGGGCTAGGCCTCTTATAGAGAAACACTAGTGCCGGTCTACGTGTTCCAAACTCACGGAGGCAACCATGCCCCGTCCTTCCCTCATGCCTCTAGGGAAGCCGAGATGCAACAAGAAGACCATGCAACAATACCTGAATGAGAAGTCAATAGGCAACAATTGCAATAATGCGTGCATGTGGTCATATGCCCATGTATGTGAAGTTTCCATATGGCTATATATATAGTTTTAGTTATCTCCATAAGGTCACATGTCCATTTCTTACGTTCATATGTTCATATATGGTCGAGCTGTTAAGCTATGAATGAGCAACACATTAAGCAAGTAGAGCATCGGCAACAATTGCAGTAATACGTGAATGTGGCATGATTGGCCCATATATGTGAAGTTCACATGTTAATTTGGTTGAGTTGTACATAATTTAAGTTTCCATATGGTTATATATATAGTTTAAGTTATCTCCATATGGTCACATATCATTAAATATTACGTTCATATCATATTCATATATGGTTGAGCTCTTAAGCAATATAAGCATAAGCATCCGAACATGTATAAACCTAAGAACAAGCAAATAGAGCATTGGAACACAATTCAACATAAGCCAATGTATTTATAACAAACATGTGGAAACACTTGATCTCTTAAGCATAAGGACATATGCCTCTATAAGGACATGTGCCTCTATTCTTTTGAACTAAAGAGTAAGCACATGTGACTAAGGCCATAAGCACATAAGAATGAGCAACTTATTAAGCCAATTTAACATAAGCCACCAATGTACGTACAACATGCAGACATTAATGAGCATAACATTAAGCATAAGGACATATTCTTTTGATATTAACATTATGCATAAGGACATATGCCTCTATTCATTAAGCATAAGGACAAAACATTAAGCACAATTCAACATAAGATTGTTCACATGTGACTAAGGTCATAAGCACTTAAAGAATGAGCATATCATTAAGAGGGTAGAGCACAAGCATCCGAACACATGAATACACTTGATCTCTTAAGCATATTCTTAAGCATCTCTTATGCCAATCACTTGAAATTATGCATAATGACATATTATTCATGAGCATAGCATTAATATGCCTCTATTCTTTTGACATTACATTATGCATATGGACATATGCCTCTATTCAGTAAGCATAAGGATATAACATAAGATTTCTCACATGTGACTAAGGTCATAAGCACTTAAAGAATGAGCATATCATCAAGAGAGTAGTCTGAACACATGAATAAACTTGATCTCTTAAGAATACTCTTAAGCATCTCTCATGCCAAGCACTTAACATTATGCATAAGGACATACTCTTAAGGAGCATAACATTAATATGCCTCTATTCTTTTGAAATAACATTATGCATAAGGATATATGCCTCTATTCATTACGCATAAGGACATAACATTAAGCATAATTCAACATAAGCTTGCTCACATGTGACTAAGGTCATAAGCACTTAAAGAATGAGCATATCATCAAGAGAGTAGAGCACAAGCATCCGAACACATGAATACACTTGATCTCTTAAGCATAAGAATAGATGCTTATATTCTTTTGAACTCGTAAGCCCATCCTTTCCTTTTTCTTTCCTCTTCCCTTTCCCTTTCCACTTCCACTTCCACGAAAAGGATTGCATATTGAATGATGAAAATAAGTGATTGCATGAATGAAGAAAGCGATTGCATGAATGATGGAAAAGGATTGCATGATTGAAGAAAGGGATTGCATGAATGATGGAAAGGGAAAGCATGATTGAAAAAAGGGATTGCACTCTATATTTTCCTCTCTTTTTCCTTCTCTCTTTTATCCTCTCTTTCCTTCTCTTTTCGTCTCTTTTTTTCTCTCTTATCTCCTCTCTTTTTCTCTCTTTTTTTCTCCTCTCTTTTCCTCTATTTTCCTCTCTTTCCTTCTCTCTTTTATCCCACTTTTTCTCTCTTTTTCGCCTCTCTTTTCCTCTCCTTTCTCCTCTCTTTTATCCCCACTTTTCCTCTCTTTTCTACTCTCTTTCCTTCTCTCTTTTTCTCTCTTTCGCACTTCTTTTTCTCTTCTCAGTTCATCAGTAATCTTCTTTTTTTTATTTTTTTCCAGTTCATCATGTGGCCAAGAAGCTCTTCAGGCTCACCTGATTTGGGAGACCATCTTTCGGGAGTTATATAAACTTTTGGGGCACCCTCCCAGTCCTGGGTAGTTATATAGCTACATGACGGGTACTCTAAACACCCCCCAGGCGTTGGCACTACAAACTCAAACCACCCCAGCCCCACACCAGTTGAGATTACCCTAGCGGAGTTGATACAACTCATCTGGCTATAGAGCTGAGCCCCTTCCCCCATGTCATTGCCTACCCCTTCCCCCATGCCATCAGAAGGCCCTTTTGCCTCACAGAGCCATCGGCGTACTCTCGTGCAGTCGAGACTCGGTTCTCTAGCTACGAGTGGTCCACATAGTCCCGTCGTGCAATCGAGAGTCACTTCTCTAGCTACGAGTGGCCAGCGTACTAGCTCGACACGACATAATAGCAGGCGTAGTAGCAGGGAGAGCAGTGTGGGATGCATGGCACAATGCTTTGGGAGGGGTGGTGGTGGGGACGAGGATGATTCAGATGATTTAGATGTGCCTCCGGGTGATGGTACGATCTACTATGACATCACTCAAACAGGAGGCATCTTGATGGATGCACAAGGGAAGGACATCATGGCCTTCATGCAATCTATAATTGCTAACAATTACAGAGATTACTTTATTCACTACAAAGACCATCCAAAGAGGTTGGCTGATGAGACCCTCACTGCTATTTGCTCTAGGTATCCTAACCCCCCCAATGTTCAGTTCACAGATAAATGGGCCAAGTCAAAGATTGCTACAATACTTGGCAATAAAAGATCTTTGCTTAAGAGGCAGGTAGCGGAGCTTGCCAAGCTCAGGTCAACCACCAAGGGGCCTCCCCCACACCGCTCACAAGCATGAGTGGAAGAAAGCAATGAAGTCAGTGAAGGAGGAACCTAGTTTGCAGCACGTGGAGGCATGAAGGATCCAAATGGAGCAATATGGAAGCATGATTTTGGAGCAGGGGGTGTTGAATCATGGGAGGACCAATTTGTAAGTATCGATCTCAAATTATATAATTTATGTAGTTTATAAGGAGATTATTTCTTTGTACTAACCCCTCGCTTGTAGCTTGATATCGTGGGCAGGTACCCTACTCCTGTCGAGATAGCCTACCACCACCACCATCATAGAAGAGATACATGGAGTCACTTCTATAATGACAGGTTGATTACTGAGGACCAGTATATCCGGGCTACTAGAGCACCCCCCGAGGTATTTGAAAGTAATTAGATAATGTCAATATTATAAGTAAAGATTTGATTTTTCATACATTGATATATGTTGTCCCTTGTTTATAGGACCTGCACAAGAAGATGAGGAAGAAGGAGGCAGAGAAGGGAGCATACAAGGGAGCGTACAAGGGAGCGAGGATGTGGAGAACTTAGATTAGTTGTAGAAGTAGTGCTAGCTACTCTTTTTTGTAGTTAAAGCCATTGGCTTGGCTTCGTGCCTCTCGTATATATACTCCTATTATTTTTGGTACTTGAAGCCACAGGATGTGGCTTAGCTTCGTGCTATATGTACAGACAAGCACTTTTTGAGCTATGAATTAATATACACTCTTTTTATTTTTTTGGCTTTCAATTTTCTTGTGCAATGTTCTATCAATTAATGCCTTGTGAACTAAACGTTTTAGAGTTGTAATGTTTTATTTGGAATCGTAATTGTCGGCTATAGACGTGCTTGCAAGAGTGCTAATTAAAATGTGGTTGGTTGTAAGAATTGAATTACACAATGTGGAAATGGGATTCCTGTAACTACATAGCATACATAACATACACAGCATTCTGTTCAAGCACACAAAATTTAAAAAATATTATGTAGCACATCTATAAGGGCATAAACATGTCTATATATGCATCTGTTTATTTGAGGGGCATCTATTTTTACGTCTACAGACACATCTATAAACGCGCCTGTAAATGCCTCTATAAACGCATTTATGGATGCGTCTGTTTGTTTTTTAAAATTTCCAGCAAAGCATCTATTTATGTGTCTATATGCGTGTCTATAGGCACATCTATCTGTTATGTAAACGTGCCTTTAGATTCGGGTCTGTAGACGTGCTAATAGATGTGCAAATAGACGCACTCGTAAGTTTTTTTTTAGTTGAGTGAATGCATCTGTGTGCCCATCTGTAGGTGCTTTGTCTTGTTGTGAATTGGAAATTTGGAGGATTATGGGTCCTCTAAGGCAATCTAATCTATGCAAAACTAATCGTCAAAGTGAAGAAAAGAAATAACTAATTTTTTTTTCAGTGTTCATTTTAATGTGTTGGGGTTTAAGAGGATTAAATATGCAAAATAAGGGGTTTTGATGTAGAGGCTAAACTTGCATGTGAGAAACTCAAGAGCAAGTATCTAAACAAGAGTTAACATTTTTAAACTAATATTAAAAAAGTTTAATATATACAAAAAATATTCTCTCACCTTCAAAAGATATCATAAATTCATAATTTTATAATTTAAATTTAAAATATATTAAAAGTATAATATAAAATATTTAAATACATTAAACTTTCTCACTCTCCTCTCACCTCTCTCTCTTTCTGTCTCTCTCCATCTCTCTCTCTCTCTCTCTCTCTCGACTCCTACTTCTCTCTCTTTCATTGCCAAGACCCCTCATTCTCTTTGTCTCTCATCTAGAGGCCATGGCCATGATTATTCCTCATTCTCTCTCTCTCTCTCTCTCTCTCTCTCTCTCTCTCCTCTAGAGGCCATGGCCACCAGGATCTCTTATTCTCTCTCTTTATCTCTGTCTGTTTCCCTCTCTACTCTCTCCCTCACTCCTATAGGTGCATTGCGTAGCAGTGCTAGGGATTTTGTGAATTTTGTGGTTAGTAGAAAGAAAAACCCTCGGGATGATTTCTTGGATTTGAAATGGAAACTGCATGTGGTTGGGGCAAAATTGGAAGCATTCGACTTGATTCTCAATTGTATAAAGAACCCATGACCATAGGTGTAGCTGTGTTGGATGCAACACATGATGTGGATGGGAGCACATGGAATGCTTCAAAGTTTAAGATGGTGTTGAAGGCACTACTTGAGATGACCAGTGATCCAGATGATTCAATAATTAATCGAGCTATCCTCAAGTGGCTTATTTGCTCTCGAACCCATCGTGATTGGAAAAACTATTCTATGATTCCGAGGACCAAAGTACAAATATTCTTATTGGAGGACACTATGATCATTAAATTATTGAGCACTAAAATACTCTATTCCCACCTTGTTCCCTCCTAACTCATCCCCATCAGCACCAAGACAAAGACCAAAGGCCACTCCTTCTGCCTCACCCTCTAAGCTGGACTCCTCGGAGCTACACCCTGTCTCTTCTTCTTCTTCGGCTAAACTCTCTGATGTTGAAGACTTCTCCTTGACAACTTCCTTTTTGCAACTTCTGATCTTGTAGTGCACCTTCTTATCATTTCCCTGCAAAATCAATTCTCCAGTATCCCACTTTTGAACAGCCTTCACTTTGCGTAGCCAAGGCCTTCCCAAAATCAATGGATAGGCATGTGCCTCTGGCTTGATAGGGATCACCTGAAAGGTAGCGTGATGCCAAAATTTGATATTTTTTAATTTGGCATTGGTATTGTTTTCTTCTATGTTTGATAAGAGTTTGAGTATCAAGTGATAGCCTAGCAGCTCTCACTTATTTCTATCTTCTCATATATTTTATGGGATTGAGAGGATGAATGGAATGGATCATTGTAAATACCATACGTATGAATTATAAATACCTTGGTATGGGGTGAGATTTGTGTATGAAATATTATGGGGTTTTTAGAAAATAGGAAGACAGTCATATAAAGAGGTGGGATCATGTAAATGTGTTCCAATAATATAGTGTGGAGTTAAGAGGAATCCTTCTAGAACTCCTATGTAAAAAATAAGAACGATGTGGACATATGGAAAAGAGAGGGTCCCTATGGGCTCCATGTGGGGAGACTCTTGACTTTCTCAATATTTTAAGAGTCTTGAGCATCTTTTGATGGGACACATGGCAAGAGTAGCCAAAAAGGACATGGATGGTGACATACAGGCTTATGTGATTGATGGGGAAAGGAATCTACATGCAGTGCTCAATTGTAAATGGGTGAAGGAGGGTGACAAAATCTCTATAAAAGGAGCCCTCCTCTCCCTTGTTCATCATCTCTTCCACCATTAGGCCTCATGTTGATGTAGCTCTAGTCTCCTCAAGCCTCTTCCATGAGCCTTCTCTCCCTCTTGTAGATATTCTCTTATGTAGACTCTTGAGTCCATCTCTCTCTAGTTCATTCTCTCTCTATGAGTAGACTTGGAGCTTTCGCTCCCTCTTATACATATGAAACCTCTTCTTCTACCTTGTCTTTATAGTATTTTGAGTTGCATTATAGTGGAGTCTCACTCTATTGGTAATGAAGGTCACTTCAGGTTCTCTCTCTTGAGTGTCTCTTCCCTTTTTTTCATTGCTTTCTCTTCCAAATTGCTTAGAAGTGTTGTTTATTTGGCTGCTCATTGTTGTGCTTACATGGTTTATCTATTTCCCAAGCTACAAAGGGGACTCTTTCTTCCTTCCTAGGTGACCTCTATGGGACTTCGATCGTTGATGAAGTCTAAGCATGGAGGTAGCATTCTCCCAAGTCGACACCAGTATAAGGAGTAGGTGTTTTTCATGACAATTTGACCCCCTGTCAGTATTTTGCTCATAACTTTTTGCTCGGTGGTCTGATTTGGATACTTATATCAGCACAAAGCTCTTTTCAAGAAGCATCATCTTGTGTCTTTAGTCATTATTTTGAAAAATAGACCAAAATTCTATGACTCTCTATGTGTGACTATTTCTTTTTTAGATAGTTTTTACCCCCGTCCAGAAAATTGTCCATATCTTTCTGACTTCTTGTCTGTTTCTTATGAAACTTATATAAGAGTGAAGCCTATTTCAAGCACATTTAAACATGTGTTTGGATATTTGATATCATGTTTATGCTGAAAGTTATGGTTCTCTGTGTCTTATGATATTTTGGAGAGTGTTTTGAGGTAATTGTAAAGGTATCTATGGAGGTGCAATTTTTCCTCGGAACCTACCCTCCGACCCAATCATCACCTTCAAACTCCTCAATATATATCATTTCATGTCATGTTGAGTTGCCAGATCTTCTTTCAACAATGTATCACTCTTCTCTTTGATGCAAACTAGCTTGCTGAGATTATGGCATGTGCTGATCCTTTCCTTCTCCTTATGCTTGAGTACAACATCACTTGGGATGTTACCATCTTCATTCTTATATAAGGGAGGATATTATGGGGTGATCCCTTGGTATAAAAGCTTCTTTTTAATGTCCCCTTCCTAGTGATGAATATCTTTATCGCTCAAGTTGAAAGCAATAGGAAGTGAAGAGGTGCATGAAGTTTATTACCCCCAACTTCATATCACATCTTTTTGGTGGAGGCACCAGGTACATTTGGTATTGGATTCATCCCACCTTACTAAACTGTCTCGACTAGGGACTTGATTGCATGTTATTCCTAGTATTGGCATGTGTTTTTTGATGTGATAAAGAAGATCCTACAAGAACTCCATTAGAAGAGATTGCAGCCCGATTGCAGCCTGTTTAAGAGAACTAGAAGATTGTGAAGGTGATGCTCAAGCTATTCGCAAGGTCATCATGATCATATCCTTTATGTTTTCACTCTTGAATATGTTGGTGAATCGAGAATGCTGGCAGTAGGCACAATGATAGATTGGAAATTGTTTCATGCATTGGCAGCTTGGTGTGAAGAAGAGTTGAGTCTTTGGGTAGTTTTTTACTATAACAGTGAACTGGTGATTCTCAATGATTTCAACTTCTTTTGCTATGCAAATGAGGAATAGTACAATATCTTGAAGTTGTAATGTGCACTTCCAACTGTGGCAAGGGTGATTCTTGAATGCATGCATATATACAAAATGTTTTCATGGTGCTGGTTGGTCACTTATTTTTAAAGATTTTGTTGAGGATCACATTGTGGAGGGTTTTCAACAAGTGGTTATGCATAATAAGTTGGTCTGGGTATACTAAGGCTCTATGGGATCTTGTTTGTTGTTTGGGATATTATTTGGATCTTGGTGTTTTCTTTTTGTGTTTCATCATGGTGAAGATTCCAATGTTTTGAGGGACCCAAGGGGAAGACCTAAAGTCTTATCTTTGGGATTTTGTTCAAGGATGCCGGCTTTCTAGATGGTCCATGAAGGATCGGGTGGAGATTTTGCCTGATTTCCTTGAAGGTGTAGCCTTGAGGTTGCATGAGGCCTTGTTGGACTCTACTAAGGAGGACTAGGACCAAGTGGTGGCTACAATGAAGCAGAGATTTGGGGTAGTGGAGTTGCCAAATGCTTTGATGTTGCAGTTGGACTGGTTCTATCAAGGAGAGGGCGAGATGGTCTCTGCATTGGCAATGCGATATGAAACTTTATGGACAAAGTATAAAAGCACCGCTTTGCGAGCTGTGGCATCTACATCATCGGCCTCTGAAAGTCTCATAGGGATGGAGCACTAAAAGATGAGCTAATTTGTTATGGCTTTGGAGCCTCGTCTTCGCTCAAAAGTAATGAGTAAAGATCCAACAACATACGTGGAGGCACTTCGCATTGCGACCAAGAAAGAAGCTTCTCTAAAGATAGAATCCTCTTTTGTGTCTTCAACAGCTTCAACTTCTAAGGTGGGCACTCCTTAGGCACCAAAGTCCTCTCAGTTAGGTCATAATATCTCCCAATTGATGGCAGAGTTTGCTGATTTGAAATTGCATTTGGTTAATGCACGAAACCTAGAGCACCAAAGAGTGAGGATAGGCCTCGCGATAAGAGTGGGGTCACTTGCTATGAATGTAATGAAAAAGGTCACTATCGCCCTGAGTGTCCTAACTTGAGAAAGAAATAAGAAAAACAAGTATATTTGTTAGAAGCTTCTTTAGGGGATGAGGAAAGAGAGGTAATGATGTGGCTAAATGGGGGTGTGGTAAAGCAAAAGAAGAAGAAGAAAGCAAGGAAGAAGTAGAGGAGGAAAATCAAGAAGAGGAACGCTGTAGTAAGAAAAAGGAGGCATTTAGAAGAAGAATTAGCCGGTCAGACTTTCCTTTAGGACAAGGAATCGGAAGCTATGACTTTTTGTCTGACCTTAAAGAAAAGGAAGCTCATATCACCTTTGGTCAATTACTTGCTTTATCACGGAAGGAATGGGGAAAGCTAGCAAGTACAAGAGTGTCAAAGAAGAAAAAGAAGAAAAGTGACATTCCTATTGTTCAAAAGGTAGATATAGATTTTGGTGATGATGTACCTATGGTTGATGTGATCATTGATGGTCAAGTGATTTCTAATGTGTACATTGATGGAGGTGCATCGATTAATGTCATGAGTGAGAAGACCATGATAGCTGCTGATTTAAAATACTCTACTACTACCTCTCCTTATCGCATCGAATTGGTTGACAACACAGGGTAAAGACCTTGGGAGTTTTGAAGAATCTAGAAGTGGATGTATGTGGAATTTTTGTGCCGACTGCTTTTCAGGTGATCCCTACCAAACCAGATGCATGTGCCTATCCTTTGATTTTGAGAAGGACCTGGCTATGCAAGGTGAAGGCTGTTCAAAAGTGGGATACTGGAGAATTGATTTTGCAGGGAAATGATAAGGTGCGCTACAACATCAGAAGTGATAAAAAGAAAGTTGTCAAAGAGGAGTCTTCAACATCAGAGAGTTCGAGATCTAACTTAACCAATGAAGAAGAAGAGACAGGGTGTAGCTCCGAGGAGTCCAGCTCAGAGGGTGAGGTGGAAGGAGTGGCCTTTAGTCTTTGTCTTGGTGCTGATTAGGATGAGTCAGGAGGGAACAAGGTGGTGGCACAAGAAGATCCTATAGAGACACTTCATGTGGAGGATGTGGAGCACACTAAATGACGCCAACGTAATGAAGAGCTTCTTGGTGATTCTCTATCAGGTAGTAAGAAGCTCTAGTACTTGGATATGTTAGATGATTTCCCATATCTCTTTGCAACAAGCTATTCACACGTTTGATCAGTCTCTCTTTTGGAGCACAAGATTGAGTTGAAGCCAGAAAGCAAGCCAGTTGTGGAATGCCTAAGGCGATTGGGGGTGATTACAAATACGGGATTTTAAAAATAGGCCTTGAACGCACGTGATATAGAGGGTTTATACATAGTGACCCCCCTGAGAAAAGAGAGGAAAAAAAAGAAAGGAGACAAGAGAGAAAAAGAGAGGAGAAAAGAGAAGGAAAGAGATGAGAAAGGAGAGAAAAAGAGAACACAATCCCTTATTTTCTCATGAATGCAATCCCTTTCTTCAATCATGCTTTCCCTTTCCATCATTCATGCAATCCCTTTCTTCAATCATGCAATCCCTTTCCATCATTCATGCAATCCCTTTCTTCATTCATGCAATCACTTATTTCCATCATTCAATATGCAATCCTTTTCTTGGAAGTAGAAGTGGAAGGGAAGGGGAAGGAAAAGAGAAGGAAAAGAAAGGGGAAAGAGAAGGAAAACACAACAAAGATTATTGGAGCACGTCTATAGGTGCATCTAAGAGCACATCTATAGGTGCGGCTATTTGTTTTTCCAAAAGACAGATGCATCTATAGACACATTGTTAGATGCATCTATAGATGCACTCGGACAGACGCCTCTTTCAAAGAACTTGAAAAGGACATGTGCCTGACCACACTAGTACAAAAAACATCCGTTTGACCTGCATACGACAAAGGACAAATCCAAAGAGAGCAACTTCCAAAGAAGATCAACTATCAAGAGACTTACCTTGGATAGAGATATGGAAGCTTCTTGTCCTTCTTCAAAGTTGCTTCTCTTTCTTCTTTTCCTAGTTCACCCTCTGCTTCTCTTTTTTTTTCTCCTTGTTCACCCTCTTCTCTTGTGTGCTTGGGGATGATTATGTAAGCTTGGAGATGAGTGTGGGTGCTTGGAAATAAGTGTGGATGCTCAGAGCTGTGTCTATTAATAGGAAAGCAAGCTGTGCGATGTTAAAAGTATGTGAAATAAAGCAAGCGCACTAAAAGTAGGTTCGAAAATCAACTCACAGTCTGCGCATCTAAAAGCACGTTTATCTATGCATCTAAAAGCACGTCTAATTGCACCTCTATCAATGCATCAAAATTATGTTTTAGACGTGCCTATAGTCATGCTCCATAGTACAGACGCACTTTTAGATGCTCCACAGAGTTTTGACATTTACAACTGATCCAAGAATAAATTTTTTGGGTCATTTATATGTACGATGTCTTCATCTTCAACAAGTAGCTCTAATGAGGATGAATCCCTCCGTATCCACCATCACGAAATATGGCTGGAGCAAAAAATCAAATGTACGTGTGATCGATGTCAAGGAAACATGTATCGTGCACGTAGAATTACACTCAATCACGTCTCAAAGTATGGAGAATGGGATGCAACATAAACATGGTAAGTGTTAAAGAGTTAAGGTTGATTGAGATACATATGGGTGTTCATGTGTTTGAGTTATGATCCCATTTTAATTTGATATAGGATGCAGTGCCACACCCGCATATGTTGCCATATGCTCGTCGTGAGAGGAGGTGAAGCATCAGCGATATGAGGTGGGATCTTCAAAAGGGACCGTTACAGATACATGGAGGGATGGTAATAGTAGCCCTCTGCCATCACCTCATGAGGCCATGGAGGAGGAGGTGTTTGATGATATGATGCGGGATTTATATGTCCATCAATCCTCTGGTAGGGATGATAGCATGGATCAAGATGATCTTTTTACTGCAGCATTGACTCCACTGTTTGAGGGGTGCACATTCTCTATTCTACTTGCCTCCCTTCAGTTACTAAACTTGCAGATCATCTATGGATGGAGCAATGCAAGTTTGAATGCATTACGCAAGTAAGCTTTAAAGTCTATTTTGCAAACATGGTGAATTATGCTAGTGGGTCAATTACTCGAATGCTTTTTCCCATTAAATATGGTCTTCACATGTAGGCTATTGTGTAAAATGCTTCCAGGGGAGAATAAATTACCGATCTCAAGAGATATGGCAAGGCAACATGTGACCTCTCTTAAAGGATTAGATTACAAGTGCATCCATGCATGCATCAATGATTGCGTTCTGTTTCGTGGACCACATAAGAATGCAAGAGAGTGTCCTACTTGTGGAGAGGCAAGATATAGAGCAGATCTCAAAACTTTGGATGTGCCTCGTAAGGTTGTGCGACATTTTCCCATAATCCCTTGCATCCAACATATGTTCAAGTGCAAATCCATTATAGAGCTCATGTCATGGCATTCCTCCCATCGATCAATAGATGGCACGTGGAGAACTCTAGCAGACACTCCTGCGTGGAAGCATATTGAAGACACATGGCCAAGCTTCAAGGAAGAACCTAGGAGCTTGAGACTTGGATTGGGTATGGATGGTGTGAGCCCATTTGGTCTCAAAAGCACCTCTTACAATGTATGGCTAGTGATGTTGGTGAATTATAGTCTTCCATCCTCTATGGCAATTAAGAAAGGACATGTTATGTTATCCCTTCTAATTCCAGGGAAACATAAAGTCAAAAATCCTGATGTTTATTTAGAGCCTTTGATTGACGAGCTAGAGATCCTTTGGAGAGGTATCAAGGTGCATAATGTGAGCAGGCCTCTCCCGACACGAGACTTCAGTTGCAAAGCAGTCTTGATGTGGACAATGCATGACTTTCTTGAATACGGTGTTTTTGTTAATTTTCCATTTTTCAAGGAAAAAAAGAGTGGAGTCACAACTTGTAATGAGATGTATGACCTTACCAAGTAGTATGTGATATCTTTTTCTCCCCATGCTTGTTTGATTGCTTGGATTAGTTGAGTGATTGTTTCCTTGTACTCCTTTGTGTACTATCTTCCAATCACATGTTCTCTTAAAGATGCAAGAATTGGTCGACTATCACCCACACTTCCATTCTCTTTTTTGCCACTTGAGGATTGCTTACTACATTTGTTGTAACTTCGCAAAGCTCCTTCCAACATTCCCATGTAACATTTAATTGCTTTTTCTTGTGATTGCTCAAAAATCTTCTGGCCTTTGTTCCACCCATGGATACATTTGCAAGAACATCACCTATCTTTCCAGAAAGCTTTGAGTCTTTCCTAAGCTGAACTTGACCACCATGGAAAGCCATTTTTGACAACAACATTTCACATTTTTCCAAGCATTCATCGACAAGTTTAGTGGGCTTTGATGAATATGCATAGTCTAAGTGTAGATGAAGTAGTTTATCTAATATCTGTATTTCAGCATGCAATGTACAAATATGAACATTAGTAAGATGAATTGGCAATAAAGGATCCCAATTCTTTTCAGTGCTCTTAGATTTTGAGATATCTATTGTGTTCCTTGTTGGTGGACTTCCAATGGATTGGGTATCTGTCCATTCTTTGTTCCCATACTTGCCATACAATATAGGCAAGGATACTTTGTGTTGGGAACACTGCTTATACCATACATTGACTAGCCTCACAAGTTTTTTTCTTATTTTCCTAGCCCCACTAGTTTTAAGAAGATTTTTTTTTTCTCCTTACCTTCTCTCTAAGCCCAATGGGGGTGTCTTTAAGCTTAGATAGTTTAGTTCCAAGATTTTGGGCTCATTAGTTTCCTTCTTACTTGACTCTACACTCGAGGACCTAACTGATGGGGCTACTTTGGAGGGAGCCGAGGCCTTATCCGAATCCACTTTGTCCATCATGTTGTCACATATACGGATGGCCACTTTGCTGCATAGATCAAAGGAGGTGGGGTTCATCACCATGAGATGGTCGTGCAGCTTTGGGTTTGCTAACCCGATAAGGAAGCGTGGCAACAGTTGTTCATCACTCATTCGCTCATAGGGTTCACAGCAGGCATTGCGGTGCTTAATCCTCGCAATGTAATCCCTAAGGGATTCTTTGTCGTTTTGTTTCGCCCCATAAACTTGGTTGATCAGGCTCCATTTTTGACTACTGGGAGCAAATCCCACAATAAAAGCCTTTCTCAACAACTCCCAATTGATCTTTTCCTTTGGGGTGAGACCTCTGTACCATTGACCTGCCTTGCCATCCAGGCTAAGGCGGATGCATTGGCCATTTCAAGGTCACCTGGTGCACCAAAGGCTTCACAAATCTACTTGAACCTTTCCACGTGGGAGACCGGGTCTCCTTCCTCGAGGAACTTGGTCATCAGCTTGGAAATGGCTATGGGATGGCTCCTCAGATTTACCATCCCTGTAGGGAACACTCGTGCGGGTGGAGGTGGTGTTTCCCCCCTTCCTAGGGCGTTTACCAAAATACACATAGCCTCATCAGTCAACACCGTCTGAGTAGCTAGTGGGGGTGGTGTGGCTGTGGGCCTAACACATCACATGGTTGGCCTTAGGCCTTGCCGAGCTGGTGGGTCCATGTAGTTGCTGGTGTCGACATCGGGATGGAAGTACCCAGGCCTACATTTGTTGGCGCAACTGGTATAGATGGGTAGGAATGGACTCCCAGTGGTGGGGCGGTCAAAGTGTCGTAAGGCATTCCACCTTGGAAGTTCCTAACATCCCCTGGACTTGAGTCTTGTCTATGGAGTTTCCTCATCCATGGATCCTCATCATCCATGTTCTCCCACTGAGGGGGTTTGGCACAAGAGAAGGAACCTGGATTGGTAAAAGTAGTGTTTGGCCTGATTTGTGGCTCAGGAACTATATGTTGCTGGCCCTCCCTTCCTGCAGACATGCCAGCAAAGGGGTTCTCCATGTCTACCAACTTTGTTCTTCCCAAGCGTCCGAACATATTAGAGAACGTACCTCTAAGCCTGGATGCAACCGAAGGAGCAAGAGAGTTGGGAGAAGCTACACTTGTGAAGGGGGCTTTCGATGCCCTTGGACCCATGGGGTCTTGCATTACTCCTTCAAGACATTCTGTGTCATCTAAATTAGATTGAGTTTCTTGATGGGGTCCTACGAACGAGTGGAGGCTTGGGATCAAGCTACTGGATCCCGAACTAGGACTGAGGGTGGTTTGGGCTGAGTGTAGCTCGAAGCACTTTCCTCTGGCATTGGACCCTTTGGCAATATCCTTCCGAACCTCAGGTGCATGTGGGGTGCCTCTGGCTGGGGACAACAACCCTTAGCTACCCTAAAGGTATAGCACCGATTGGTGGGGTAGCACTACAGCACTAGACAGTGGGCTACGGGTATAGCAACGAGCGATGTAGTACGATTTTGGTGGCGGGTGACAGCATAACATTACCATGATGATTGGCAAAATAAGGAAATGGCACTGGGTGGTGTGATGGATGTACAGCGACAATTGGTGGAAAAATAGTTGCCATGTGGTCGGTGCGATCCGAGGGACAAAATATCTCCACGGGCGGAGGGATACAATATGACACCGGATGGCAGGAAAATGACTCAGCAGGATAGTATACTGATGATGGCATAGTATAAGGACAACATAGGGTGGGGAGATTTCAGAGCGACGGGCGGTGCGATGTAGTAATGCAACGGTGGAGGGAAACGATTACGGCTACAGACGGAGGGGTAGGTTCACTGTGCTGGGGACACGATGGTAAAATAGCAACGGTCAGTGGGGTCAATGACTTGTCAGATTGGTGCAGAAGTAACTCTGACAAGCATTAACTTTGAGCGGCGGGATAAACCGTGGTCAAGGGTTAGGTCAGCAGGGAAGTGCTATGGCACCGGGTCAATAACGTTTGACTCGCAGGATCCGGTTAATGCGTCGATCAGTGGGGAATCTAGTTGGTGCAATATGCTACCGCACCGACTCGATGGGATAGTCAGTCACAGTTGCGCCGATTGAGATTGGGTGCTTTTTGAAGATTTTGTAGTTTTTGTTCTTGTTTTTTTGTGATGGGGGGGTGCTACATACCTAATCTACCTACTCAATGAAAAAAAACTTGAAAACAACACTTTTTGGAAATCAAAACGCAAAAACTTAGAAAAGGCAAGTTCTAGAACATGAAACTACTTCAAAACTTGACAAAAATCCTTAGTTTTGTTATTTTTTGAGGTGATTAGACTATACACACACCTTAGCAATCAAGTTTACTATGTTCCTATCAACTTGAAACACCAAAAACAACCAAAACAAGCTTCCTAAGCTCAAAAATGATATTCCTACATGAAAAAATAGATTTTCATCCTCTCTCTCTCTCTCTCTCTCTCTCTCTCTTTCCACCTCTCTTCTCTCCTACAACTCCACTAACAAGCTCCAAGTTAAGCTTGAGAGCTTGTGCAATGGGAATATAATGAAGGGAGATAAGTGGAAATGCAAAAGCATACCTTTTCTCTCCGACAGCAGCGCCAACACGTGTCATGGGATAGTTGAAGATATGCTGACGGAGCTTCTACTCCCGGCTACTCCTTGTGGGAGTAATGCATAGCATGAGTCATACGCAAGTGTCGGCCTCCGGATTATTGTTGCAATGTGGTTTCATGCGAGAAAGAGGGAAGGGGAAGAGGTGAGGGGAGAGGAAGAAGGAGGGAGAAGGGAGGAGGAGAAAGGGAAGAAGGAGAAGGGAGTGAAGGGGGATAGAGTGACAACCACAAAGGCACTACAATGGAAACAAGAGAACACCCAAAACACTCTCTTGGAAGAGAAGAGGGAGCTTGTATTCAAACTTGTGCAAACAACAATGAAGACCAAAGTCAAACTTTTGGCCTTTTATACAAGTCACCTTTTGAAGGGAGGGCCAACCCTTTTCCTTTTTAGCTCTCTCCCTCACTTTACAACCATGGGCTCTTGGGCTCGTAGGGCACCAAGGCATATTGCTCTTCTTACCGACTCTCCCTACTAGCGGAAATAGCACTTGTGTTAACCATATTAAAGTGCTTGGGACAAACCTGGTATAAGGAGGTGATCGTAACAGGTTCCTACATAGCGCTTGTGTTAGCCTCACTACTCCTAGGCTCAAGTGATTTGGGGCTCAAACTCCCTGAGTGCCCTCACACCTTCACCTATTTGGTGCCTAAACCTCATAAATGTAGCTCAAAACCTAGAGTGATGAGACTCAACTTTGTTGGGACACTCCAACGGTAACCCTGTCCTCGGACGATATTTGGAAAACAAACTCCCTGCGTTTGAGCTGTACTCCTTTCATGGCTATTTGCATTGGCGTCACTATTTCCTATGGATGTGGAGCTTAAAAAGTGCAAGGTGTATGCACTCTGAAGTGTGCATCTCCTTGTTCCAACACCTCCATGTTCTGGGTGGGGGCAGTTGGAACGTACAACCTGTGCACATTGCCCGGAATTTTTGGACTTTTGGGCAGGCTTGGGGTATTTGGGGATCAAACTCCTTGAGATTGAGCTATACTCCTTCCGTGTGCACATTGCTTGTAATCATTGGCCTCGGTGTATTTGGGTATCAAACTCCCTTGAGCTTGTCCTATTGAAGTCAATCATTCTGCTTGGTCACCTTTACTCATTGATTACCCTACATTTGGTGGTTGTACTTGTGGATGTTAACACATAGCCCCATAGAAATAAAATTGACCTATGTGACATGAGAATTCACAAATGCTCCAATTGTTTATTCGAAAATAAATCGATAACCATGTCTTCTTACAATTTCTAGCTAATTGAATGTAGACCTTCAGCATGTTTCATCTTCTTGGAGTACTCTTTTACTTGTCAACAAATAACTCACAATTGCACATCAGTTTGCTTTAAGTATATCCTCCATAAGGCCTTAATCCAGTATGTGTTCAACAAGTCACAACATGAGCTCAAATTACCAAGTGGCCTTATTCCAAGTAGACACATGAGGCTTGACCATGGAACATTTACCAACACACATACTTACATATTGCCTTTCCATGCACACTACATGTACAAAAGCAAAAGTATAAGTCATAAGCCTTTATTAGAAGGGAAAAAGTAAGTTGTGGTTAGCCTAAGGCTTTTACCATACTTGTAACAAATTTCCAAAAAGTGTTGGAGGCTAGACATAAGCCCACTAGATTCTAATTTTGAAAAAGAATTAAGGAAAGTTAGCTTTTCTTTTAATTTATTACTACATGTTTGCACAAATCGATACAATAGTGTAATTTTTAGCTTTATGTTGTAAATTCTTCATTCTTTCTGTATTTATTTTTTTCATTATTATTATTATTGTTGTTGTGTGTGTGCGTGCGTGCATGTGTGTGTGAAGATAGTGGGAGAGAGGGTAGGAGTCTCACTTGAGGCTTTCTCACAATCACAATGGGGGAATACACACAAAGGTGGAGGCTGAAAACAGTTTTTCCTCTTTTTAGTTGTGAAAGCCAAAAGAACTCAAGTACAAAGAAATAGAAGAACCCTATATGTGGGTCTCAAACCAATCTCAACTAACTAAGGTGGCATACTAACTAAGCCACGAACTAGTGTAGATAAGGATAGCTGTCATCCAGCTATTATTCGTGGGCGGTGTACCAACCGCATCTCCAGCTAACAAGTTGGTGACATAAATGCACAATAGTCACCCTGGCATATCGCGAGTGGGGAGCTCGATATCTCAACACTCCCCCTCGAGCTCAATCCCAATTCCTGCACTCCAAGCAGGTCTCTAAACTTGTGCAGCTTCTCTGCGCCCAAACTGACTTACCAACCGAACAGCATAGCTCAAATCTTGGCCTGGTAATAGTCATGTAAATCAAACTTCCTACTATGCGTCTGTACATAGTAGGGTCTTCCAGAAGCTCACCTGCATCTGCGCTCAGCTTCACATTCTGCTCCAAAGGAACTGAAATAGGCTTACAGCCTGTCATCCCATATTTGGACAGCATCTCCAGTCCATACTGCCTCTGCAAGAGCTGTATCCCACTTGGTGATCTAATCACCTCAATGCCCAAGAAATAACGCAGCTCTCCCAAATCCTTCATCTCAAACTTCTGCCTCAAAAGCATTTTCACATGAAGGATATCTTCATCACTATCACCTGTGATGATCAAATCATCAACATAAATGACAAGTAGCATAATCCCTTTCTCTGTTTTTCTCACATAGAGTGAGAAATCTGCCTTCGAAATCTGAAAGCCAATAGTGACAAGATACTATCCTATCTTGTCAGACCATGTCTAGGTGCTTGCTTCAAGCCATACAAGGCTTTCTTCAACCTGCAAACAAACTCAGGATGAATAGCATGAACATAACCTACTGGCTACTCCATAAAGACCTCTTCTTGCAAATCACCATGCAAGAAGGCATTCTTTACATCCATCTGATGTAAAGACCATCCCTTTGATGCAGCCATAGCAATGGCTGCTCTTACGGTTGCCATCCTTGCAACCGGGCTGAAAGTTTCTTCATAATCAATGCCATATTTCTGTGCATACCCCTTGACAACTAATCTTGCCTTGTATCTATTCACAGAACCATCTGCATTGTGCTTGATCTTATAAACCCACTTACAGCCAATTGCATTCTTGTCTTTAGGCAAAGGCACCAATTCCCATGTAGCATTTGCATCCAAGGCATCCATTTCTTCATCCATGGCTTTCTCCCATTTTTCATTTCCCATGGCTTGCTCAAAAGAAGTGGGTTCTGGTTCCTGTATCACTTTGACCATATAGGCATAGTGAATGGCTGTAAATCCATCATATTTCAGCCTATCCACAGGATACCTAACCCTGGTAGACCTGCGCAAAATAGGCTCACTTCCAGGTGCTCTCAAAACATCCCTGGTCTTCCTTACTCCAGGTGTATCAACAGAAGGAATACCCAACTCATCATCAATGCTCTGCTCTGAGCCACTGGATTCACCATCCACATAAGAGTGACCTGCATTCACAGCAAACATGGGCTGATCTACCTTCTCTTTTTCTTTTCGTGATACCTGCGTACCACTATCTGCATTGCCTTGAGGAGATTCTCCTGATCTCAATCTACCTATCCATGGCGAAGTATGTGAACCACTGCTAGATGACACTGTAGGTCCACTGATATTTTGTGATTACTGCTGTGAATTCTGTGCAGCATTACCATTTTGTGCATCTACATCAATCATCACATTTATTGGTTTATACCAGCTGCTCATCTCATCAAAAACAACATCTCTGCTCACTGTAAACTTACGAGTAGAAGGGTTATAGCATCTATACCCTTTCTGCTGCAGAGAATAACCAATAAAGACGCACTTCTCAACTTTTGGATCCAACTTGGACCTCAACTCATCTGGCACATAGACATAGGCAATGCAACCAAAAATTTTCAAATGAGAAATATCTGGTTTCCTACCAGTATACATCTCCTCTGGTGTCATGCCATGTATTGCTGCACTGGGAGTCCTGTTCATTATATAAACTACTGTAGCAACTGCTTTAGCCCAATAATAATCTGGTAGATCTTTTTCATTTAGCATAGCCCGAGATACCTCTCCAATATGCCTGTTTTTCCTTTCTGCAATTCCATTTTGCTGTGGGGTATGACTGCATGAATATTGCTGCTTTATACCATGCTCCTGCAAGAACCTTGCAAACTCATTTGAGAGGTACTCTCCCCCTCCATCTGACCTTAGGCATTTTATTTGCAGGCCTATTTCTTTTTCAACCATAGCTTTGAAAGCTTTGAAGTGCCCAAACACTTCACTTTTCTTTTTCATAAAATACACCCAAAGTTTTCTGCTGAAGTCATCAATAAATGTGACAAAATAGTGATAGCCACCAATAGATGCAGCTTTAGTAGTCCACACATCAGAGTGGATTAATTCCAATGGCTTTTTACTCTCTTGAACATGCCTAGGAAAAGGTTTCCTTGCCTGTTTCCAAATTGACAGGCTTCACAAACCTTGTGCATTTTTGCAACCTTGAATTTAGGCAATCCTGCAACAATATTTTAGGCTTGCATTGATTTAAGTCGCTGTATATTAACATGACCAATGCGTTTGTGCCAGATATCAATATTTGCAACTACACCGGTCCCATGTGCAAACATTGCTACACTCAATTCAGGCATGTCCGCATCCAACGTAAACATCCTGCCCTTCTTCTTTCCTTTTGCTATCAAGCGACCATTATTTTTCATATCCTCAACAAAGCATCCATGAGGATTAAATCTGACTTGCAAGCCCTGCTCAACCATCTGACCAACAGAAACTAGGTTCTTGGTGATGTTCGGGACATGAAATACATCATACAAGTATTTCTTTTTCCCATCCTGCATAGACAAAGGAATTTTGACAATCTGCACAATAGGATGTGCAATATCATCACCAGTCTCCACAAATCCTGGTTTTTCCATTTTCCTTGCATCCTGCATCCATTCAGCATGACCTGTCATGTGGTTTGATGCACCTAAGTCAACATACCACACATCATTGCTTTCTTTTGCACTTGTCACAGATCGGCCTCCTCTACCTCTACCTCTACCTCTGCCTCTACCTCTGCCAGCATTTGAGTAGAAGACAGTTTCTTTTGAAGTTCCTGCTGAAGAAGATGCACCACCATTTCTCTGCTCTTCAGAAATTAGAAGAGCAATCAACTCCTCAAAATCAGGAAATTTTTCACGGACGGCAATGGATGTCCGGAACTATGCATAATCCTTTCCTAGACCATTCAAGGTCACAGAAACTAAATCGTCATCATCCACTGGCGATCCAATGGAAGTAAGTGCATCCGCAATTTTCTTCACCTTCATGTGGTAGTCATTGATGCTCATATTTTCTCTCTGCACATTGTGTAGCTCCTGCTTGAGCTACATTTTCCTGGCTTGCATATTTGTGCTATACATTTTTGCCAAAGTATCCCATGCCTCCTTTGGCGTACTTGCATCCTGAATATGCACAATCATGGAGTCCGAAATACTGATAGACACCTAGTACATAACTTTCCTGGCTCTCTCATGCCATCCTTTGAATGCCTGCAGTACCTGTTGATTGGGAACATTAGGAAGAACAGGTTCTTCTTCATTTCCTGTAATGAACTCTCAATAGCCTTTTCCCATCAAGAAATTCGTCATTCTAAACTTCCATGCCTGGAAGTTGTTCTTGTCAAGCTTTTCAGTGACAATCTATGAAAGAGAATCAGATGCCATTACAGAACACTACAAAATATTCTGTCACTGCAAAAAACACAGCTTTTGCCTCACACGGGCAGATCTGCAAAACTGACGAAAGTGGTATTTCACCACACAGTCACTTCCTAGTGACGATTTTGCATCAACAGGCAACAAGCATGAATCTAATGTCTCTGCGCACAGGCATACGATGCAATTTCTGCGGCAACTTTTCACCGACCTGCAGAACAGTGGTCGCACAGCAAAAACAGGGCCTTTTTCTGAGTGCCTACGGAGAACTTCCACCTCCAAAACGGGCCCCAAAATGACCCCGCAGCATATAATGCCCTCTCACCACACTGCGAAGGGCATCTCAATCTGAGACAGTGCACTCTTGCACTTCCAGCTGTGCTACCTGCAGAGATTTGCTCCCAAACTCAAAAAAGGAAAGCAACACTAGTCCTCTTACTAGGACACTGCGAACTTGGTTTGCTTTTTTGAGCTCCTTACCACGAACAAGGCTCTAATACCATGTGAAGATAGTGGGAGAGAGGGAAGGAGTCTCACTTGAGGCTTTCTCACAATCACAATGGGGGAATACACACAAAGGTGGAGGCTGAAAACAGTTTTTCCTCTTTTTAGTTGTGAAAGCCAAAAGAACTCAAGTACAAAGAAATAGAAGAACCCTATATGTGGGTCTCAAACCAAACTCAACTAACTAAGGTGGCATACTAACTGAGCCACGAACTAGTGTAGATAAGGATAGCTGTCATCCAGCTATTATTCATGGGCAGTGTACCAACCGCATCTCCAGCTGACATAAATGCACAACAGTTACCCTGGCATATTGCGAGTGTGGAGCTCGATATCTCAACTGTGTGTGTGTGTGTGTGTGTGTGTGTGTGTGTGTGTGTGTGTGTGTGTGTGTGTGTGTGTGAGAGAGAGAGAGAGAGAGAGAGAGCTTACAAAGGTATATAGGTTTATTATCACTGCCCACCAATAATGCAACATGAAAGTTTTGCTTGGAAAGCGGACGAAAGTGGTGGAGTGGTAGAACACATGCATCTATTCCCACTGGTACCCTAATATGTTCGGTAGCCCTGTCTTTGGGCTTTGGTATGTCCATGTGTAGAAATTCATCTCTCAGCTTGTGAAAGTGTCATTGAGTCGCCCTGGGTCAGACCAAAGTGTTCCATTACAGTTCCCAACTGCCATTTTCAAGTGCTTGTCTCACAAGCCCCATATGTTGGCAAGAGGCCAATATGTCTATGGAGAGAAAAATATTATAGAAGTGTTGAAAATAAGATGAGATCCCAATGTTTTTCCAGAGTATGCCGAAAACACAGTGGGCCCTCCCCCATTGAAAGTCTCATTGAGTCCCCCTGGGTTAGACCAAAGTGTTCCATTGTAGTTCCAAAAAACAATTTTCAAGTGCTTAGTCTCACATGCCCTTTGTGTTTGCAAGAGACCAGTATGTCTATGGAGAGAGAAATATTACAAAAGTGCCCAATGTTTTTCCTAGAGTATGCCATAAAAACATTTTAGTAGCCTAAGGGTCCATGAGACCAAGAATAAATGTGAGAAATTTTGTACATCTTGGGGGTATGGAGTGATATACAAAAGTAAATTTCCATGGATCTTTGGTAATGATAACAATAAAATGTTGCATGTACTGAGTCTTCCATTGATTCAGACACGGAGGATGAGAGAGTATCACTGTCTTGCTCCTCTTCTTCTTTTGGTTCCATGGCACCGGGTTGCACCGGGATCTTCTCCTTAGAAGCACCAAAAGACATGTGTCCTGTCTTCCAATAGCTAACTGCATCACTCTTTCTCAACCATGGTCTCCCGAGTATGGCTGGGTAACTCCTGCCTGTATCTTCAATGTCCACTACATAGAGATTGACGGTGGTGGTCAACCCATTGACAGTGATGGGCAAATCCTTAATGACTCCCAGGGTGGTGAGTCGTCGACCATATGCTACCTTGATTCAAGTGGAGGAACGCCTTGTATATTTCAAATTCAATTTCTTCATAATTCGGGGCACCATGATATTACATGAAGCTCCCCCATCAACACACACATTTTTGACACGGCAATTATCTATGATGACCTCGACTGTATGTGGGTGCCGATCAATTTCTTCAAAGATAGAAGATACCTCTCTTACCTTTCCCTTTTTCTTGTTCCTCCTTATTGAGAGCCCTTGCTACAGCTCACATCTCATCTTAGGGCTTAATGCTATTAGTTGAGGGAGCGTGATGCTCAAAGAATGATGAGCAAGGACCGAATAGTCTTCTTGCCCCGAGCCGATGGGAAAATTCGAGGGTGACCACTTACTCCTATGGGATCTTTTAGTCTTCTCTGTTGGTGGGTCTGCCATCTCAGCATCTGAGGGCTCTGAGAAGGACACCTTCTTCATGGGGCGGCCCAGTCTACGGTTTGGAGAGGGGTCCGAGGTGGTATGACTTCTTTTCCCAAGGTTAAGGATCTCTACGTCAGAATCCTCAATGCTTGATTCACTTAGAAGATTCACCCTTGGAATATTGGGACATTCCGTGCGATAATGACCCTTCTGGTGGCACTCGTAGCATACAACATAAACACGGTCTCTTGGAGGGCGGTTGGCTTGATTTCTGATGCCCACCATCTCAAGCCGAAGATCATTCAGGGCCTTGGCTAGGTCATTGACTCCAGGTTCTATTGCAGGGGGGGCCTCTTTAGCTGGAGGGGCCGAGGGAGTAGAAAGGAGGGGGGCTTGTGGGTGAGGCTAGGGAAATCTTCGAGGCGGAGGGTGAGAATATAGACCTTGTTGAGGGTAAGCATCTAAGGGAGGACCATACATTTGAGGTGGAGGCGGTGGATACATCCCTAATGAGGGGTGGGGGTATGCCCCTGAGTTAGACCCCCTAGGTTGTTGTTGCAGGAATTGAGGGGGTTGTGGAGGGACAATCGTCTTCTTTGAAGCGAGGTCAAGAAGCGAGGTCAAGAAGCGGGGTCAGACTGAACTTTATCAAACTTTTGAGCAATCTCATGTGCTAGCACCACAGTTTTTGGATTCTCCCATTTAAGTTTGAGGCGGAATTCATCACTTGCTCCTGCTACAAGGTAGCCAAGCACATGCTGAGTCATTCCAGCTCAAAATCTGGCATTGTCCTCCTATGTGGCCACTCGATCCACATATCGACGCACCATCTCACCTTCTGGCTGCTTCAAGTTTGCCACCTGCAGGTACACATTCTCCGGCTCCTCTTCTTTGCTGAAATATTGAATCATCACTGCTATCAACCTTGGCCATAAAATCAAAATGGTTCAATGTCCAACTTTCTATGTTGCCATAATTAGCAAGTTCTCCATCATTTCCTCCCAAAAATCTATGAAACCAATTGTGAAGGAAATGCATGCAACTTACAACAAGCATTCAACTTGCTCACCTCCTAGTTGTGTGCTCAAATACACTTAGGTCGCAGATCTCACCGGCCTACTTACCAACTAGTTGCTGCCATCCAAGATCTTCAATGCGAGGGTAGCATTGTTTGAGTCAGTTTTGACTCTATAACAACATCAATCAAGTCATTTGTGGTTCATGGATTTTCATCCATCCACTATGAGTGTCAAAGCCTAGCAGTTGGCTCATCCAACTCTGACTCAACCTATGCAACTCTGACTCTTTTCAGGAAGTGTTTGACCTTGCCTAGATGTGGCACTCTTTAAAGAGCCAACCTTCCCTCTAGTTGACTCTTGTTTCTTGAGTATTCTTGGAGCTCTCTCTCTCTCTCTCTCTCTCTCTCTCTCTCTCTCTCTCTCTCTCTCTCTCTCTCTCTCTCTTCCTTGAGTGGATGAATCCCCTAAAATTCTCCCATGATATGAGCTCTTTGAGATTGTACTTGAGTGTTGTTTCATATCTTATGGAGATTCAAATTAGTTCATGTCATCTCTCTTGAGTTTCGCTCTCTTCTTTCTTTCCTTAGTCCATTTTCTTTTGGAAAAGGCTTAAAGTTGTCTTTCTTTGAATGCTCAATGCGTCAATTTTTTATAAATATATTATGAGGTTATATCCTTTGCTTATAGGTAAACTACGTAGGCCTTGAATTGTTAATAGAGATGGAGCTTTGATCGATCATTATTCCCAAGAACAATGAGCATGAGTGGAGGGAATCTTCTATGATACTTTAAACCCTAGGTAGTAAAATGGTTGAATAACTTGTCAATTTGTGGTTGGATTTCTATGGAACTTACGTTAGCGCAAATTCTTTTTGAGGTGAGTCCATTAATATCTTTAGTTACTATGTTAAATCTCATACTTGAAGGTTTTGATCCTTTGTCCACACATGCACACATGTACATACATGTAAGTGTAACCTTTCTACAAATGTCATGTGTGCATGAGACTTTGATCAACCATTCTTCCCAAGAAAAATGAACATGAGTGGAGGGCATCTTCTATGATAGTTTAAACCCTAGGTAGTAAGATGCTTCAATAACTTGTCAATCCGAGGTTGGATTTCTATGGAACTTATGTTAGCGCAAATTCTTCTTGAGGTGAGTCCATTAATGTCTTTAGTTACTATATTAAATCTCATACTTGAAATTTTTGAGCCTTTGTCCACACATGCACACACGTACATACATGTATGTGTAGCCTTTCTACACACATCACATCATGTGCATGCTTACGTGCACGCACACACACACACACACACATGCACATATAGATGCAAGCATGCATGACGCATGCATGCATGCATGTGACGTGCACACACACACACACACACACACAAGGGCCTAGTGGTCAGTAGTGTGAGATTTCTTAAAAAGGGTTTCTTTTTCTTCCTCTTTGAAACCAAAGACATGGTTTGGAAAGCTCTCCATCATGGTTTGTGAACTTTAGACACCAGCCATTATATCTAGAATTCTGATCCCAAGACTTTAATCCTGATAAACCTAGGTCTACTTTTGTGCCAGAATGGGTGGAGCTCCCTGATCTTCCTTTTTCATTAGTCAATCAGGCTCCTAATCTATGTAGGAGACTAGATTAGGTAATTGATATTGAAAAAGAGCAGTTTATCAACCCTAGAGGGCATCCTCACGTTTGTGTTAAGCTGGATGATGTGGCTTCCTGACACTTTAGTGATTGTCAATAGAAGTGGAAGCGTCTTCATATAGAAACCTTTAGTTTATAAGAATTTACCAAATTATTGATTCCTTTGTGGGTTATCCACCCATACAGTCAAAAACTTCCCTTTAAAAAGAAATAAAGCCAAGACCCCACATGAGCCTCCTTAGCAACCTTCTAACCAGTCCTCTAAGCCCAAGTGGGCTATCAAAGAAAAGCAAAAACCCTAGACATAGGAAGGGGTTGCTGAGAAAATAAATAGCAATGCCCCAGTTAAAGGTTCAAAAGAAAAAAAGGACACTAAGATACACTTGGTGGATGACAGAGTCACTTTTCCTTTGGCCAACCAACAATGCTTATGAGGCCCTGATAGAACACGAAATTGTATAGTGGATTTAGGAGGGAACAATGGATGAAGATGAGGTGAAGCCTAGCTGGTCAAAGGAAATTGAGGATGATGTCAATCATCAAGATGCAATTATGAGTGACTCTAAGTTGGATGACTCTGAGGAGGAACTTCCTTTGGTCCAAAAGCAGGAAAAGAGTACTATGGTGCCAGCTAAAGCTCAAGCCATAGTTCAAAACAAGAGAATAATTTCCTAGGTTAAAGGCTAGGGTGTCCTTCCCAAAAGCCCTGCCCCTAAGGAAAAAAAGGGGAAGAACAAAAATGGTAAGTAGCCCTTTTCCTTTCCTCACATTAAATGTGTGTAGACTAACTAATCCTTTGAGGAGTTAGGAATTAGCCAATTGGTTGAGAGGGAACTCTTTTTCCCCTACTTTTTTTGCCCTACAAGAAGTTCAAGTCACTAATGAGGTTTTTGTGAACAAACTCAAAAGCATTGATAATCGAAGAATGTGGGTTTTTTCTTCTCATGAAGAGGGTAGAGGTGGGACTACAATAGGGGTGCTATCTCACTAGAAACATTGTGTCTCCAACTTTCAGAAAGACTTAAACCACAGATGGATTTCCATTACTTGCAAGCTGAAAAGAAGGGCTTTCACTGTGGTTTCAATTTATGCTCCTACTAGTTCTATGGCTAGAAGAGCCGCATGGGATTCTCTAATGGATGTTGGGAATGATTGTGTGATATTAGGGGACTTTAATATGGTTGAGGGATCACATGATAGGTGGTTGCAGAAAGGTTATATTCTTAGAGGGCCTGAGTTTAAAATCTTGGAAAACCTCATGGAAAACTTACATCAGAGGGCCTGAGTTTAAAATCTTGGAAGACCTCATGGAAAACTTACATCATGTGGACATTAGTTCTTCTGGCATTTCTCCTTGGTGCAACAGATAGACAAGAGAACTCAGAAGAGAGCCAAGACTGGAAATAATTAATGTTTCTCAATCCCTTCTGTATCACTTCTTGGAAGCCAAACAAAAGAATTTCTCTTCCCTCACTTTATCAGATCATAAACCTGTCTCTGCTTAATTAGATATGTTAAATGGGAGGAAAGGTAGCTCATGGTTTAAAGCTGACTCTTCTTTATTTAAGCTTCAGTCTGTTCAGAAGCAGGTCATTCAAAATTGGAATATAGCCTTCTCCTCTGTAGAATCTTGCTCTCAGGGGTAGCAAAATGCTATTTTAAGTGTTATTAGCCCAAAAAGAAATCGAGACCAGAGGCTAGAGGCTAAGCATGGCGACGCTCAAGGGCCATAGAGAAAAGGAGATCATGAGGGCGAACGGTTATCATAGGAGGGAAAAAGGAATTAGAAATGGAGGGAAGGAAGAGGGAGACCATGACACAAGGGGAACAGGAGAGGGGGAAGAGAAGCATGTACATGATAGGAGGAGGAATGTAGTGATGGAGACATCAAGGGAAGAGAACCATACTTTATTTGAAAGAAGGGATGAGAGGCAAATATCAAAATACTAGCTCGGTGGCTTTACAAGAATGAGCATGTCTCATCAAGGAATAGCCCCTTCCTTTTATAGCCAAAAGAGGGGGTCTCTCCCATTAATGTATCCTCCCACATGTATGGTGTGTGTGGAAAAGTCTACCATGTGGGCTAGGCGGTTACGCACTCTCAATTGTGTGTGACAACCCTTTGGCTCAATTTTCCACATAAATCAAGCCCCATATCTCAAGTCTATGATACTCCCTTGGTCTCTTTCCAATTTTATAATATGTTCAAACCTCTAGGAGGACAAGTGGAGGGTTGGCACAAGGAATCTTACCACCTCATCCTACTTTCCCCATTATTTAACTTGCTCTCTTGGACCTTCTTTACCTCCCCCACATGGGCCTATCCATATGGAGGGAATAACTCAATATAATAGCCATCTCCACCTATTTTATATTGCTTCTCCCATGGACTTTGAGCCATATCTCACTAAATGCAGCGTAGGTGGAGGGGTGGCACATGGAGGAGCCATGCCACCTTACATTTTATAATATTACTATCATGGATTATGTACAACACACCTTATGGGTCCTCTTACATGGAAGGGTGGCACATGGTCATGCCCTGCCACCTCAACCTTGGGCCCTATGCACACCATATTTTATTATACTATTGCCACATATACAAACACACATACATATTAATGCCTTTTTTTCTTAGACAATTTTATCCATAACAGTTCCCCCCCCTAGGCAGGGAATGCACAGCATTTCCATGCCTGGGTCCATCATGCACAAAGAAAGGCTTGAGGTAACGCTTGTTGATCACCTTCTTGCCATATGGTTCATGCAGCTCCTGAACTTGTATAGACCCATTGCTACGTTCTTTGATGACTTTGTATGGACCAGCCCACAGTGGCAGAAACTTCTTATCCATTTGGTGGTCCAATCTGTTATCAAAGCATAGCACAACATCCCCCTCAGCAAAGTGTCTTTCCCATCCCTTGCAAATCTTAGCATCCAGTCGGGCCTTTTGTCGATTCTTTTGGATCTCTGTTTGGTGTAGTGCAAGGCATCAGGTTTCATCCAACTTCTCAAGTTGTACCAATCTGGCCTCTACATGTTCATCTTCTGTCATCCTCTATTCTTGTGCCAATCTCAAGGCCGGAATCTCTATCTCTAGTGGTAAAACTGCCTCAGTACCATACACCAACTCAAAAGGAGTGTGACCTGTAGATGTTTTATGAGTGATGTTGTAAGCCCACATGGCTTCAGTGACCTTCTGATCCCATTGGCTCCTGTTCCCTGTGGCCATTTTTTCCATGGTTTTACGAAGGAGGCCATTGGTCCACTCTGTTTGACCCATGGATGCTGGATAATAGATGCTAGAAGTGTGATGATCAATACCCATGCGATCCATGAGTAACTCCACTGCTTCATTTAAGAATGGACTCCCATGGTCAGATACTATCTCCATGGGTGTCCCAAACCTTGTGCAGATATGTTCAAATATGAAATTTGAAACTGCCTTGCCATTTGCAGCAGGGAGGGCGATAGCTTCAGCCCACTTAGTGACATACTGAGTGGCTACCAAAAGATACTTCTTTTTGCTTGTAGTCATGGGCAAGGGCCTGACAAAATCTATTCCCCACTTCTGAAACAGATGGATGGACATCACTGGGTGATGTTGCCTGGGACGCAAATCCTTCCTACCAAAGAATTGACATGGTTCACAGGTTTTGCAATACAAAGTGACATCCTTGAACAAGGTCGGCCAATAGTATCCAGCATGTAAAATCTTCTTAGCTGTATAGTCAAGCTGTATAGTCACTGGCATAGTGGCCTCCACAAAATCCATCATGATAATGCTTCAATACCTTAGGCACTTCATCTACATCAATGGCCCGTCTTAGTACCCCATCCATGCCTTGACGGTACAACACCCCTTCAAGGAGGGTGTAGCGCCTACTATCTCTGCGGATCTTCTTTCTCTCATAGCTAGTACTTTCTGAAGGAAAGGAGAAAGCAGTCAAAAACTTGTAGATACCACCATACCATGGATCCCCAACTTCTATGGCTGCTACAAGGGTTACATCAAGGCACTCCTCTAAATCAATCAAAGCATTCTTCAAGTTGGAACAACCCCCTTTTACAATTTTGAAAGAAAAATCATATTCTTGTAGAACTGCCAACCATTTGGCCAACCGGCCCATGGGATTTGGTGATTGAAGAACCTGCTTTGCAAGACCAGTGCTAGTGAGTATAAAGAAGGACTTTCCAGCCACATAATGCTTAAATTTCTCGATGCAAAACACCAAAGACAAGGCATGCTTGTCAGCCTTTGAATAGCATCGCTCAGTGTCGAGCAATTGTCAAGAAGCAAATCGAACGGGATACATGAACAGATCCTCCCCTTGCTGGGGAAGAATACCTGCTAGAGTGTGCTCACCAAACCCAAGATTGATATAGAAGGTCTTTGACCAGTCTGGATTGCATAGAATGGGTTCTGAAGCCAGAGCATTCTTGATTTGTGCAAACCCATGATCACAATCCTCATCCCAAGAGAAATCAACCCCATCTTTTAATAGCATAGTCATGGGCCGTGTCAAAGTAGCATATTGATCAATGAAGCGGCGATAGTATCCTGCTAGATTGACAAATGAGCGTACCTGACGTTTGGTTGTAGGTGGGGAGAGCTTGAGGATGGCTTCTACCTTCTCGGGCTTGACGCCCTCGGATGAGACAACATGTCCCAATAACCTCACTTGTGTGGCTCCAATGGTGCATTTCTCAGGGTTGAGACTGCCATTTGCATCATTGACCCTTTGGAAGGCCAATCTGACCTTCATGATGTGCTCCTTACGTGACGAGAATATACAGAAATCATCTAAAAACACCTCCAAGAAATCCCCCAAATAAGGAGCAAACACCATCTGCATAAATCTTTGAAAGGTAGCAGGAGCATTGGTGAGGCCAAATGGCATTACTTTGAATGCAAATGTCCCCCAGGGTGTGGCAAATGTGGTTTTAAGCACATCTTCCTCGGCAATTCTGATTTGATAAAACCCAGAGTAACCATCACAGAAAGTATACATCTCATGGCCACTTACCTTCTCAAGAATGAGGTCTTGAAAGGGCAGAGGATGATGATCCCTCTTGGTGGAAGCATTGAGCTTCTTATAGTCGATGCAGACCCGCCACTTGTTGTTTTTCTTTGAGATGACTACCACTGGTAAAACCCATTCAGTATTGTGAACCGGAACAATAAACTCGGCCTCTACAAGCTTCTCCAACCCTGAGCACAAAGCATCGGTTTGCAGGGGCCCTAATCTCTGATACTTTTGAGCCACAGGCTTCGCATTAGGCTTCAGCTCTATCTTGTGCTCTATGGCGGTCACATGGCAAAGGTGGTGGTAGCTAGTTGCAAAGAGGTCAGGGAAATCTTTGAACATTTCGAGAAATTCATCTTTCTCACTTGGAGTGAGGTCTGGAGAAAGCATTGATTCGAGCTGTTGAGGACTAGCTGTTATCTTTTCTGCAAGTGGTAGGGTCGGAGACACCCCCATCATCTAAACTTCCTCCTCTGAGAATTCCTCCCCCCCGTCTGATTCTTCCATGCACTCAGACACTGAGGATGAGAGAGTATCACCGTCAAGCTCCTCTTCTTCTTCCGGTTCCATGGAACCAGGTTGCACTGGGATCTTCTCCTTCGAAGCACCGAAAGACATGTGTCCTGTCTTCCAATAGCTGACTACATCACTCTTTCTCAACCATGGTCTCCCGAGTATGGCTGGGTAAATTCTGCCTGTATCTTCAATGTCCACTACATAGAAATTGATAGTGGTGGTCAACCCATTGACAGTGATGGGCAAATCCTCAATGACTCCCATGGTGGCGAGTCGCCAACCATTTGCTACCTTGATTCGAGTGGAGGAACGCCTTGTACATTTCAATTTCAATTTCTTCATGATTCGGGGCACCATGATATTACATGCAGCTCCCCCATCAACACACACGTTTTTGACACGGCAATTATCTATGATGACATCTACTGTATGCGGGTGCCGATCAATTTCTTCAGAGATAGAAGATACCTCTCGTACCTTTTCCTTTTTCTTGCTCTTCCTTGTTGAGAGACCTTGCTGCAGCTCATGTCTCACCTTAGGGCTTAATGCAATTAGTTGAGGGAGTGTGATGCTCAAAGACCGATGAGCAAGGTCCTGAACGACCGAATAGTCCTCTTGCCCTGAGCCGATGGGAAAATCCGAGGGTGACCACTTACTCCTGCGAGATCTTTTAGTCTTCTCTGTTGGTGGGTCTGCCATCTCAGCATCTGAGGGCTCTCAGAAGGACACCTTTTTCATGGGGCGGCCCGGTCCACGGTTTGGAGAGGGGTCCGAGGTGGCATGACTTCTTTTCCCGAGGTCAAGGATCTCTACGTCAGAATCCTCAGTGCCTGACTCACTTAGAAGATTCACCCTTGGAATATTGGGGCATTCTATACGATAATGACCCTTCTGGTGGCACTCGTAGCATACAACATTAGCACGATCTCTTGGAGGGTGGTTGGCTTAATTTCTGATGCCCACCATCTCAAGCCGAAGATCATTCAGGGCCTTGGCTAGGTCATTGACTCTAGGTTCTGTTGCAGGGGGGGCCTCTTTAGTTGGAGGGGCCACGGGGGTAGAGAGGAGGGGGGCTCGTGGGTGAGGCTGGAGAAATCTTCGAGGCAGAGGGTGAGGATATCCACCTTGTTGAGGGTAAGCATCTAAGGGAGGACCATACATTTGAGGTGGAGGCGGTGGATACATCCCTGATGAGGGGTGGGGGTATGCCCTTGAGTTAGACCCCCCAAGTTGTTGTTGCAGGAATTGAGGGGGTTGCGGAGGGACAATTGTCTTCTTTGAAGCAGGGTTAGACTGAACTTTATCAAACTTTTGATCAATCTCATGTGCTAGCACCATAGTTTCTGGATTCTCCCATTTAAGTTTGAGGCGGAATTCATCACTCGCTCCTGCTACAAGGTAGCCCAGCACATGCTGAGTCATTCCAGCTCAAAATCCGGCATTGTGTCCTCCTGTGTGGCAATTAAATGGTCTAGGAGCATGGCCGCTCGATCACATATCGACATGCCGTCTCACCTTCTGATTGCTTCAAGTTTGCCACCTGCAGGTACACATTCTCCGGCTCCTCTTCTTTGCCGAAATACTCAATCACCGCTGCTGTCAACCTTGGCCAGCTTTGGTGAACGTCTTCAGCTTGCTTCTCATACCACACTTGAGCCAAACCCTCTAGAAATGTGGGAAGAACCAATAGCCATTTGTCTTCAGTAAGAAAGTTGAGAGAAACACAACGGCGCTTGAAGGCCATAAGATACTCATTTGGATTTTCTTCCACCCGTCCACAAAACATGGGAATGTCAGCCATGCTTGGAAGATGGAAAAGATAGGCTTATCTATGGATGAAAAATAGTAAGAGGAAGCTTGAACTGAAAATTGGGTGAAGATACATCCAAAAAGCACACATAGGCAGGGTAGGGTGTGACTGGTGTAGTGTGAAATACTACACGAGAAGAATCTTCAGCATAGAATAGCACATAGACAATCTTAAAAGGACCAACCCTCATGATATCACATCGATCTTTACAAGGGAGGATTAGAGGCGCGGCGTTGCATGAGGTTGTTCATCAAGGCAAACAAGAATGCCATGACAAATGTCAATAGTTGGAGAGCTTGCACATCACCTTCAGCTTCTTCCAGTTCTTGTAGTCGCCATGCTATTTCTTCAAGGGCTGTGCGGTCTGGCATCCTTCTTTTGAGCAATGTCCTTGAGAACCCTCCTAATGATCTTCCGAAGTCGGTGAACTCGTATCAAGTATGCCCAACACTTAGTTTCATGATGACCACAACCTTTGCATTCCTTACAAATGATCACCCTCCTTCATGGCTTGCAGCTTTGTTGGGGTGGCGCTTCCACTCGTGTCATGCATGATTGAATTACAAGCTTCATGTGCCAAGGAATCAGCAACAAGATTTCGACAGATCAAGAGTCACCTAGTCCTTTCTGGCAAAAGAAGTTTCATGGCTTTGGATTCAATATCTGGGTGTTAGTTTGTTTTCACAAAATAGTAGTTTTGTGATGAGGACCTCTCTAGAGCCTAGCATTTGTCAAGGCTCAGGGGGGTCACTATGTATAAACCCTCTATACCACGTGCGTTCAAGGCCTATTTCTAAAATTCCTTATCTATAAATTTTTCATTAATAAAATATGCCCCTTTTCTATACAAATCTGTAAAATTTTCCCAAAACTATTTTAAATAGTCCCTTATGTATATTTATTTCTATAAATTTTAGAAATAAAAAATATCCTTCTGTTGAACTCACGTGATATGGTTATATATGATGAGTGACCCCCCCGAGTGTCAAGGAAAGGTTTACGCACTTGGGGGGACTTGTGGGACAATAATTTCTTTTAATGGGAAGTCCTGGTAAGATATCATAAGGGAATTAATGTAAACTAATATTGATCAAGAATTGATTATGAACATAATTGAGCTCGGGCGGGTGATATTACGTGGAAAGGGGGCATACTTTTGAGTTCTTCCAAAGAATTTCGATGGGTGGGTAACTCCTCTTTTTACCCATACCCACTCCATCTAAAGGTATAGAAGAGGTTATGTCAACTCTCAACACCAGAGATGGAAGCTCTCTGATAATGAGAGGAAGTGGGAAGGCAGATTCTCTTTCATCTGGGAAAAAAAGATTCCAAAAAAAATGTCCACTCTTGTGCGATCCTTCACAAAGCTATTTGGACCAGCTACAGGAGCCTGAGTATAGGCAAGGGAGATGGAACTTGCAAAGCTTGACCTAGGATAAAAGAAGATATTGTTCATTTGTTCATTACTTGCCCTAGAGCTAGGAAGGTCTTGCTAGGGGAACCTATCAATTAGGAAGTCTCTTTTACTAGGAGATGCCTGAGATACCTTATGCCCTATGGGTCATCATCAGAGCACATGCACTGTGGTTTATATGGATTGCTAGGAACGCCTTTTAGTTTAATGATGAGTACTTAAGTGCTGAACAATTATTCATAAGTTGGTATGGAAAAAATGTTGCTTTAACCGACTCTTCTATTTTGTGGATTAGGGTAAATACCTGTTGGACCAAGATATTCATAATTTTAATGATCAGATTTCTCAGCTACATGTGGAACTAGAAGAACACATCAGATCTCTTGGAAGTTGCTCCACAAGACCTGCAGACTCAGATTATCCCTTCTCTTTTTTCAGTCAAATATGAGCTAGAAGGTTGACTTCTTTCTACTGAGTTTTTTTAACTCTCGGTCAAGGTTATGCAAGAGACCCTTCCTTCCAACAAATGTGTTAGAGTAGGTTACCTAATATAGACTAGATTAGAGGATTTGAAATTTTGTTTTTCTATCACTGAACAGTGGAATTTTTTGTCTTTAGATTAGATCTTCCTCCTCAGAGGTCCAGAGAATTTTGATCTTTAGGGAAATCATTGTACAAATCATATGAACATAATATAAGCAACATTTTCTTTGCCCAAAAATAAATAAATAAAAATCCTTTCAACAACTTAAGTAATAATATGCTACTATCAAGATTCAATTCTAGAAACTACTTTTTAAAAAAACATTATATGAAACTATCAACTGCCAAAAAATCAAACACTATAATCTACTTATAATATGTACTATCAATTTTTTTTTTTCAAATTCTATAGTTTTACTAGCTAAATAGTTAAAACCAAAAATCAAATTCTATGGTTTTTACTAGCTACATAGTTGAAACATTAAAGTAAAACATCTTCTATTTAATTTTTACAAAATCAAACACACTTCTCTCTTCTAACGGAAAACATTAAGATAGAACATAATAAAAATAATTTGTGTCTATGTATGAGTAGATCAGAGATGGATAGAAGTGATACAACCAACACAAGATAGTTTTCAAAAGGATATAATAAAACTCACATGTAAATTATGTGAAGCTTTATTAAGTCCTATCTTAAGAGGGGAATTCTCCTTTTAATGTGGACCCTTGATCTAGATTAAGATCAATGGCTGAGATGGAGGCACATAATGGAGGGCTAGGATTGAGGCACATAATCTGGGGTGGAGATCAACCTCCTTACATGGAGGGCTAGGATAAAGGTGCATAATGGATGGCCCGGATTGGAGCACCTAACTCTACAATCTCCTCCCTTGGATCCCTCCATCACATCAATGGCTCGGATTGAAGCGCCTTCTACACTCATCTCCTCCCTTGGATCTACAATTAAATCCATGCCACCTAGATTGAAGCACATTTTCCTATCACATCCTCCTCCATTAGATCTTTGTTTTGATCAAGGGTGGATATGTGATCCCTCCATCCTTTGATGGTATCCCTTAGATTTGGCCCTTGATCTAATGGTTGGGAGTGCTCTACCTCAAATTTGAATGTATATCCCTTGGATTGGAGATTAGATCAAGGGCTAAGAGTGAAGATCATGGGTCCAAAATTTGTGTTAGACGTCTCTATGCCATCAAATTCTTTTGTCAACTTCAACCTGGCATTGCCCCACACCTCAAAGAACTCTCATTGGTATACCTCAAATTTCTCTCTAATTTCTTAAAATTAGGAAACACTAATTGGAGGCCCTTTTGAGACCCCATTTCTCCCCTAATGTTTATTCATAGCTTGCCATGTGTCATGTACTTGTTGCAGCTCACCACTTGTCATCTATCCCATCTACATGTAGCTTTTTCATGCTAATCTAGATTTGCAACCACACTGCGTTGACGTTGGTTTGGTGTGACCACCGCACAAGTATTAGAGGTGGCTGAAGCTACTCCTAATTAAATAAAAGAAAGTTTATTTATGCTAATTGGACGGATCATGTGACACCCACGTTAGAGTCCCACAATTGTTCATATGAATATTTCGCATCGAGGGGTCTCCTATCTTAATTTATGTTCTTTTAGCGTGTCATCGAGAAAATTTAAAAGTAGCCTAGTGGTTGGAATAGCATGTTGTTATAGTGTAATGAACGTGCAATTAATAGTGGTTAATAGATAGTTCTAAATGAATAATTTCCTTGTGTAATCACTGTGCTGGTTCTATTTTAGTGCAATGGTTTCATAAATTTAAAAATTTTCCTTCGTTTAAAAGTTAATCCTAAACAAAGAAAATACGTTTTCCTTTGTTTTAAAGTTAATCCTAAATGAAGGAAAATGTATTTCCTTTCCAACCACCATGCTGGTTCTATTTTAGTGGGGGTTGCAGTTAATCCTAAACCAAGGAAAATGTATTTTCTTGCAACCACCATGCTGATTCTTACTCTAGTTCTTGGAACTCTTTTAGTGCTGCTTGTAGTTAATCCTAAAACCAATGGAAATGTATTTCCCTATGCAACCATCATGCTCATTCTATTTTTGTGCAGGTTGCAGTTAATCCTAAACCAATAAAAATGTATTTCCTTGCAAACACTGCACTGGTTCATGGAATTATTTTAGTGCTGCTTGCAATAAATCTTAAAACCAAGAAAAATGTATTTCCTTGTGTACCAATTGCTTGTGCAATGACTAAAACCAACAAATGACCAATACTAACAACAATTGGTGGTTGTAGTAATTGCTTCTGCAATGACTGCAACCAACAAATGACCACTACTAGCAATGATTGTTACTAGCAAAGATTGTGATAATAGTATTATTTATATTATAGTTAAAACTTAAAAAAGATTACATCCGATGAGTACAAAAGCTGAACAAAGAGATTACATCCAAAGACAATTTATAACAACTGAGCAATTGCTAAGAGCCTCATCAACCAAAAATTGAACAAAAGAGATTACATCTACATTCGAAGACAATTTATAAAAACCTCCAACTCAGCAATTTTTGAGAGCTTTAGAGCCCAAAATATTACATCTATTGTTAGTGAAGATAACCAAGGGATAACCGCTCATAGTGGTTATGAGCCTCATTGAGCAAAAGTTGCAAAGATGATATTTATACAACTTAGTATTTCTGATTACTGATAGACGACTATATATTATTGTCAGAGGCCAAGCTAGCTTGCTGTGTTTGAATTTTTGGGGAGCCGATCGAGGAGACAATGGAGAAACCAAAGACCATGCACAAATGTAGGAGTTAGAATTTGCTCCCCCCAATGGAGAAAACTTTGCCTTGAAAATCCTTAGCCTTCATCAATTCTCTAGGGAATCCATAGAGCACATCCATAAAGAGGCCAGCGGTATGCATGCCATCCAAGGTAGTGACATGGAGATGGGGGAATCAATGGAGATTACGAAAACATTCGACAAGAGTGTGCATTTCAGGTACTGGGTGGCGAGTGCAACATAATGTCCTCGTACAAGAAAGCAGACAAGATTGGGACCATGCTCTATCGAGGGGAGGCAATATTGTTGGCTGCATTTTTTGCGAGTCTTGCCATGATGAAAAAAGTGGGTGAGTATTGGAGTGGATGAACAAGAGAGCAGATGTGCAGATGAGAGTTGGAGGAGGGAGCGTGGAGCAAAGTAGGAGAGCAAGGGCAAATGAGAAATGGAGGAGGAAGCGTGGATCAAAGTAACAAAGTAGGGGGGGTGGATGAGACCGAAGTACCCATATAACATTCTCCATGTTTGGCGCCATGGTTAAATAGTAACAATGGCACTCTAATATTAATGAGCACCTCAAATTAATCAAAATTCAAGCCATTGTGGCAGGAGGAGGCCAAGTGGTGCCATCCAAATAATCATGAGCCATCTTAGTAAGCCACCTTAAATTATTCAAAATCTGAGGCACTGCAGTAGGAGGCTAGTAGTACCATCCGAATAATCATGAGCCATCTTTAATTAATTAAAATTCGTGTCGCCAATTAATCACATGCCTAGACACCCATGCGTGCTGTATTTTTTAGACATTTTTGCAATGCAAAGCTTCATTATAAGACCTTAAAAAATAGTACAATTTGGCCTTCTCATTAAAGGTGAGGGCACTGCGGTGATTGGGACTAGTTTGCTTGTTTTGCCAAAAATAATTGCCAGCATGCAAGCCTATCCAATCATAGAATCATGAGCCGCTATTTAATCTCATGCCACCATGGTGATTAGTAACAACTATAGTTAAAATAATTGAGAATTGTTTTGCCCCGAAAATAATCCCATGCAAGCTCGCATGCAAGCCCATCCAATTACAGAATCATGAGTTGCTATTTTTAATTACATGCTACCATGGTGATTGGTAATTAACTGCACTAAACATAATTGAGATGTCCAAATAATCATGAAGGAGCTACCATGCCGGTGACTGGTAATTAAGTGGTAATTAAATTGCATGCATGCTAGTGCATTGCCAATGGATCGTGGATGAGCAAGATTACCCGCGACGTGGGCAAAATTGCCCACATTGCAGATGCATTCAATGCATCCTTAGATCGCATGCAAGGCTGGTGGTGCCATCCAAATAATCATAATGGAGGCATCATGTTGGTGACTGGTAATTAAGTGGTAATTAAATCGTATGCAAGCCCGATCGAAATTCAAGCCACCAATTATTCACATGCCACCTATCGGAATAATCATGAAGGAGCCACCGTGGTGGCTAAAAATTAATTGCACTCTACATAATTGCATGCACATCAAATTTTTTTGGCAAAAAAAGACTTATGGTTTAGCCACCAATTCGAGCCTCAAACAACCACCGTGGTGGCCCTCATTTTAGCCAGACCACCGCAATGCCCTTCACTCTACTTAAGCCTCCACTATTCCATTTCATTCACCATTGTTGATGGAGTTATGAGCAACCTCACAATACACATTGTTGGCCACCATTCTATCCCAACCATTATCCAAAAATTTTGGAATTGGAATTTCATCATATCCTTTTTCTCTGAAATTCAACATTGTCTTATAAACTTTAATTGGATAATCCTGAAAAAGTTCTACAAAAACTATAAGTGGCATGAAATTGTTGATTTTAACTATCTTGGTAGCAATATTTGGTTTCAGGGAATGTCGTACTTTCGAAAATATTGTTTCATCTTCACTCTTTCGTCTAATTACTCCTTTGCCATTTCTGAAGCCTCCCTTCACTGTCACCTCTCGACCTTTCTCTGTTGCACCCTTCCTAGCAGCTTCTATCTCCTCTCACAATGGATCCCCTCCCAAATGTGTCATCCTGCTTCTCCATCTCTGCATAGTTTGAGAGCATCTCACACAAGTTTTCCTTCCCCTCTATACAACGCGAGAGATTCTCACACAATATTTCCTCTCCTAGTCTTGAAATCATGACATGCGAGAGCTCCTCATACAATCGTTCCTCCCCTCATATTGAAATTGTAACATATAAGAGATCCTCACACAGTCTTTGAAATCCTGATTTTGATTCTCTCTCCAACTTTGCCAAGTTGATAGATGAAGTGGACGTGAAGGATGTATAAATTGTCTATCAAAATCAGAAGATTAACATCATTGAAAGCATGGTTTTAGGATTGCAACTAGTGTGGTGGTTGGTTTCACATGATATGTTGCCTAGGATTAATTGCTACCAGTGTAGTGGTTTCCTTCAATTATTACAAATTGAATAGCATACAATTCATTCGTTCAAGATTTGTGGTCACCAGTCTAGTGGTTTTACAAGATAAGTGGCATACATTTTAATTTAATTTATATATACCTTTGTAAGACTAGAATATATCCAATCGTTTGGAATTACTAAAACAAGCGCAATTGGGGCTTACTATTTGAGATTTACATAAAACAAGTGCAGTAGTTGTAAAACAAGTGCAGTGGGTTTGGGATTTACTAAATACAAGCCAATTGTAAATACATTTTCTATTTTTCCAAGATTAGTGGAATACATTTTTCTTTGAATGCATTTTCTTATACTATCTTAGGTGTCCTAACTACTCCAAGACACCCCATGCATGTTTGAATCCATTTTGAAGAAACTCTTTCCCTTGTTTCATCTAGGCATAGCTTGTAACTGAAACTTAATAGCTCTTACGAGATGAAAGTACACAAATGTTTCCAGACTCTTATAATAGTTCGTAATTGTGGCCTCTCTTGGATGTGTATTTGTACCAGATAGCTCCAAATAGTATATCCCACTTCTCGTATCTTGTTCCCCAATGATCCATACATGCTTCCTCAACCTTGTGTTTGGGCTTGATATAAATAATCAGTGAGGCCATCAAAACACTCCCCAAGCTGTAGGGAGTCACATCATTTGTCACTTCATCTTCATGTAGAGGAAAAACTTGAATTGCCCCCCATCTCTTCATAATTGCAATGTTATCACAATTGTCATGATCCCTTGTGATGTACACACTGTAGAAACAAGGAAGCTTTCTTATTTGAGCATGTGGTTGTTTAGAAAGCCCCATGCTTTGCAAACTATGACTTAAGTTTAATGGCCTCACGATTGTGTATATTTCTCCCTTGCATTGCATTCACTTTCACTTTATGAAACACTCTACGCACTACACTATTCTTGAGGCTTTGATTACTGTATTTGTGCTCATATGGAGAGATTGGCTATGAGCCATGTTATAGCATCATGGGGATCATTGGGATTTTCTTGAGGGCATGTTAGTTTATCTATGAACAGAGCCTGCTTAATAACATCACTGCATCCATCATGTCCCCCTTGCCATGGCTAAGACCCAAAGAAATTACATGTCATGTTTAGATCGGTCATCACGGATTTAAGCCTTGAGACAAATAGAATCCACGGGCTAATTTAAATTGAGAGAAAGAACCATTTGACCACACCCAATGTTGTTTAATATTTTCTTGTACATTGGGATCATCATTTTTTAGCCATTCCTAGAGCAATAGAAAAGCATGCTGCACAAATAAGGTGTCATGTTCCCTATCATCCTAATGTAGAAATGGTATGTGCATTGCACTAACCGGGACTCCAAGTCAGCAAGCATATTGGCATCAGTCACACAAGAATCAAGCAAATGATTGTACATGATATGCACTAGAGTTGATATATGCTTGTCATACTAGTGAGCACTTTGTAACTCATCTTGTTCTTGAATTGAGTAATTTTTTGCAAAGTCTATGACAGGGACAATAGTGTCATGGGGAAAATTGGCAAGGTACTTCCTGAACTAATTTTCTTGCCAGCTCGCCATGAAATGACGAAGCACATATTTTGGGACGGATTGAACCAAGTGCTCTACAAGCTCCCTCAAGTGTTGTAGATGTTCCACTTTTTTCCCAAATACTAAAAAATCATCAAGAAAGGCTTTCATGAAAGATGTAAGGTACTAAGCAAATACCTCTTGGATATACTTTTGAAATGTTGGAGGAGCATTCTTAAGACCAAATGTCATGACATTAGAAGAAAATACTCCCCATTCAGTGACAAATGCTATCTTGTCTTTATCTTCAGTTGCCATTCTTATCTAGTTGTACCCACTGAAATGTTGGGATAACTATGGTCAAGGGCTTACTCTATGGTGCATGTGTGCATCTAGAGGAGTCACATGTGTGTGTGTGTGTGATGTAGAAGCACACCTAGTGCTATGATGTGTCTAGAGTGTGACCTAAGTGATGATGTAAGCGGCTGTAATTCTTTCTGATCCCCAGTCTTGTTTTACTTTGGTAGCTCTCAACCATGGCCTCCCCAATAACATGGAATATGCACAATCTCTTTCCTCCATCCTGAGTACTACAAATGTAACTGTGAAGGATAGTCCCATAATAATAATTTCCTGTCCTCTTAGTATTCCAAGAGGTTGTATCCTCCTTTGTTCATTCCTAATCCTCCATCTACCAGTACTTCGGGGATCCTTTGCCTTTTATAATCCACATCTTCAATATTGGATGTGTAAATGTTGGGGGTTTCTTCTTCATCATCACTCTGTGGGTGATTTGTGGGTTGAGGAGCATCAGTAAAATGCAAATTCTGACATAATTGATGCTTAAAAGCTAGAACAAGATTCAGAAGTTGATTCAACATTATTTGAACTTTGGAATCCAAAATCTCTTTAAAGAAGAGTGTGGGATCATCATGTTCATGCTTGGCCTTTTCTTGTATCTAACTTCTGTTTTCTAGCGTGGTGTCTAAAATTGGAGCTGTCTATTCCTCTTTGATCAGCTTGACTTTGTCACCAGTTTTTTTCTGCTCTACTCAGTCCGGAGCTGGTTCTGGCCAGCAAATCATTTTTATCTTTTGGAATATATCTCCGGTTGGAAGAAGCTTGTACTGTTGTTTGTGTGTCTAGAACCTTGTTAAGTTGTTGTATGTTGCCATGCTAAAGTTGACTAGCTGTAGCTTGACATCGGACGTTTTCTATCGGAGGACTGTCGGGAGTTGTTTGAGGTCGAGCTCAGCCTTACCCTTGTTTTAGAGATGTGATCTCCGTGCTTATGTTGCTACATTATTCTCAAGTATTTGTTATAGAGCTTGATTTCTGACCTGTGCCTGATTGGGCCAGTTCATTGGTTCTGTTATCATTCTTAGTGCATCTCCAAGGCCGGGCATGGGCTTTGTACATTTAGAGTTGGTCACTGACAGTGCATGTATACTACCCTGACTTCTTTGAGTATGTATATTGTAATTCTCATTTATAGGATCTAAGTACACCATACGCATGCCTGGTGGTGGCTGCTATTGCTGATTCTGATTACCTCTTGCATTATAGTTGATGATGGGGATTCCTCTTTCTCCTCGGTGCTTGCACCAAAGGTCACACAGTATGTGCATGCTTGATCTTGGTTTTGTCCTTGTCGATTTCCCCAATTCTGCTGATTGGGTCTTCTTGGTTGTGGATTGTTGAATCTTTGTTGTCCTTGCCTGCCTACTGCAATTTGATTAGCTACCACCATAGGTGGGGCTTGGTTGTTTGAGTTTTGTACATGAGGCGGAACTCTCCCCCTATAATTGGGATTATACCAGCATCTTTCTTTCTCATGATTGTCCTTCCCACAAAATGCACAAGTAACTTTGGGTGGAGGTGGGGGTGTTTTTAAAGTTTCCAATTGCTCCTTGATCATTTGCTCTAACTTAGAGAGCTTGCTTATTTCCTTCTTTTCTTTTGATTTTTATTTGTTCTTGCTCTATATTTTCTTTTTTTTGGAGGTCTCTTCCTCTTCACTCTCTTCATTTGATGTGTCATCTTCTGTTGCATCACTTTCCTTGTCTTCTGCATTAGTATCTGTTTCTGTTTCAAAATTTGTGTCAGAGTCAGAATGTCTTTTCTTCTTTTGTTTTTCGGACCTTGACTTTGTGCCAAGTCTTTGTTCTACTCTTTGTGCAGCATCAACCATGTTGTTAAAATCATTTACTCCTCCAAGCTGAGATCTCTGCCAGCTACTCCTATCTTGTAATTCCTTGTTTAGTCCTTTACAAAAAATAATATCCCAACTGCTCATGAATGGGTTGTTGATTGTTTGTTCTCCTGTTCAATTTCGACTAACAGATGCTTTTGCTTTATATTTCAAATCTTCTTGAGCATGTCTTTAGGAGTTTTTTCTTTACAAAAATGGCTTAAAAACGTAGTTTTCAATTCATCATAAGATTGAAAATGAGCTACACCATATAGCATAAGCCAAATCATTGCATTACCATTAAACGTTGCTGTAAATTGCTCTTTTTTTGTGAGGTCTGGGAGTTGTCCAAATTCGCTTGTAGCCCATCTTGTTTCAAACTGTCCAACATGACTATCTGGATCTTGTCCTTTCTCGTCGGTGAATTTAGCTGACTTCACCAAGGGATTCTACATTCTTGGTTGTTGTTGTTGTCTTTGAGGTGGAGCTTGTTGTCTTCTTTTTGGAGGTGGAGGTAGTGGATTAAATTTGAGTTTCCTTTGAGCTCGTACAAATAAATGTGCTGCGAAATTTGTTGCAATACTCATCTTGATTAATTCTTCAGCAGGTGATTGCACCATCAATTAGAGTAAGTTCGATTTGTACTTCACTTATTTCTGTGCCATGCACAGAATTGTAGGAACAACTTGTTCCACTCAGTGTGTAATCTGGATCATGGAAAATGTCATCTTGATCATCTGTTTATGTGCTCGCTTCCAGTATAGCACGATTTCTTGTGAAATAGGCATAGCCAATTCGGTGAGGTGACGTTTGCTCTTTAGAATTATCCAACATGGACCAAGGTACTCGCCATGTAAGAGAAAAATAGAGCACTGTAGTCACTGGCTACTGTTGAGTTGCCTCTCTAATGCATTTTCACAAGGAGTTCGCTTGCATTTTCTCTTGCTGCCTTCAGTAGTTGATTATTCTTGTTGCACAGTAGGATGCCTGTCCGCTTGTTCCACACTTGTATTGTCGGACATGAGTTGGACTAGAATTCGCTTCTTGTTGATTGCAGACTCCAAGCTATAGCTTTGTAGGCACCTCACTCGTCGTAGTATATTCACTTGTCTAGAATGTTGTGGCGGCTATCTAGCTGATTTTTGTTGGATGAAGTCAATTACAGAAGTCTCGAAGAAATTTCGACCATGGTGAAAGTGATTTATGAATAGTGTAAAGGCAAGTAAGCGTGACATACAACTGAGAATGCATAAGATCGATTTGTAGTCGTGCATCCAACCACTGATCTGCATCAAGTATGGACTGTACACGACAGCCATAAGTGCATGATGAAACACTAAGTCTCCCTAGGTTGTGCTATCGATGAACTGGGGGAAGATCATTGCACTGATGCATAAGTATCCTCATGCTAAGGAATGGTCTACTGATTGAAAGAGGTGGTGATAACTGGATCCAATGGTGGTGCAATGCAGCATGACTGAGCCGATGCTAAACTATCCTCAAGATGATATAGCTGAAGGGAACTGTTGTCCAAGGAGATGATGTGCTCCGTATCAGAGGTGAAAGCATCAATGATGGATGCTAGAATGGAATCACCTAAAGAGCTGAATGTGATGTAGTATATATCTTTGCATGTGGCAGAAGATGTGAGTGTCTTGTATTGAGGACTTACCTACTAAATAACTACATAATCATAATCCAACTTCTACTAAGCATATGCATCTGTGGCAAAGGACAAAGTCAGATTCATGCATGAAGATGATGGCTATGCATCATGAGAATGAGACTGTGTTGATATGAGTGGGACTTACTGAGGGTTGAGGGATTACTGTCAAAGATTCCTCGTGTTGAGGGCTTACTATCAAATATTCCTTGTACTGAGGGCTTACTGCTAAATGCGCCTCATGGTGGGAATGTGCATGATAAAAAACTGCGAGCCAATCTATGCTAGCATTTGAAGCATCTGTATCCGATCGCCCAACACCAATGAGGCTCGAGTCTGCATCATACATAGGTACATACTTTGTGGCAATGAATGGTCCAAGAAGGTTCTCTTTCCACTCACGGATCTCATTCGGAGTCATGACTGGTGTTTTATCAACTGCGTGATGTGAAGAACTCTATGATGAAGGCGGTCTGGTGCTCTGTACAAGAGGCTTACTTGTGTACTAGCGATAATGTCTACCCATGACAACACTGTGTGAGAGCCGCCACTGTGGGGCTTATGCTAAACGATCGAAACCAAGTCATGGTGGAAGAACAACTGTGTATGCCAAGGATCAAGCCTATAATTGGAATATGATGACAACTGTGAGGTTGTACAAGGTTGATGTATGTTTGCAGGAACCGATGCCAAAAATAGTCAACAAATGTGACTATAAATGGGTGGCATGTGTGTGCAAGAAGAATGCAACAATCCTGAATCTGAGGAGAACTCTACCACTTGTCACACTGAGGTGCTGAAGTGCCAAATGCCAAGAGAATTGAACTAGTGTCAGTGTGTGAATGTGTACATTGATGATAGAACCGCATGGACTGATGCCGGTGGGAACTAATCGGGTAATGTGGCAATGGCTGAATTGGCTTGGTGGAGTTGGATCTCCTCTATGGCAGTGCTAATCTACAGCTAGACCACGAGTCGAATCGCAAAATGCATCAAATGAATTTTATCTTAATTCATTTTAAGTGTTGGGTATGTTGTAGTGGATCAGGAGGTGGTTTTGATGAAGAGGATTCAATGATGCTGACCTGTGGAAATCTCAGATGTGAAATCTGACGTGACAATGCGTAGAGCGCGAGCTGGCGAGCAATTTTTCTTTTTGGAGCGTTGCAAAATTCCCTCTAGATCATAAGATATGGCCCCCAGAAGGATTTGATCACAAGAGAGGGCAAAATGATTTGATCAAAAGATACGGCCCTCTAGAAAAGAGAGGGAAAAATGATGAGGTGGCCCAGTATTGATGTGGAAAGATAGGTCACATGTAGTGTGCATGTGTGGAAAGCTGTGCCTAGAGAGAGCAATGTGCCTAGGTGGCACTACGAGCCATATGATCTTATAAAAAGGTGCAAGTGAGGCACTGTGCGCTTAGAAGGCACATGAAGACTAATCTTCTGATCTATATTGCTAAAGGTAACTATGTCCAAGGAGATGATGTGCTCCATATTAGAGGTGAAAGCATCAGTCTAAGGAGATGATGTGCTCCATATCAGAGGTGAAAGCATCAATGTGATGGATGCTGGAATGGAATCACCTGAAGAGCTAAATGTGATGTAGCATATATCTATGCATGCGGTAGAAGATGTGAGTGCCTTGTACTGAGGACTTACCTGCTGACTAACTGCATGATCATAACTGAACTCTTGCTGAGTATTTGCATCCATGGCAAAGGACGGAGTAATCCATGCATGAAGATGATGGCTGTGCATCATGAGAATCAGACTGTGTTGATATGAGTGGGATTGCCTCGTGCTGAGGGCTTACTATCAAATATGCCACATGCTAAGGGCTTATTGCCGAATGTGCCTCATGGTGAGGGCTTACTGAGGAGTGTGCATGATCAAAAATTGTGGGCTAGTCCATGCTTGCATCTGAAGCATCTATGTTTGATCGCTCAAGACCAATGATAGCTGAATTGAGAGAGAGGGAGAGAGAGAGAGAGGATTGCACATGATATAGCTACCTGGAGGTATGGTGCAATTTACAACATCCTCAACAACAATCACATACTAAAATGGCTACACCCAAGCAAATGTTGACCCAAAGCTTAGATTTGATAGAATGGTTCTAGACCTCTACTCTTATCTCTCCTTCTAAGATTAAGGTATGTAGGAGTTTATGAACTACTAGTGGCTCATCCTCATGTTGGCCTTATTCATGTACCTCTATGGAAGGTGGGTCAAAGTAATCATGAATTGAATCTTGCATGACTGCATCATGTGTGTCTTCTTCATTCAATGCTTACTCCTCTTCATCACATTCATGCTGCAGAGATCACATGATTGCATCATCTGTGTCTTATTCATTCAATGCACACCCTTCATTGTGTCCATTGAAGGATATTGCCTCCTTTTGGCAGCACGATCCTCCAGGCTTAGAATGTACCTATCATTCACTAATTAGTTACGATCCATGGGGATGATTTTGCATAGCATGCTCACACATAGCACTTGGAACTATGTCCTCGGTCTATAATGAGAGAGATAGGTGAAAAAGAAGATAAGTTAATGGAACCAAGAATTATTGAAGAGAAAATCTCGAGAGTTCATTTAGAATGATATAGGTACAGCACGTGGTTCAAAGGGAGAGATTTTTAAATTAAAAAAGGTAATGTAAACTTACAAAAATGTATTTTCATTGGCTAATTTTATAATTGTATTTGGAAAAAGAGTCTTTTTATCCATGCAAAATTTACAGGTTTTTTAAGTAGCCCTTGAACACACCCCATATCTAGAATTTCTTAAGAGTGAACCCCCCGGGAGACAAAGAAGCAAGGGGATCTCTCTTGAAAAAGACTGGGCTTTGGATCGCACACCCCATGTCAGCATAATCTGCAGAGAAGACTTCAACGAATAATTTGGCGGGCTATCCTAAAATTCTCAAAGCTGAAGAACTGTGATCTAAACTTGGTGGAGAGAATTAACCATAACCTCATAAAATGCTTTTTAGTCGACCGTATTTACCCTGAAAATCTTAGCTTTGCAGAATGGCATTGCTCCTCGGACCTCTAGCGTCTGGTAAAACAACTTTTCTGGGAGCTCTTGCAGCAAAGCTTGATCCTGAACTACGGGTTAGTACAGATACACTTCCTTGATTTTCCTTACAGATTGTAATTCTATAGAAGCCTCGATTAGAAAGCTTATCTTGATTGACTGTATAATTTTTAATAGAGCAAAACCATGGCTTGCCATGGACAAAAGCTATGAGAATGGCAAAGGATTTGCAGTCCCAAAAGTCATGACTTGCTTAAAACAGAGACTATCATCAGGAACTAACGCCTTTCCCCAGATGAGAGAGAGATCATTAAGGGAGAGGGGAGGGGTAGAGAGGCCATGTGAGACACAAAGAAGGCATGACGATCGACATTCGGATATTGTAAATTGATTTCAATCTAATGGCGTACATTAATAAAATTAAATCCAAATGACTAGGTTTCAGGGCAGTTGACCTACAATGGACATGATTTTTCTGAGTTTATCCCTCAAAGGACGTCTGCTTACGTAAGTCAAGAGGACAGACAAATTGGTGAAATGACTGTTCGAGAAACTCTTAACTTTTGTGGTCGATGCCAGGGAGTGGGACCAAGATATGGTTAGTATTAACTTCCTGAGTGTATCTGAGTTACTACCACAGACTGACTGCACGATAATTCCTTTGTCATCAGAATTTAAGAGTTTTCAAATCAGAAGACAAGTGTTTTTTTCTGTAACGTATACCAGTGGGAAGATCTAAATTCAAGTTTCCAACCTCAGTAAGTGGATTCTATTATGTTTTTATGACAGATATGCTAGTGGAGCTTTCAAGAAGAGAGAAGGAAGCTGGAATAAAACCAGATCCTGATATTGACGTCTTTATGAAGGTATAATCTTCCTGAATTTGATGCTCATGGTTTCCGGGCATGCGAGCTTTAATGTCATGACAATTGCGATCCCTAATTTTCAGGCCGTTGCCATGGAAGGGCAGGACACTAGTATTGTCACAGAGTACGTAATGAAGGTATGGTTAGTACGCTGTATTATTTGAAAGACGTTTAGAATCATGAACAAGGTTTATTATGCCAGACGCTGCATGGATCCCCTCGGAGATTTTATCTTTATCATGATCGTTACTGAGAGTATGTCTTTCCTCCGTATCACAGATTCTGGGCCCAGATACATGTGCAGACACTGTGGTAGGAAATGCAATGCTGCGAGGCATTTCTGACAACTGGTAAGTGATTGATTTTAAGAATAGGAATTTAGCGTGAGTGGAAAATTCAAGATTAGATTGCCCGAGGGGTTCGGGTCTTACAGAACTTAAAAGGTTCCAAAAAAAATAAGGCTACTGAATCACTTTCCCACGTTTGCTTCAGGTGAGATGTTAGTTGGTCCTGCTAAGGCTTTGTTTATGGATGAAATATCAACTGGCTTGGACAGTTCAACAACCTATCAAATTGTGAAATGCTTACGCCAGTCTGTCCATTTGCTGGATGCCACAATGGTTGTTTCGCTTCTGCAGCCTGCTCCAGAAACATTTGAGCTATTTGATGATATTATTTTACTCTCTGAAGGCCATATTATCTGCCAAAGACATAGAGATTTGGTTCTAGATTTTTTCGAGGCCATGGGTTTCAAGTGTCCTAAGAGAAAGAGCGCGGTAGATTTCTTGCAGGAGGTACTTCCTTCGTCCTCTTCCCACCAGCCTCCCTCCCTCCCTCCGACACCTAAAAAACCCCTGCCCTGCATTCTGCCCCCAATTTCATCATTCTGGTTTTTGGGGACTTTACATGCCCAGACTTGCCAGCATAGAAAATGCATAACTGCCATAGGGTATGGTACAGAATGATTCTGAAGTTCAACTTAGTAATTTTGACATTTAATCTGTATGCCAAATGATGTCTTCGTTGTTGGGCAGGTCACTTCAAGGAAGGATCAAGGACAATACTGGGAAAATAAGAATGAGCCGTACAGGTTCATCTCTGCAGAAGAGTTCGCTGAATCTTTTGCCTCCTTCCATGTGGGTCAGCGAATCCAAGAAGAGCTTTCTGTGCCCTTTGACAAATCGCAAAGTCATCCTGCATCTCTTTCAACTCAGAAATGTGCTCTCAGCAACTGGGAGCTGTTGAAGGCTTGCTTTTGGAGGGAATGGCTGCTGATGAAGCGCAACTCCTTCCTTTACATCTTCAAGACTGTTCAGGTTGCCATATCTTCTCATCTCAAAATATTTGGAGACAATTACAATAGATCTTTCTAGTATCTTAAAGAGAGGAAACCAGTTTAAGCTGAACGTGACTCCTTCGGCATGTGCTTGTTGTTTTATCATCTTGCAGATATCCATAGTATCATAATTACATGCACGGTGTTTTTTCGCACAACACTTCATCCAGACAACATCACAGATGCAGGATTGTATTTGGCAGCCCTGTTCTATGGCCTGGTCAATGTAATGTTCAATGGGATGGCTGAGATTTCCATGGCTGTTGGTCGGCTTCCTGTGTTCTACAAACAAAGAGATCAATTGTTCTACCCTGCCTGGGCTGCTTCCATACCCACTTTTGTCACTAGGATACCTTTATCCATATTGGAATCAGGGATTTGGATCTGTCTGACTTACTTTACGATTGGATTTGCACCTGAAGCTGGCAGGTTTGCAACCACTTCCACACAAACTTCTGAATATGGTGCTTACATGCTTTGTGTTGATTTCTGCATACATGAGTTGGTACTTATGATTGACGCACCTTTGGTTTTTCCCAGGTTTTTCCGACAGTTTTTGCTCTTGTTTCTGGTCTCTCAAATGGCCTATGGACTCTTCCGCTTCATCGGTAGTGCTGGAAGAACCATGCTTATAGCACACACATTTGGTTCTTTTGCACTTATGGCCATGTTTGTTTTGGGAGGATTTATTATAACCAGAGGTATCAATGTCTCGCTTCAGTGGGATTTGATGGGGATTGCCATTTTCTCTTTACATCGAGATGTTGCCACCTTAAAAAAGATTAAAGTTTTTAGAAAATTGTTGAAACAGAGAACATACACACATGGTGGATTTGGAGCTATTGGATTTCACCAATGATGTATGGGCAAAATGCTCTAGCTGTGAATGAATTCTTGGCACATCGCTGGGACTTGGTATGTTCACTATTTCTTGCATTTTTTATTATATACATCTTGATGATATTTTGCAATGGTTAAGAGCTGTCCTTTTAGTGTAGAAGACTGCAATCTTGTCTCTTTCCAAACTGATGACCAGCTTGTCTTCATTCAGCCATATAATAATACAACAGGTGCATCAACCATTGGGAAAGCTGTACTAAAAGAACGTGGTATATTTACCGAGGCTAACTGGTATTGGATCGGGATTGGGGTGCTGGTTGGATTCACAGTGCTCTTCAATTTATTGTACATCCTGGCATTGGCATATTTGAATCGTGAGACTTTACTTTTAAGCACAGAAAGGAACAATTTATCAGACATACTGCGATTTCTTTTGAGTTAACAAATTTAAGCCTCTAGCAATCAAGTGCATCAAGGTCGGCCCAGGAGAGCCTGACTTTCAGTCTCTTATGATGCAGCGATGGACCGACAGCAAGCCATCATTCCAGAGGATGAAGGGACAGGTTTAAAGAAAACAGTTCACGCACGACACCAACCGCAATCTAGATCAAGGAGATGGTCTTTCTCACTAAATGCCAAGGTGGCTACGGGGGAAGGTGCAGACCACTTTTCCTTGTCCATGTCATTGTTCTTTACAAGGTGCTCTTTTAAGAAGATGGTCAAGTGTACTCATTTTTTAACAGTTTGGAAAATGGACAGGCATTGAAGTACAGGGAATGAGTCTGAGCCATTTATCTGCCATTTGTTCAGAACACTCTGATGGTATTGATGAACCAGCCATTAAGACTTCCAAGAAGGGCATGGTTTTGCCTTTCCAGCCATTGGCCATAAACTACTATGTTGACATGCCTGCTGTGAGTTCTCTTTTATGCCTTTATCCTTTATATCTTTCCATGAAATATATTCTTCATTGAGGCTGAAAAATGGCATGATGTGGCTGACCCAGTGCTGTCACAGGCAATGAGGCAGCAGGGAGTACCTGAACAGAGATTGCAGCTATTACAGGGTGTGAGTGGGTCCTTCAGACCAGGTGTTTTGACAGCTTTGGTTGGTGTAAGTGGTGCTGGTAAGACGACACTGATGGATGTGCTAGCGGGACGGAAAACAGGCGGGTACATTGAGGGAAATATAAGCATATCCGGATATCCAAAACAGCAGGAAACTTTTGCTCATATTGCAGGGTACTAGGGACAGCCTACAAGATCCTAGCGAAGACCTTGGCTCTTCGCCTAAAGCCTATGCTGCCAGATATCATCAAAGCTACTCATACAAGATTTGTCCAAGATCGGAGTATCTTGGATAACATCTTCACTTTTTGGGAGGCCACTCACTGGGCGAAGGAGAGTCACCAGGAGATTGCAGTTCTTCTTCTCGATTTTGAGAAGGCTTATGATAGGGTGGACTGGGGTTTCTTGGAGGGCACTATGAGGAGGCTAGGCTTCACTGATAGATGGATTTCTTGGGTCTCCTCACTTTACTCCCACTCTTCTAGCAGGATGGTGGTCTGTGGAGGCAGAGGACCGGCTTTTCAGCTATCCAGATCGGTACGACAGGGATGCCCGCTTGCACCTTACCTTTTTCTTTTCGTAGCGGAGGCTATGGGATTCTTTATGCAGGCTACCAGTCATGGCACTTTGGGCCTCCAATTTGCCTATCCGGCAGGAGCAAGAGCTTCTGGACACTGAGTTTGCTGACGACACGGCACTGACAGTCAGAGGAGATGCTTAAGCCTTATAGTCTCGCTACTTCTGCGGATTTAATTGACAAGTTCTGCCTAGCCTCAGGGGGACTTGTCAATTGGAACAATTCAAAAGGCATCTGGACAAGAGCTCAGCAGGATACCCCAGCATGGGGAAGAGACAGAGGCTTTGTATGGATTCCCAGAGGCACCTCCACGAGATATCTAGGCTTCCAGGTTGGCATTAAGGTGTCCCCGACGCAACGGTTTGCCCCAGTTCTTGAGAGCATCCGGAGTAAGCTAGCCTACTTGAGCACGGCTAGACTTTCTTTGGCGGGAAGAGCGCTGGTACTCAACCAGGTTACTCAACCAGGTTCTACTAGCGACTATGTGGTACGTTGCGTCATGTTGGTGCTTTCATGCTGACTCGATCTGTCAGGTGAGGAGATTGCTCCGGAACTTCCTGTGGAGTGGTGGCGACGGTTCTGAGGACACTAGGGCCAGGGTTTCATGGGATACTATCACTTTACCCTCCTCACAGGGAGGACTTGGGGTTCTTGATCCTGAGATGTAGAATTTTAGTCAAACTTCTTGTTAGAGGTTTGACTCCAGGAGATCAGCCGTGGAAGCAGTTCAGGCCAGTGGGCAAGTAGAGTCAGTTGGATCTTCCTGAAGGACCAGCATTCTCAGCCTTCCTCACCACTTGTGAAAAGGCTCATTCAGATATGGAATCATTTTCGACAACACCTCATCAGAGCAGTTCCCTCCTCCAGAGAGAAAATTGCCTGACAGCCACTCTATCATAACCCCCTGGTTCGGTATCAGGGATCTTCTCCTGGTACAGAACTTAGGACTCCCTTGGCCAAATGGCATGCTCTGGGGGTTGTGACAATCGGGGATTGGTTCAGGGGAGGTGTGGAGATGTCAGAGGAGGAGATCAGAGATAGACACAGGAGGAGATCAGAGATAGACACGGGCCACTTGGACAGCTTGCTGCCACCAGATTACTGATCATGAGAGCTATTCCTCAAGAGTGGAGGGATATGCTTACAGATCCAGCCTATGTTCATCCCATCTCTACTTAGTCAGGTTGTTTTACTGAGGCTGGGCTATGCATTAGAGTTTGTTTAGGACCGGCATCGTTTACTTATTTTGAGACGGACTCCTCTCACAGATTGTATCCCACTCAGCCCCTGGATCGACAGGAGCTCCTTTGGCAGAGAGTCAGGGTCATTGGTTGCCTGGGTAAGGAATGGGCCACAGATCCTTCCAGGTTGACCATTGCAGAGGATCCTAGATGGAGACTTTGGATTTTTCAGGGTTGACCTCTTGTGGAGCTCGATTGGGACCCAGGTGAGTGGGTGTGGCCTGCTCCGGTGGCAGGCGTTCGTCCTCTTTCTTTTTTCCAGTACTCGACGAGGGCAGGTTACAGGCTTCAGCAGAGAGACTCTTATTGCCTACCATCTGCCTCACAGCATTGGCACGCACAGGAACTTACTGCAGAGCTCTTGCTAAGCTACTGGACTCACTTTTGGGGCATTAGTAGAGCCAGGAAAGTCTTCTACTTTCTTTGGCTCACTATACATAGGGGTATACCTGTGGGTACTTGGCTTCAGCAGATGGGTAGACCCTCCTTGTGTAAGCGTTGTCAGCTTGCAGAGGAATCTAGTAAGCATTGTTTATGGAGCTGCCCTAGCTCTAGAGTGGTATGGACAGGTATCTTTAGGTTGTTCTCATATGTTACATCTGAGTCCTTTCTGATGACATGGGGCGTTGCCCTTTGGGAGAGAGGATCTGGAGCCTTTGCTCTCTTTGGGTCAGAGCCAGGAGACCACGGTTTCTTCATGCAGCGTCGCCAGAGACGGGGTCCCACAGATGTCAGCATCATGGAGCCGCAGGATTTACTTTTGGTACCTGTACCAGCTCAGGATTCCATGCCTACTTCACCTGCAGGGTCAGCCTGGGAGGTGATTTCCAGCATTACCCTATGGCGAATATGGTGTTCGCGATGTTCTTTTGTCCTTGGGGGCCATTTATGCACGGAGGCTGACACTCTCGCTTCCATTTGGGCGGAGATTATCTTCACTCTCAGGAGTTAGTGGGAGCGGTGTACAGGTACCTCTTTGGCAGCTCGTGGGAGACTTTTATCCTTCATGAGGACATGAGACTGCTCATTATTTGTTCATTTGACCCCTTTTGGGATGTCGTGGCATTTTAGACCACCACCATGGCTTTTTTGAGGCTAGGGATAGAGTACTTTCTCTCCCACCTGTTGTATGATTTGTTTTGAATGGAATATATCACTTTTACTTTTAAACTGACATCCATTCACCACATGTTACTGTTAAAGAATCTCTTATATATTCTGCATGGCTTCGTCTTCCCAAGGAAGTGGATAAACAGACCCAAATGGTAAGCAAAACAACATGCTAAGGTTTGGAAAGATATAAAGCGAAAATTCAGCCCACTTGGATTTGTACTATTGGGAAGATGAGGAGTTTTTTTTGAGGATGCTCTTGTACGGTTTGCAGATGTTTGTTGAGGAGGTTATGGAGCTTGTAGAGCTCAATCCCATTCAGGATGCTATTGTTGGCCTTCCTGGAGTCAATGGTCTTTCAACTGAACAACGGAAAAGGTTAACTATAGCTGTAGAGCTTGTTGTTAATCCTTACATTATTTTCATGGATGAGCTGACGTCTGGATTGGATGCACGAGCTGCAGCCATTGTTATGCGAACTGTCCGTAATACAGTGGACATGGGGCGTACAGTGGTCTGCACAATTCACCAGCCTAGCATTGATATATTTGAAGCATTTCATGAAGTAAATGGACCCACGTTTCTTTTTAGATTGTGTGTCTTTAGTTCATAGACGCGAATCAAGGTGTTCCATCTCTTCTAGGGTCAGACCTTACAGAATAGTTTTGGATCTCAAACTCTTGTAGGATGGAGGTTAATCTGAAGTGCTTGGATCTTTCCTGCAGTTGCTCCTGATGAAGCGTGGAGGGCAGGTCATTTACTTTGGACCTCTTTCCTGCAGTTGCTCCTGATGAAGCGTGGAGGGCAGGTCAGTCATAATCAGATATCGAGAGAATTAAGTATCTGTCATCTAGGATTTTTCATTGACTATCGTCCCATGACAGGCGATACCTGGTGTTCCCAAAATTAAGGAGGGCTACAATCCGGCTACATGGATGTTGGATGTAAGTTCACCTGGAGCTGAGGATCGCCTTGGTGTTGATTTTGCTGTGCTATACAAAGGCTCATCTCTCTTCCAGTACGTGCCCTCCCTTTTAAATATTTCCAATGATGCTATAAATAAGAAAGAGATTGTGTTAATTAGAAACCAGTAAGCAGGGCCCTCGCTTTGAGATCCATTTGACTCTGTTTCAGGCGCAACAAAGACCTTATCAAGCAGTTGAGTACACCAGCCCAGGGCTCAAAGGACCTTTACTTCCCAACCAAGTATTCTCAGAGCTTTGCAGAGCAATTCAAAGCCTGCCTTTGGAAGCAATACTGGTCATACTGGCGCAACCCACAATACAATGTTGTGCGGATTTTCTTCACGACGATGCTTGCAATTTTGTTTGGAACGGTCTTTTGGGACGTTGGTTCCAAAACGTAAGTGCTAAAGAACCCTTGGAAAATGTCGCAGGGAGCTGTGGAAGCTGAGAAATTTTATTACTAATCTGGCTTCCTTTGTGTATTCAGAACTGGAGCGCAAGATCTAGGCAATATCATGGGTGCGATGTACGCTGGTTCACTGTTTCTTGGAGTAACGAATGCAAACTCAGTTCAGCCAGTCGTAGATGTTGAAAGAACAGTTTTCTATAGAGAAAGGGCAGCTGGGATGTATTCTCCAATGGCTTACGCTTTCGGACAGGCGCAGTATTTTTTTCTACCTGTTGTCAATCAGCCAAATTCTCATCCTTAGGGTTTTGCCGGTATTGCCAAATTCAAAATTTATGTCTTCATGACGTTTGAGGTGGTTCATTCAAATTTAGTTTTGGCTCGTCCTTATCCACCGAACTGAAACTGCTTAAATTTTGCTCGCAGGAGATAGTTGAGATCCCTTATAACTTAATTCAAACTCTCATCTATGGGTTGATAGTGTACTCCATGTTGAGCTTCCAATGGACGGCCGTGAAATTCTTTTGGTTTTTCTTCTTTATGTTCTGTTCTTTCGTGTACTTGACCTTCTACGGCATGATGATCGCTGCAATCACGCCCAACCATTCCTTTGCTGCCATCGTTTCGTCAGCCTTCTACAAACTTTGGAACCTCTTCGCCGGCTTCTTGATCCCGCGAACAGTAAGTTTACCCTTTCAAAGTTGCACTAGAAATACAAATATTGCTGAATTCTGTCAGGGAATTCGTTCTCTAAGTTATGATCTGCTTGCATGAATTCAGCGAATTCCTGTTGGGTGGCGTTGGTATTACTGGGCGAACCCAATCTCATGGACACTCTATGGATTGATCACTTCTCAACTGGGGGATCTCGATGGTGTAATTATAGAAGTTCCTGGAAGAGGAAAGGAGACCGTGACCCAGTACCTCCAAGAATATCTCGGTTTCCGCCACGACTTCTGGGGGGTGGTAGCGGGTGTCCAAGTAATACTCTTCGCGTTTGTGTTCGCATTCTGCATGAGGTATCTGAACTTCCAGAAGCGGTGAGCTACAGAATGGTCGCCATCTGAAGAATTCGTTGTCCTGCATGAAAAAGAGCGCTGGAAGAAGCCAACTCCAGCGTCCAGGACACTCTATATACACTGTCAACTTCCAATTTTGACGAGCATTGCACAGTCCAGATCAATCCACTCTGAAATGCAGTGCTAAGAGAAGCCGCAGTGGGAATCGATGATCCACACTTCGTCGTGAAATGCTGAGAAAAGATGGCGAAATGTGATGCTAAATCAATTCACAGTCGAGATCAAAATCCACAGTTCCTCGTGAAATGTGATGCTAAGAGAAGCTACATGGATTCACAGTCGCGGTTCCTTGATGCTGAAACTGGCTTCCCGAGATTAAAAAACAACAATAGTATTAGCAATGATGACCAGCGATCTTGACCAAAACTCATGAATACATCGATCTAAGAATTTTTTAACACCAATATGCATAGTTATATAATTGTAACATCGTTTAAATCAAGAGACACAAAGTTCAACCAACTTTTGACTCATCAATACATCGATCTATAGGGAATCTATTCTTAAGTTACCCCTCAAGAAATTTGTAACATCAATGCATAGTTTATATTGTAGCATCGTTTAAATCAAGAAACATAATTTTGAGCCAATTTTTGACGTTCTCCCATGGAAAAATAGTACATGTATCCCCTATCACTTCACACTCATGCCCTAAGTTTGTGCTCTGATTTTAGAAGGAACTAGTAACCATAAGATTTTTTTGAGACTCTTGATGGAGAGCTTATGTACGCTTTGTACACCCACCTCTATTGTACTTTGAAGTTTTTATGAGAATCTTGATTTTAAAAATCGACTATATAGGAACTAGTAACCATAAGATCTTATTGAGAATTTTGATGGAGAGTTTATGTAGGCTTTGTACACCCACCTGTATTGTACTGTGAAAGAAAATTCATTTTAAAGAAAAGAAAATACATGGAAATAAGAAAAAACAGATGTTCAATTGAGTCTAAAGGATAATCAAATGCATGAAAATAAGAAAACATTGACATTCAGCTGAGTCTAAAGGATAGTCTTTAAAACCCAAAGTGTTGTGATTTTAAAAAGGCTCACCATCCACCATATAGGAATTGCTAACCATAGGATTTCTTTGAGAATCGTGATGGAAAGCTTATATAAGCTTTGTACACCTAGCTCTTTTGTGCCATGAAGCCTTTCATTTGGTAGTGAAAAGAGAATTCATATTGAAGAAAAGAAAATATAATAGGGAAATAAGAAAATATAGACATTCAATTGAGTCTAAATGATTGAGTCTAAATGACAGTCCTTAAAACCAAAAATGCAAGTTTGAATTCCTCAAACCTATTGCTAAGAATACATCGGTATACCTAAAATATCCATTTGAACTACACGGTGGAAACTTGATGGAAATCGACAAGAAGCACTATATAGTTAATGAGCTTCCAGATTTGTTGGATAACAAGTTGCTTTGATAAGATTCCATAATTAATGTTGTGAATCGTCAAGGTTCCCTTTATCACTAGGCAGTTATTGTTTCCACTTAAGAGGAAAAATTATCTAAGCCTTCGAAACTCAGGGCGTGCACTACTAACAAAACCTATGTATCACGTGCATTCAAGAGGTATTAAAAAAATCCCTCAGCTAAAATTTCCCCCCTAATAAAACCACCCCTCTTTACTTGTGAACTAACGGGATTTTGTCTAAATTTGAATTAAAAAACCCCTCATGTTATTGTAATCCTGTTAAATTTTTTCCAAAAGGTCAATTAAAATATCCCTCCTTTTGAATGCACGTGGTACACTAAATTTTTTGAGGTGAACCCCCTGAGCTTCGAAAGCCACTTTTGAATATGTGTCCACAATGCGCAAACAATGATGCAACCCCAAAAGAGGTGAAAATGCTTCTCGAGTCACACATTGCATAGGGGACAAACTAGCGAAGCATCCTTCCACTTGATAATCACATACGAATCGAAAGGAGCCCACTTTCTCGATGATTTTTGCATAGTACGAGTATATTGCTTGACTAGTTATGGGAAAATCACTAAGAGTTAGATGAGACGAAAGTCTTGAAAAATAGAATAAGAGAAAATTTTGCTCCTTGGGTGATAAATGAAAGCAAACAATTCAATTAGGAATGCTCTACCAATTATTCCTATGTGGATCCTATAGACATGACCAATGCACATGCGCCCATCATTAAGTCGTCTAGCAAGGTAAGGACTAATATGCACTGGGGCAACATTATTTAGAAATGACCACTTATTAACTTAAATATTTAGATCTAAGGATCTATCTCCACTTAACCTTCTAGTGGCAATATGATCACACTTGCCAAGACCTCTTGCTCAACAGAAATTAATTACTTTAGCAAATCCGAGTGTTTAATCTTGAGGGGAAAATCTAAAAGGATGAGTTCTTGCCACCTAGTGCTACCTTGCATAATGAACCTCTTGTTCTTCTTCAATCCAATAGTGATCTATGACTGCACATGGTTGTAGAGTGTGTAACTTAGTGATCTATGACTGCACATGGTTGTAGAGTGTGTAACTTTGTGATCCATTTACTGCACAAGTGATCACACTTTTCCTTATCAGGTCCCAAGCCAGGTCCAACTGCGAACTTAGGTGTATTAAGGAAAGACCATGAAAAGGAATTCCATTGATTCCTCTAAAGAAATTCTTTGGTGATCTTTTCCATATCCAAGAGGCTCCCAAGAGGACACTTAGAGAGAAGGTTAGAATTGTAGAAGCATAAACTAGCATGGGCAATAGAGTGTGCTTGAGAACGGTAATTTTGCCTACTAGTAGAGATGACTTGTAGCCCACCACGTGAAAATTTTCCCACATTTGTTGAGACACCAATCCAACCTTTGTTTCATGAAGACCCCAAAAGCAAGGGGACATCCTACTAGGTATATGTAGATAGTTCCTAAGGGGATGTGCATGAAGCCATAATGAGATAGCCAATCTAGTAAAGGCCCTCAGTGTCTTGTTAGTGCAGTACAAGAATAGTTGTCTTAGCAATATTTATTTTGTAATATGAGATGGTAGCAAAAGCCAAATAAATGCCCATGATATTGTAAAGATTATCGCAATCAACTATGAGAATATTAGTGGTGCCATCCATTAAAAACTGAAAAGAGAAATGAGATCCATTTGGCAAGTTGCAACACCACACCTCTAATGAACCCATGTTAACATGGAAATCAAGCTATCAAAATATTGTCTCAATAACAATGGCAAAAAGCAATGGCTCTAGAAGAGACCCTGTCCAAACCGAGAGTGTTGCAGAGGAAAGCGGTCATAAAATTTCCATTGACTGAAATTGTCGAAGTAGCATTAGAGATTTTGGTCATCTCACAAAAACCCCGAGATTCAACATGAACTTGAAAATAAATGACTAGCTGACATGATCATATTAGTCCTACAAGTCACTCCTCCAAGTCAAGCTTCAAGGGAAGATATTGTTGGTTTTGAGTCATTAAATATTTGATAGCCAATCGCATCTTGACGGTAGCCTCATGTATGTTTTGACTGTGGAGGAAGGGTCATTGTTTGCTTGGGTGTAGCCATTTTTGATGAGGTTTAGGGACTTTTATGTATATAGGTATCTTGCAGGACTCGTAACTTATGTATTGCTCAACGGAATTCAACAAAATTTGTTTTCAAGTTGTAGTACACATTCCAAACTTGAACATGAGAGCAAAAAATTATGGAATAAGGATTTGGAATGAGACTGTTAAATCATTACAAGTGATATGTTGCATGTGAAGCATGCATCCTGAAGACTATAGGATATAGCAATTTATTCAAAAACATCAAAATTTTGTTCTTTACATACATGCAACCATGTAATCATTCAAAAGTACACTACGTGAGCTTCTCCTCAAACCCAAGGACACACCTAAATGAGAACATTAGGTATGGTTTAACAGGCCTCCAATGTTGTACTAAAGTGATGCATACCCATTTGAGGGCATGCTCCATAATGTTTTTTTGATTTGTTGAAAACCAAAACGGATTGAAAATTTGGAATCCAAACTAGTGGGACTACTACATGGTGGTATTAAAACATTGATAGTTGTTGGTATTGGTATCTAGATTCACCTAAAATGAAAGAAGTTGGAAAAGTGCAATTTGTGCATGTGAAAAAATATTTTAATAAATACAACACTATTTACAATTTTGAATTGTTTATTTTTCCATGCACTTGCTTGCTATATGGCTCATAAGCATGCAAAAGGTCATTGCATTTAATAAGACACAGCATCAAACCTGATAGCATGCCTTTTGGCCTATTTGTGTTTTGAAGCATTTTAGGCCACATTGCACTTGTTTGGGATATCCAATTCTACTTATGTGTATCCCCGGAGGGGGAAAAACCGGTGGCTGAAATTCTGCTACTCCCGTGAATTTTAAATTTTCACACCTCCCGCCCATCAAATCTTGAAAGATTAAGTACCTGCAACCTGCCCCTGCCCTGGAAATGCCTTGCAACCTGCACGCACGTCGACGTGACCTTGCGCAGACTTTGGTTTGCCATTGTCTTCTTTCGGGTAAGTTGTCTTCCATTCTTTGCTTGCCTCACCAGCTAGGTTCTTTGGGTCTATATCGAACTGATCGTGGCCATGGCGTCAATGGCAACATGTAGCTCACCATGGCTTGCAAGAGAAGTAGATAGAGGCTGCGAGACAGGAAGCATGAAAAATCAGATCAAGGCACAAAGAACAGAGTGCGGGTCGAGGAAAGCACTGGCACGGTATCGAATCGGCAACGGAAGACACTTTTGCAACATCTACGAAGGGAGAAACAATGAGAAGAAAGAAGACTCCTTGCAGAACAGCAACAAGAAGTAGTTGTAGATGCATGCATTCGATCATTGCCATTGGAGCAAAGAACATGAGTTGTGGTGTCACGATGGTGGGAGCATTCAAGGTAGCAATGTCAAGCCATTCAAGTGATTACCGGTCTCGAGTCTTTACAAGCTTTAGCCTGCACCCTAAAGTTTGTAGAGTAATAACCCTACCAACACCTTCGAGAGATGCACGCCCAAGAAGCGATGCTCTCTAACCTGAGAAATGGCCTACAGAAAGTGAAAGGGGTGCACGACTTAGATCAACTAGCTACAAAGAGGGCAACATTAGCTATGTTGGTGTCCCCTGAAATAAAGGATAAATGGCTTGAGCGCACAATGTCAAAGATGTTGTTAATCAAAAGGATCAATGTGGCTCCAGTGGTTGAACGTAGAGCAGAAGCAATGCACGATCATCTCGATCTGAGAAGTTTGTGGGCTTCAACAGAACACAAGAAAAGGAGAGATAGCCTAAGTACGAAAGTCACTGCTACAGTGGTGATAACGTTTTGGCACAAAAATACGAGTCTCTCCAAATAGAAAGGACATCTGTAAGAAGCGGACGGGACGTAAGGTGTTTGAGGAGCACATCATACACAAGCTAGATACAATGCAGATCAGTGGTGCCTAAACCAGCTCGATGGTTGTTTGCGATTAAGCTTTGGGATAGTTTATTTGTTTCGTTTCTTAAACTAGGCTTGGACTAAATGTGATTGTCCTTAACCAGCCTGATGGTTGGAACATCATGCAACTGTAGGCTAGTTCAGCTCAATCGCCAGTTATGTGATTGTCCTGAACCAACGTGGTTGTGAATAGACATTAGTTGTTGTCCAGCTTGGTGGTGTGGTTGAGCAAAAATTAATAGCAATATATTTTGCAATATATTGTTGTTTTACCAAACCAGCCGGGTGGTTAGAACATTTTGCAACGGTGGCTGTTTCATCTCAATCACCAGTTATGTGATTGTCCTGAACCAGTGTGGTTGAATAGACATTAGTTATTAACTAGCCCGGTGGTTGAAATTATTATGTTTCTTAGTACTTAAATTTGTTAAGTTTATTTTCCTGCTATTTGGGTCATAAACCACTATTTCTAGACCAGGATGGCTTGGACTTAATGTGATTGTCCTAAACCAACCCGTTTCTGGTTCACGACAAACAGCAAGCAGTTACATGACATAAATTGTGATTGAATTTGTGAAATTCAGAAATGAAAAGCAACATATTGTTATTTTCTTATGGTGAAATTCAGAAATGAAAAGCAATATACTTGTTATTGTCTAATATGTGAAGTTGAGACCGTCAGGCTAAACCAGCCCGATGGTTGAAATTGTGACAGTGTCCTAAATCATCCCAATGGTTGAAATTGTGATTGTCCTAAACATGTCCTAAACTAGCCCAGTGGTTGACTATCCTAAATGTGTCCTAAACCAGCTTGGTGATTGAAATCATGACTATCCTAAAGCAGCGCGGCGGTTGAAAATTTTTAACTTCATTATATACTTTAATTAGATTGTGTTTTGTCTTCTTTTACTAGTAGCAAAAAGGGGGCTCACTGTTTAGTTGTTCCCACATGTTGGATTAGCAGACAGAGTTGTATCTCAAGTTTATGGATCAGAATCCAGACATTTCAATTGGGCAGAGGAGCTTTGAGAATTGTAAGCCCTGGTATATCAAGAAACTCAAAGACAGGAATGTTTGTTGTTGCAAAACACACATAGACTTTGACGAATGCACAGTCTATAGGCCACCTGGATCCTCATCATGTGTTGCAAGGGAGGGTAGTTTTTGTAACCTAAGGTCTCTGTGGGAGCTAGTGGTTTCTCCAAAGGGAGACCGCGAGTGGCACGGGATTGAATGCATTCGTGGCACATGGAAGTATTGCAATTTGAAGCTGAAGAAGAAGACATTCAATGTCTATCCAAATGAAATGAGGGAAGACAACCATGTTGCTCTAAAATGGAGGAGATTTGAAAATATCAATGTTGAAGGATCCAATAAAAAGAGATGGCTACTGTCATATAAGAGCACCCAGCCAGGGGAGCTTATAGGTCACATGGTTCAATCCATCCCAAAATATGTGCTTCAAAATTTCACGGCTAGCTGGTAGGATAAGCAGTTCAGGACATGCCTTACCAATTTTCCCCGTGACACTATTGTATCTGTCATAGATTCTACTGAAAATTATTCATTTTAAGAACAAAATGAGATACAAAGTGCTCACTAGTACAACAAGCAGATAACAATTCTTGTGCATATCATGTACAGTCATTTGCTTGATTCTTCCACGCGTGATGCCAATCTACTTGCTGACTCACAAGAGTCCAGGTCAGTGCAACGCATGTACCATTTCTACATTTTATATGATAGGGAACATGACACCTTATTTGTGCATCATGCTTTTCTACTGCATTGGGAATGGCTGAAAAAGGAAAATATGTATGCAGAAAATATAAAACAACATTGGGTATGGTCAGATGGTGCTGCCTCTCAATTTAAATCAGCCTAGATTCTACTTCGTCTCAAGGTTCAAATCCTTGACCGACCAATCTAGACATGATGTGGAATTTCTTCGGGTCTAGCCATGGCAAGGGTGAACATATTGGATGTGGTGCTGTTATTAAGCAAGCTCTATTTAAACACCAATTAACATGCCATCAAGAAAAACTCAGTGATTCCCATGATGCTATAACATGGCTTACAGTCAACCTCTCCACAAGTGCACATTCTACATATAGTAAACAGCCTTAAGAATATTGTAGTATGCAGAGTGTTCCATGAAGTCAAAGTGGATGAAGTGCAAAGGAGAAGCTAGCACAATTGTGAGAAAATTAAAGGTTTCGTGATCTGCACAGGATAAGAGGCTTTTCAAACAGCAGTGCGTGCATCATAGGGGATCATGACAATTGTGAGAACATTGCAACTGTGAAGACATGTTAGGGACTTCAAGTTATCCCTCTACGTTCAGATGGAGTGACAAACAATGGAGAGACAAACGACTCGCCACAGTTTGGGGAGAGTTTTGATGACCTCACTGACTGTCTAGAAGAGGGGGATAACTTTGTAGTTGTCATAGCATCTGGGGAGAACCAGGAAGATGACCCATATGTTCTGTTGTAGTGCACAAAACTAAGCATAAGGTTGAGGAAACATTTAAGGATAATTGGGGAACAACCTATAAGAAATGGGATGTAGTAGTCGAAGCTTTTTGGAACAAAAAGACATCCAAGAGAGGCCGCAATTATGAATTGCTACATAAGAGTCCACAAACATGTATGTACTCTCATCTAGTTAGAGCTAAATTCCAAATGCAACTTGTGCCACAATGAAAGAAGTATAAGAGTGTCTTCAAATTCGATTTAGACATGCATTAGCAGATCTTGGGGTGTCTTGGAGTGGTGGACGAGGACGACTGAGATAGTACTAGGAAAATGTATGTAGTCTCATTGCAAGGAAACAATATGTCCACTTGTCCTAGGAAATAGAATTTGTATTTGAGACTATGCTTCTTTTTAGTATATCCCAAACAACTGCTATGCTGGTTTTATTAAATTGTTTTTGTAAATCCCAAACGGTAAATCCCATGCTTGTTTTTAGTATATCCCAACAACCACCACACTGGTTTCCCATAACTAATCGACACATCCACAAATCCATTCATCTTGTAATAATAGAAGCAAACTGCCGCATTGGTGGCTGTTAATATCCTAGTGCAACCAACCACCATGTTGGCGATCACTTATCCTGCACTATATTAAAACAGCCACCTTTAGACTGTTTATCCTTTCATAAAACGTCAGATTTCATCCCATGCTTATTTTTTGTATATCCCAACAACCACCGCGCTGGTTTCCCATAACTAATCCACACATCCTACAAATCCATCCATCTTGTAGAGTAATAGAAGCAAACCACCATGTTGGTGGCTGTTAATATCCTCGTGCAACCAGCCACTGCGGTGGTGATAACTTATCATGCACTACTACCATGCTATCCCTACACTACTGCCGTGCTATCATAAATTTTTTTGCATAGAGGCTATATTAAAACTATGTACTTTAGACTGCTTATCATTAACCGTCAGATTTCAACCACCGGGCTACTTAAAACATTTAGCTACTAACATGGAAGTAGGTTGATATAAAATAAGGTATTATGAGAACCATGAGAAAGTCCACAAGTCCAAAAAATGTCTACAAGATTTTTATTTTTTCATAATACGATGACATTTTGCGGCTCAAGGAAATTCCAGACTCCCAACTATCGTATCAGCCTCTCTATAGCAAGCATCTCCCAACTCTTTAGGCCAGTTTGATGCACAATGGTAGACCTCTTCACAAACTCGGCTTACACACTACTTGCTTGACTCTGGCAACTTGTACACCCATACCCTCTTCATCCTAGTCTTTGTGCTCTATACATCTTCGTGCCTCTATCATGTCCTACTAAAAGAAACCTACATCATGAGCTTGACAAGTACCATAAAGGAGGAGGAAAAGCAATAGCCAAGGAAATTGATATTCAACATCTTTGCTAACTCCAAGTAATACACCCACCACTAAAGCATGTCCTCCTTGCAGCAGCTATTTTCTTCCTCCTCCGGATCTATTTCTGTGAGGATGTCATCCAATGTCATTTTCAAATAGAAAAAAAGAATTCCAAAATTTTTTGGGTATGCCATATATTTGCTGTAGGTGGATCGGTGTACAGAGTTTGGATCGGTGTACAGAGCTTGGGAGCTAGATTTCATAATGGGCTCTTAGTTGTGTGTGCATTGCACTTAAATAGGGAGAGAGTTCATTGAGTCCAACCTTCTCAATCTTCAGTCTCTTGTTAGTTTGGTAATCAAAATAGGGAGAGAGTTCATTGAGTCCAACCTTCTCAATCATTGAGCTCGACCTCTCATTCTTAAGTCTCATGTTAGTTGTCTAATCGAAATCTTTCATCTCACATTAGTTGTCTAATCGAAATCTATCATCTCACATTAGTTGACTAATCAAAATCTTTTGTCTCACATTAGTGAACTAATCCAAATCTTTTGTCTCACATTATGGTCCTTGGCGTGGATCAAAGGACACTATCTACTCACATAGCTGAGAAAACATTGCCCAAGTAAACTATGGAGAAGATTAAAAATTCAATAGATTACGCACAGATTACATAGATTACATCTCAAAGACTCCGTTCCTTCATATTACATCTCAAGGACTCCTTGTTGAGCTCCCTGATTGCAAGCTCGGCCCTCCTTTCTCCTTTCCAGAATGGCGCTGGCTCCTTCCTGTAGGGGCCCGGCCCCTCCATGCCGCTTGCTCTTTCCTTGATTTGAGCTTCCTGGTTGTAGGATTGGTCCTTCTTGCTCCTTCCTAAAGGGAGGTGGTTCCTCCCTTCAGGCTCCTTTTCCTCGCAGTCAGGCTGAGTTGGCCTTCTTCAATTTGAGCTCCTTGTCTTTTGTATCTTTTGCCCAAATGGCAAATTGAGCTGCAGCATCTACTTTCTTGTCGTAGATAGCTGTAGCAGGCAGGCACATTTGATCTGTCCATGACCTAGGCAATGGAAAATGGCAATCTCTACATAGCGATTTTGTATGCACAAACACCCCAAAGCAAAAAACATGCATAGGGCGGTAGCACGCAGGCCATCGGATATAACAGCCATCTATGATGGGGGTATGGCAAACCATGCATTTCGAATCTTGCTGCACAACAGTAGGATAGGCATCCAATTTAACTATTGCAACAAGCAATACCACAGTCTTGCTTTGTACATGACAAAGTTGCTTCTTCATTCCTTCCTCCCTCATCCTAAGGCTATGGATGTTCTCCTTCATCTCCTCCACTTTTTGCTCACTCTATGCAACAACTTCATCTGGATCCCTCAACATTTGTTGAAGCTGCTTAAATTGCTAAAAAACATCTTCATGGGCCATTTCCAAGATTTCCACTCTAGTTTGGAAATCTCTGAGGATGACGGACTGCTTTTCATAATGTTGAAAGCCATAGCAAGCTCGTGCACAACCCTATGCACAACCCTATCGTAATCTTGTTGCGGGGTCTTATAGCTTACTCTTTGGACTTCCAATAGTGTTTCGAAAAAACAACCCTCACTATGGCTGCTGCGAATTGCTGCACCATCGTTGCTGCAACTTGCTCCACTATGGCTACTCTTTGCATCCTTTCAGGCTTGCAGAGGTGCCTCGTTGTCTTCTCCACCATAGCTAGTCTCTGCCCCATCCTTCCTGGACTTGAAGCTCTCTCGTAGTTCTTGCATTACCTTTCTGGTTTCTACATTCTCCCTTTTCAGCTCCTCCATCATCTGGTCTCTTTCAATGTTCAATGTGTTTTGCATGTTGCAGAGCATGTTGTAGCTTCTTTTGCATCTTTTCTAGCCCCTTGTCTGCCATGTCCCTGTCACTTCTCACTTCTTCGAGCCTATCTTGGATCTCCTTCATGCACTTCTCTGCTTCTTCTCTTCTATGCCTTTCCATGTTGACCATTTTTGTAGCGGCCTCAGGTTGCACTTGTGCTTGCAAGGCTCTCGCTTGTGCCTCCTCTACCTTGGCTTTTGCACCTTCGCTGTGACTTTTCTCAAGTTGCGTTGCCTTTGTTTCATCGGTGGCTTTCTCTTGTAGAAAAGTTACCTTCTGAGACATCTGCTTATGGTATTGCTCAAAAATCCCTTTGAGGGTAGATGCCATCAGGTGCATTGCAACTCCAGTGGATTGAGATGACAATTGGGATTTGCCATCCATGCAATTGGTTAACACGCTCTTGGAGATTGCCCTTGAGAAAGATACATCACATCCTTTTAGTTGCTCTACTGCTGCTTGAACCTGCCAAATCTTCACGGTTTCTCTCGTATGAGGAAAGAAGGGAATGGTCTTCTTCAGCACATATTGGAGGTCAGTTGGCAAGCTAGAAAGATTGACTCCACCATCTTTACTAATCTAAGTGTTGGGGTATACATCCAGAATATCTTGTCTCTTCCACGGCTTCTCTCAAAAGTGTGTTTGCAAACTGTCTCCAGAAATTCCAAGAGCATTTTCAATCACGCTTTCATTGATGGTAATCTTTTGACCTTGACAGAGTAGTTTCCCCTCCTTCATGTTCACCTCCTGTACCAACCTGGTGGAGTTTTGGAGAGCATCCAAATTGGGCTTTTGAAGAGCGAGAGAGGAGCTCTCATGTGTCATGATTTCAAGATCAAGGGAGGAGGGGCTCTCACACAGTGTTGCAAAGGGGGATGAAAGATTGTGTGAGGGGCTCTCGGATTGTGCAGGGTCCATTACGAGAGGGGATAGAAGTTGCAGGAAGAGTGCAAGGGAGATAGAAATAGACGAGAGGGATAGAAGATGAAACAATGAAGGAAATGGAATGGTGGAGGCTTGAGTTTGCAGTGTCCAATTGCAAATGGAGAAATAAATGGTCGAGAGGGATAGAAGATGAAACAGTGAAGGAAATGGAATAGTGGAGGCTTGAGTTTGCAGTCCAATTGCAAGGGAGAACGAAAAGGTCAAGAGGGCTAGAAGATGAAATGGTTAAGGGAATGGAATAGCGGTTTGTAGCCCAGACTACACTTTCAAGGTGAGAGCCACCGTAGTGGTTGCCTGGTGGTTGTAGCCCGACTACACTGTCAAACCAATGCGGTGGTTGGCCCAAATTTTGATTAATTTAGGGCGGTAGTACTGACTTGCATGGTAATGAGTGATTAGAGTGATTAGAGGTGGTGGCATCTAAGATTCCTAGCCATGTCTATGGTGGCTAAGACCCACTCGACTGGTAGTTAATTACCAACCACCACATTGGCTCACAATTACTCACCTTCAAGTTACCACCACTGGGCTCGCATGCATGATTAATACGAGTGTAGTAAATTACCAGTGACTAGGCTTGCATGCTCAAGAGAGTACTAGAGTGCATGGTAATGAGGGATTAGAGGTGATTAGGATTCATGATTTACTTTTGTGGGAATTACTGCCTGCCCAGTGGTGGTGGTGGTCTCATCAGCCACATCTGTTTTGGCTATGATTCCACTGAGCTGGTAGTTAAAATTACCAGCCACCGCTCACCCACACCACCAGGCTTAAGCATGCATGATCACTATGAGTGGAGTAAAAATTACCAATCACTGGGCTCGCATGCTCAGTAGAGAACTAGAGTGCATGGTAATGAGTGATTAGAGCTTCATGATTTACCTTTGTGGGAATTACTGTCCGGTGGTGGTGGCTCTCATCAGGCACGCCTGTCATGATGGCCAAGATTCCATCAGGTTGGCGGTTAATTACTAGCCACCAGAGTGGCCTACTCACCCACCACATGGCATCTGCTTCATGATTACCTGCCCGTCTGGGGTGGTACCTAAGATTCCACTACAGTGGCCTGCAATTAATATGGATGGAACCTCAAGATCAAGCCCACCACGGTGGCTCGATGGCATGGTGATACTTGGATGCACCAATGAGTATCGCCTTAAATTCTTCTATGCTCGACCACCTTGAGGGCTAGCAGACCCTCTCTGTCACTAGAGAGGATCTACTAGGGGGAGAAAGATGTGACAGCAAAGATTGATATTTTTTATTTGGCATTGGTATTTTTATCTTCTATGTTTAATAAGAGTTTGAGTATCAAGTGATAGCCTAGCAGCTCTCACTTATTTCTATTTTCTAAGATATTGTATGGGATTGAGAGGATGAGTGGAATGGATCATTGTAAATACCATAGGTATGAATTATAAATACCTTGGTATAGGGTGAGAGTTATTTGTGTATGGGATATTATGGGGTTTTTAGAAAATAGGAAGAGTGAGTCATATAAAGAGGTGGACTCATGTCCATGTGTTCCAATAATATAAGAGAGGCCACATGCCAAACATGTGGAAGGCATGTGGAGGAGTATGGAGTCAAGAGAAATCCTTCTAGAATTCCCATGTGGAATGAGGAGGATGTGGACATATGGAAAAAAGAGGGTCCCTATGGGCTCCATGTGGGGAGACTCTTGACTCTCTCAATATTTTAAGAGTGTTGAGCCTCTTTTGATGGGACAGATGGCAACAGTAGCCAAAAAGGACATGGATGGTGACATACGAGCTTATGTGATTGATGGGGAAAAGAATCTACAGGCAACAATTGTAAATGCGTGAAGGAGGGTGACCAAATCTCTATAAAAGGAGCCCTCCTCTCCCTTGTTCATCATCTCTTCCACCATTAGGCCTCATGTTGCTATAGCTCTAGTCTCCTCAAGCCTCTTCTATGAGCCTTCTCTCCCTCTTATAGATATTCTCTTATGTAGACTCTTGAGTCCATCTCTCTCTAATTCATTCTCTCTCTATAAGTAGTCTTGGAGCTTCCGCTCCCTCTTGTACATATGAAACCTCTTCTTCTCCCTTGTGTTTGTAGTATTTTGAGTTGCATTGGAGTGGAATCTCACTCTATTGGTAATGAAGGTCACTTCGGGTTCTCTCTCTTGAGTGTCTCGTGTCTCTTCCCTTTTTTCCATTGTTTTCTCTTCCAATGTGCTCAAAAGTATTGTTTATTCGGCCGCTCATTGCGCATACATGGTTTATCTATTTCTCAAGCCACAAAGGGGGCTCTTCCTTCCCTCTTAGGTGACCTCTATGGTACTTAGATCATGGATGAAGTCTAAGCATGGAGGTAGTATTCTCCCAAGTCAACACCAGTAGAATGAGTAGGTGTTTTTCATGACAATTTGACCCCCTGTCAGTATTTTGCTCATAACTTTTAGCTCGGTGGTCCGATTTGGATGAAAGTTATATCAATGTGAAGCTCTCTTCAAGGAGTATGTATTTAGTTATTGTATTAGATGTTAAACAAAAAATCTATGACTCTTTGTGTGTGATTGTTTCTTTTTCAAACAGTTTTTACCCCATCTAGTAAACTGCCCATATCTTTCCGACCGCTTCTCTATTTCTTACGAAACTTATATTTGATCGAAGCCCATTTTAAGGTGCATCTCAATATGTGATTGAATATTTTGTATCATGTCTCTGCTGAAAGTTATGGGTCTCTGTGTCTTATGATAGTTTAGAGAGTGTTTTGAGCTAAGTGTAAAGGTGTCTATGAAGGAGTTGCAATGTTTCCTCAGAACCTACCCATCCGACCCAATCATCCCCTTCAAACTCCTTGATATATATAAGTTCATGTCATGTTGAGCCACAAGATATTCTTTCAACAATGTATCATTCTTCTCTTTGGCGCAAACCACAGCTTGCTGAGATTATGGCCTCCACTAATCCTTTCCTTTTCCCTATGCTTAAGAACAACATCGCTTGGGATGTTAGCATATTTATTCTCATCTAAGGGAGGATAGTGTGGGGTGGTCTTTTGGTATAAAAGCTTCTTTTTAATGTCCCCTTCCCAGTGATGAATATCTCTATCACTCAGTTCAAAAAAGCAGTAGGAAGTGAAGAGGTGCGTGAAGTTTATGACCCACAACTTCATGTCATAGTATGCACTGTTGTTAGCTTTTATATTTGAATGGTTATTGTTGCTAGCTGTAATCTTTTGCCTTTAAGGCTCTGAGCAATTGCCGAGTTTTTATAAATGTAATATCCTTTATTCAATTTTTTCTCGGTATAAGTTGTTAATTTTTATGTAACCTATTATTGGATGTAGATGTACATTGTAATCTCTTTTTATCAATTTTCACTTGATAAATTGTACCTTTGCCCTCATTTATATTTATTGCAACAAGGGCTAAAATACCATGAAAGAAGGACTACCAATTCCTTGGTTTATGACCAAAATAGCACTAAAATAACTCCAACGACCCACCGTTGTGGTTGCATGGAGATACATCTAGAAAAATACAATTAAACTTTAAAAAATGCAATTTACAATATGGCCCTTTAGGGGTCCCTTCTAGGGGCAAGGGCCATATCGACATGCATTATACAATATCCAGGATGCCACTAGATAGAAATGGCATGTTGATATGGCCCTTGCTCCTAGAGGGGACCCCTCAAGGGCCATATCGTCAATTGAATTTTTCTTGGTTGCACAACGGAATACATTTTCCTTGGAATAGAAATATATAACTCCAAGAACCAACACGGTGGCTATCATAGATCTCCTTCTATTTGCCAACACGTTGGTCATCATAGACCTCCTCCTGTAATACGTAAAAATAGGTAACGGAGCTATAACTCCAAGAACCAACGTGGTGGTCTCTCCAAGACAACCTTGAATCAGTGGGCGATGACAGGTCTTCTGGCCAGAGACTATGCTGAGGTGATGCTAAAAATGATAGATTACATCTCATTATTATGCCAAAAACCCGCACAATGGTCTCTCCAAGCCAACCTATGATTTGCATGGGCTACGGGCAAAGATGTGGCAAAAGGCTACATGATGACATGTGGTCAGTGCTCTGCTACGGCATTTAGAATGATAGATTGCATCTAATTATTATGCCAAGAACCAACACGGTGGTCTCTCCAACCCAATCCTCAATTTTAATGATCTGCATGGGTGCAAAGCCCAGTGATAGGTGGCAATGTTGCGGAAGAATTTTGCATGATGATAAGTGGTTAGACGAATTAGGCTAGAGATAGTGCTGTGGGAAGTAGTGTAGAGATTCCATGTGTCGAGCTATGTGGTGTTCAGAACAAATAGATTGCATCTCATTATTATGCCAGTGCGCCTTCATGACATCGATAAAATTTTTGACGAGAGCACGGGTCCACATAAAATTCAAATATTCACCCAGAAGCACATTGCATCGTAGCCCAATAGTTCCGTGATTGGCTACACCCAAGCAAATGTTGCCTAGAACCCATATTGTTCTTTAAGATTTTTTTCTATAATATGCTTGAAGAAGAACTCTAGGGGCTATTGCCAAGGTCAAGGCATTGAAGACTTGATTGAATTATAGTACTAGACTTGATTGAATTCTAGCAGTAGCAACAAGCTTGCTATGCTCAATGGCCCAGAGGCAAAATTCAAGAGATTTCAAAGTGGAGGCAAATATGGATCATGATCATAGCATTGTTGGACTATTGTAAGGATACAAATTTTAATAGATGTCAAACTAGTTTAGTTGAGTCTCTATTATTATGCTTTTGTTCTGCCATGGGTTTTACAAGCCTGTGTGACATAATTCAAGTAAAGCAAGGCACTGTGATACATGATCAAGGCATTGTGTTGAGAACCAAGGCACTGTGATACATGATCAAAAGCATGCCAACCAAGAAGCTAGTGTTCATTTTGAAAGGTAGAGTCTCCCTACTAGCTTTACTTTATAGGTAGCAATGAAATCTAAAAAGAATGGGGAGATGATAAAATGAACCAAGCCTTCCATTAATTCACCTAAAGATGAGGATCAATCCACCAAGCATAGTTAGAGAGATAAAATTAGTCTAGATGAGTCATGTACCAATTGTTGTTAGAGTGTTGATTATGCCACATAAATTTTTAAAGACATTTGAGACCGTCAAGGGAGCACCAATCCACAAATGCATGAGCATTTGAAAATTTGTGCCATGTTCCCTATTTAGTGATAAAAAACTCAAATGCATCATGTGATCTATGGTAAAATTTTTCACATTCCAATCATCCACATTAAAGACAACTTTCTTGCTTGCAAAATCCATTTGCAATCTTTCCCATAAGCAGCAAGGAACGAAGTGGCTTTTATGAAGCCACATCACAAGGCAAAGTTTGTGAAGGAAAAGCCACATTGCTAAGATTTTTTTTCCGCCCCACCTTATATGCCGAGCATTTTCAGTGTCCGTCATTCTTCGATCATCTCCATCATTTGGCATATTCAAATTTTGTTTCGCTATGTTAGAGTTTGGCAACTACTCAAGGTACAACGACCATTTTGGATGCTACTTTCTAGAACACTTCCTTGGAATCATCAACTGCATGCTCGATGTCGATATCAAGAGGTTTATTTTGAGCTGCTTTTGTAGTAAAATAATGCTAAACATTTTGATATAATTTGAATAAATGATGAATAGGCATCTATCTAATATACATGCTAGTTTTCACAAGAAGACTGTGTAAACTCATTTCAATTGATAAAGATCATGTGACCTTTGTAACATTGTTGTGCACTAGTTAGATAGTAGATTTCTACATGGTATCTAGTCTAGCCTAGGAGTCCAACATAGCAAAAAACTCGGCATCAACCAACCAAGGCACCTCATAGTAAAACTGATCCGGAAAGTTCCCATCATGGCCCAAGTCTCATGTACCTACAAAGTCGAAAACTTATCAAATAAAAACTTCCAACCATGGAAGATGATGATGTAGTTAATGTACATAAAATTGACCTACTTGCAGTTGTCCTAATGGAACATCTGCTATGCCCAATTCTCTAGTTGTGGCAAATGCCCAGGCAGTCATCATTGATTGGAATGAGAAAGACCTCAAAGCATTCCTTTATCTCTTACTTGGGAGAATGAACAAAAACAAGCTGTGAGAACATTGACCTCCACCACTCAAAAATTTGGCAATAGCTGATACAGTCATACGAAGCCCATAACGCGTGAGTCACCACCAGACTACACATTTTTGGCACCATTGCTAGGGAGTGCGAGGTATGCTTTCATATTGCACAAGCTCTCTACCGTTAACCACCCAGTGTCAAGGTCCGCACCATGCAAGTGAGTGTCCTTATAAGGCAATTGCCAATCAGACCATAGCCTATTATAAATGCCAAGGACCTCACTTTCTTAAGGATTATCCATACAAGGATGACCAACTCGTACCTAGGACAACCATAACCAATTCAAACACCCCCTTATGTTTTTATTATGGGGTGGACCATCTACACAAGTATTGTTCCATGAGTAGAACTCCCAAAACGTCTCTTGACCCTAAAACTAGCATTAACCTACTGAGTATTGAGAGAGTTCAAGTGTCCTTAGTATCATTAAATGTTATCATGAGGGACCAAACTAAGGCCATGAGTAAGGAGCTCCATAAATAGGCTAAGGGGGAAAGAGAAACCACTTCTTAGTGTAAGGGTAAAGGTCATGAAAGTGCAGTTAAGGTGGGAAAGGGCTCGAATTGATTCATCATCCAAAGTGGCTCAGATGAAGAGATCGCATGGTCTCTGCCTCAACATCATTGGGACCTACTATAGATATACCATAGATCCTACCACACCATGACTTGAGGAGAAGGGTAGGGTAAGTGAAGTACAACCACATAGACCAGATGTAAGCCCAGTGGCCAGCTGGAATGAATACCTCAATCCCACCACTAAGAAACAATGCCTTGTAGAGGCACAATAGCTAGTTTGTGAATCTCAAGAAAGATTCGAGCAGTGGCTCAAGAATATCAAGACAATGGATGCCATCCATCCCAACCATCAGGACCCAAAAATAGCTCTCAATCCCCTGCCTAACTTGGATAAGGTGGATGAGACAATCTCAAATAGCACATTGTTGGGAATATCTCTCTTATGTCATAAGATGTTTGAAGAGGATCCTACTTGGCATCAGGTTGTAGACTAGGATGATGTGTCCTTTTACGGGTTTAAAGAGCCACAGTCTCTGATGGCCAAGAACTGATTGGCTAGACTCGAGATGTGACTGGACTCATTGCATTCTTGTCCATAGAGGGAACCCCATCCTTTATAGAGATCTCTCTGAGTGGATGATTGGACAAATGGTCACCCCAGAAAATTGTACACTGAGGTAGTCGATGCCCTTGTCAAAGAGTCAAACTTGCTAAAGATACCGGTCAACAAGCTAGGCCAGTACTTCAAGAGAGATGATACAAATGTTGTGATTTAGATCTTTTGCCAAAATAAAAAGGCCACGATAATATTGGATGTTAGAGCAGGTGTTAGCATTGTCACGAAGCATTGGTGGGCAAAATGGGAAAAGCCTAAAATGGAAAGCACCAACCTGATCATAAAACTAGCTGATGGTGTGATAGCACAGCCAGTGGGAGTCATGACGGACATAAAAATCAAGAATTTTGGTATTACCTACCATTTTTGGTTTGTGGTGATGGACTTCCACGAGTGGGGAGATGGCTAAGATGTCATCCTAGGGAGACCTTTTATGCGTACTATAGGTCTAGTCCATGACTGGGCCTCTAATAGAACTTATCTGCATAAGGATGAGTGGATTGTGAGGGTCAACCTCTACAAACCTAGCTTGCACCTCTTCTAGTGATTTGTGGGTACTTTGCACTCCTCCATAACAAAGAACACTATGGATATGGTAACGGAATGTGAGGACTATAAAAAGGGCAAGAAAAGAGATGGGGATCAAGAAAACAAGAGATCTGTCAGAGACGATGGACGCACGAAAGCTATAAGAGAGTGCAATAGCAAATAATGAAGATGAAGGAAATCCAAAGATAAGTGTAAATGACCATGAGCTAAAATTGGACGTCCTATCACTTGAATGACGGCATGATTAAGTGCAACACCCTCTTCTTGGATATGATCTGGATATGATCATCCTGAATTAATGCCCCCACAATGTTCAAAGTGCCACGTCTTTGCATGTAGTGTATCCCTTCCACTATCACTAAATAGATGACTTGCATTCATGTTGGTTAAAAATTCACCAAGGCATTATCAACCGAGTGACCTACAAATTGATTCATGAACGAGGAACCCACTTCTCGATAGGTCTTTACCTTACTCCCATTATAAAACTTAAGGAATATATTTTCTTGAATATCCTCAAGCTGCACTGTCCCATTAGGAAATAATTCAATCAACCAGTAGGGCCCATTCCATCCATGTTTGAAATTTGTTTTAAGGGGTCCTATATTGGCATTACACAATAGTATGAGCATACCCTTTTCCAAGTGCTTAGGCACAACATGCCCACCATGCCATGCCTTTCTCTCACATTGTATCACCTAATTTGACCAAGCTTCTGGGAGGTGTAATTCATCTAGGTGTCTTAGCTAATAAAATCGCCCCTTAAGTGCCTTAAATTCATCTAGCTGATGCCAAATCGCCACATGGACACTAGGAATAATAAAATAAAAGGGAATGACCACTTCTAAGCCAAAGGCCATACGAAAGGGAGTTAGATTTGTAGTTACCTTGTAGGCAGTTTGGTGAGCCCAAAGGGTTGCATGGAGTTTAGTATCCCAATCACTCTTAAATGATTGCACTATTTTAGTGAGAATCGGCTTGGATGTCTTATTAGTTGATTTAGCTTCACCATTTCCATGGGCATAGTAAGTGGTCAAAACTGTATGCATAATCTTGAATTCGGTCTTGAGCAAGTGCATAACTTCATTAAGAAAATGTGAACCTTGGTCACTAACCAGTTGTATGGGAAATCCATATTTGCAAATGAAATTTTCAAAAATAAATTTGGCAATGTTCCGAGCTGAGTTATTAACATAAATAAGCTTCTCGATGGTTAAAAGTCAAAGAAAATATACAAAAGACACATATTGGAGCTTCTTAAAGTGTTGAGAGGCACACACTACACCTGTATATTGTGAAACAAAGTTTGCATAGCTTGGTACATGGCCTATTGTGCTTCTTTATTGTTGGTGTAAGTCCAATAAGACATTCATAGACCACCACAAAACAAACACAAAGTTTTAAGAAAACACAAAAACATCACACGTGCAACTTTATTCATTATCAAAATAAAACAGTACTTATAAAAATTATATAGACCCCCCTATGACCATATCCCCCAGGGGATTCAATTCTTGTGTTCATTGTTGCAAGGCTATGTCATGTCTTCTCCATCTCTTTATTTTTGGAACATGGGGGGGTATTTAATTATCAATAGCATTTTCTAGTATTTTATGGGGATTAACGAGCAATGGATAGGCTCTCCTTAACCAAAGTGGTTAGAGTGATGACTCATAAACTTATACTGAAAGGCATGGTAGCTCTCTCTCCCACATACAGTTCTTGCTACACTTCACCTTGGGGGATTAAAAAAATAAACTTCTAACTAATAAATGATCTATATAGCTATTTGAAATCCTCTTGATTTACTCAATTCATTATTCCATAAAAAATTTAATTAGAGAAGGGCCTTCATGCTACTCAATATTGCACTACCCCACACATCCCCGATCACCACCATTATTTTACTATAAACATTATAAAACACACCAAAGGGATCACAAGTCCCATGAGCACTTTCCATTCTAACCTAGGTGTGGGAGAAGTAGAATTAATAGGTGTATGAGAGAGGGTTAATGGTTTAGGGCCAAAAGTTCTAAGTTGCTTTTTCATAAATAATAGGAGAGTATAATCATTTCCCTACCCTTTTTAACATTGTACCAATTACCACCACAAAATGACCTGAATTTGAGCTTTTTAAAGTGTTGAGAGGCACAACTACACCTGTATATTGTCTTAAAAAGTTTGAATAGCTTGGTACATGGAATATTGTGCTTATTTATTGTTGGTGTAAGTCTTATAAAGACATTCATAGCCCACAAAACAAACACAAAGTTTAAATAAGAAAACACAAAAACATCAAATGTGCAACTTTATTCATTATCAAAATAAAATAGTGAATCTTATAAAATTATATAGACCCCACTACGACCATATCCCCCTAGGGGTTTCAATTCTTGTATTCATTGTTGCAAGGCTATGTCATGTCTTCTCCATCCCTTTATTTTCAGAACATGGTGGGGTCTTTAATTATCAGCATTTTCTAGTCTCTTAAGGGGATTAACAATCAATGGCTAGGCTCTTCTTCCCAAAAGTGGTTAGAGTGGTGGCTCATAGACTTTTACTGTAAGGCATGGTAGCTCTTCCCTCCTTCATCTAGTTCTTGCTACACTTCACCTTGATGGATTTAAAAAAATAAACTTTTTACTAATAAATTATCTATATAGTTATTTGAAATCCTCTTGATTTATTCAATTCATAATTACATAAATAATCTAATTAGATAAGGGCCTTCATGCTACTCAATATTGCACTACTCCACACATCCTTGATCACCACCATTGTTTTAGTACTATAAACATTATCAAACACACCAAAGGGATCACAAGGTGCCATGAACTCTTTCCATTCCAACTTAGACATGGGAGGAGTAGGGATAATAGGTGGATGAGAGGGGGTTAATGTTTTAGGATCAATAGATCTAAATTGTTTTTCAATAAATAACAAGAGAGTAGAATCATTTACCTACCCTTTTTAACAAGTACCAATTCCCACCACTATTGTATGTGCTATCATATAACAACTATGATCATAGGCTCGTGATATCTTGTACTTGATATATTAATGTAATGATGCAATATAGCTTTGAAAATCAGCCTCACATTACCATTGCTAGTGCTAAAGACACAATGCAAGGCTATCATATAAAAACTATCATCATAGCCTCATGATATCTTCTACTTGATATATTAATATTATGATGCAATATAATAGATGGGTTGCATTCTACCTACCTCTCCTTTTTGTAGCAATATAGCACCAACTGAATGCAAAGATACACTTGGATTTACATAAAAGTCTTGAGACCAATCAAGGGGCTTCAATATTGGGCCCTTACTCATGGCCTCCTTAATTTGTTGAAACGACTCTTGTTGCTCCACACCCCATTGGAAAAAAACTCCTTGCACTATATCACAAAAGTGTTGATAATACTTGCTCTTTCCTAGAATTCTACAAACACAAGTGACACTCTCAGGACTTGGCAATGCCATGATTGCTTGAACCTTGTCAAGATCCATTTGCAAGCCTTCTTCAGACAAATATGCCCCAACAAGACTACTTCTATTTGAGCCAAATGACACTTGCCAGGATTTAGACACCCTTTTGCTTCATCAATCCTAGCTAAAGCCATCTTTAACTTCTCCATGTGATCTATGCACCGAGAATAAATGCAAAAATCATCCAAAAACACCCTTATAAACTTTCCCAAGTAAGGCTCGAGCACTTGACTCATGAACCTTTCAAATGTAGCTGGTGCATTGGTCAAGCCAAAAGGCATCACTCTGTAAGCAAAAACTCCCCAAGGTGTGACAAATGATGTTTTATTTTGATCTTCCTCCTGAATACAAATTTGAAAGTACCCAGAATACCCATCACATACAGAATACATCTCATGCCCTGCTACTAGGTCTAGTATTTTATCTTGGAATGTCAAAGGAAAATGATTCCTCTTAGTGCATGCATTCAAAGGATGAAAGTCCACACAAACCCGTGAATTATTTCCTTTCTTTGGTGTGACAACTACAGAAGATATCCATTCTCAATCATCAACAGGAAAGATGAATCTCGAACACTTCAAGAGGACAAAAAATGATGGAAGTGTAGTCGGCATATCTGTCTCTCCCCACCTTGAGGCTTGTCATATTTTCTTGTCGCTCTTGAGTTTCCCTAGGCACAACTATACTCAAAGAAGTATAGAAGCTTGTGAGTGCTTTTGTGACCTTTCCCTTCAAATCAGGGTTTGGATAAACAAATGTTGTCCATACAACCCTCGCAATTACTTATTTCCATCATTCAATATGCAATCCTTTTCTTGGAAGTGGAAGTGGAAAGGGAAAGGGAAGAGGAAAGAGAAAGGAAAGGAAAGGGAAGGAAAGGGAAGGGAAGGGAAGGCTAGGCCAGGGAAAAATAACAAAGCACATCTATCTTCGTGTATAATAGCACGTCTATAGACACGGCTATTTGTTTTCAAAAATAGAGTAGACGCGCTCTTAGGCACGCTCTCAGATGCATCTATAGATGTGCTCCGATAGACGGACTATTCTAAAAACTCAAAAAGGACATGCGCCCGACACAAAAGCACAACACTAATACCAAAAACATTCGTTTCTTGGATACGACAAAGGACGAATCCAAAGAGAGCAACTTTCAAAGAAGATCAACCGTAAAGAGACTTACCTTGGATAGAGGTATGGAAGCTTCTTGTCCTTCTTCAAAGCTGCTTCTCTTTCTTCTCTTCCTTGTTCACCCTTTGCTTCTCTTTCTTCTCTTCCTTGTTCACCCTCTTCTCTTGTGTGCTTGGAGATGATTGTGTAAGCTTGGAGATAAGTGTCGGTGCTTGGAGATAAGTGTGGATGCTCGGAATTGTGTCTGTTAATAGCAAAGCAAGCCACACGATGCAAAAAGTATGTGAAGAAAAGCAAGCGCACTAAAAGTAGGTTTGAAAATTGCATCTATAAGCACGTCTAATTGCACATCTATATACGTGTCTAAATGCGCGTCTAATTGCGTGTCTACAACATGGTTTAGACGTGCCTATAGATGCACACCCCAGAACAGACGTGGGTTTAGACGCGGTATTAGACGCGCCACAGAGTTTTAAGATTAAATATTTGATACAAGAGCAAATTTTTTGGGTTGTTTATTTGTAGGATGTTTTCATCTTCAACAAGTAGCTCCAGTGAGGATGAATCCCTTCGTATCCACCATCACGAAATGTGGTTGGAGCAAAAAATCAAATGTATGTGTGATCGATGTCGAGGACGTGTCTCGCAAGGTTCTGTGACATTTTCCCATAATCCCTCGCATTCCTCCCATCGATCAACCAATGGCAAGTGGAGAACTCCCGTAGACACTCTTGCGTGGAAGCATATTGAAGACACATGGCCAAGCTTCAAGGAAGAACCTAGGAGCTTGAGACTTGGATTGGGTATGGACGGTGTGAACCCATTTGGTCTCAAAAGCACCTCTTATAGTGTATGGCTAGTGATATTGGTAAATTATAATCTTCCACCCTCTATGGTGATTAAGAAAGGACATGTTATGTTATGCGGTTCTATACATGCACAATGGTTGTTCTTCCTCGAGTGCTTCATGAAGACCTTGAAGGGTTTCGTGAGACAAAATGCAAGACCCGAAGGTAGCATGGCCGAGGGTTGGTTGGTACAAGAGTCACTTGTACAAATTTCTGAGTTTCTTGTTGATGTGGATAGCTCTCTCCCACGACTATGGAGAGATGATGAAGACCTAAGGATGACCTCTATTGTGCCTCAAGGGAAAGGACGCAACAAAGTAATAGACACAGAGTTGCTTAATAATATCAACCTCTATTGCGTGCTTAATAGCGATGTGATGAAAAGATGGGTGACAAGATACGAGGATGCAAAGGCAAGAAGACAAGAAGGAAGGGCCCTCTTTCGTACATAACACGGATCTCGTGTGCCATACCCTCAGTATCTAAGACCACTTCCAAAGGATATTCATGTGGATTGGCTACTTGACGAAATGGAGAAAGCAGAGAAAGACGAGGGGATGCATATCACAATGGAAGAATGGGAGTATGCTAGGGGATGCATGAGCAAGGTCAGTATATAGAATGTTATGCTTAAGTTAGGAGCTTTCAATAATTTAGATTTCTTATTTAATTGATTTTATCTTGGTGTAGTACACTATGTTCAATGCTATATGGTGTGAGGGCAAGCATTTTCAAACACAACGGATTGATGATAAGACAAACACACAAGATTGTGGCGTCATTGCTAGCTTTGAGGGAGCCAATGGAGCCATGGATGATTATTGTGGCATAATCCAAGATATTATTAAGCTTGACTTTCGACGCTTTTTTGTGTATGTTTTGGATATAAAGTGGTTTAAGGACGTGGTGGAAAGAGGCCCTAATGCAACAATCAAATGCCATGTAAGTGGCTTTGTAACTATCGACTGGCAAAGTAAGAAGGACACACTAGTACTACCACAACAATGTGAGCAGGTACTATACACACATATAAAAATACTCACTTTTAAATATTTGATACCTTCGATGCAAGGAAAATAACATGATTCTATTTGTGTTTGAATTAGGTTGTCTATCAACCAATGGTTGATAATAATAGAGGGTGGCATGTCATACCTATTATGCCACATTCCAAAGTGATGTATAGTACATTTACTAATATGGATCGTATGGAGGATGATCATGGCCATGGAGGTGATGATGACCATGATACGAGAGAGGAGGATGATCATGAGATAGGAGATACAGATATTGAGGCCATTACTCGTGAGGACAAGCCTACCATTGGTGATGCTGATTTCGATGAGCACATGAGTAGCACATGTGAAGATAGTGGGAGAGAGGGAAGGAGTCTCACTTGAGGCTTTCTCACATACAGAATGGGGGAATACACACACATGTGGAGGCTGAAAACAGTTTTTCTCTTCTTAGTTGAGAAAGCCAAAAGAACTCAAGTACAAAGAAATAGAAGAACTCGGGGGGGTCACTATGTATAAACCCTCTATATCATGTGCATTCAAGGCCTATATTTAAAGTCCCTTATCTGTAAAAAATTTCATTAATAAAATGTACCCCTTTTCTATACAAATCTGTAAATTTTTTCCAAAACTATTTTAAAAAGTCCCTTATGTATATTTATTTTTGTAAATTTTAGAAATAAAAAAATCCTTCTATTGAACTCACGTGATAGGGTTACATATGATGAGTGACCCCCCCGAGTAGAAGAACCCTATATGTGGGTCTCAAACCAAACTCAACTAACTAAGGTGGCATACTAACTGAGCCACAAACTAGAGTAGATAAAGATAGCTGTCATCCAGCTATTATTCGTGGGCGGTGTACCAACCGCATCTGCAGCTAACAAGTCGGTGACATAAATGCACAACGGTCACCCTGGCATATCGCGAGTGGAGCTCGATATCTCAACACTCCCCCTCGGGCTCAATCCCAATTCTTGCACACCAAGCAGGTCTCTGAACTTGTGCAGCTTCTCTGCGCCCAATGCCTTTGTGAATATGTCAGCGACCTGATCCTCTGTGCTGACATAAACTAGATCAATGAGACCTAGTAAAACCTTCTCCCGCACATAGTGATAATGCACCTCAATGTGCTTTGTTCTAGCATGATAGACTAGGTTATTTGCCAAGTGTATACTGCTCATGTTGTCACAATAAATGACAACTGGCCCATTTGTAGACTAATGCATATCATAAAGTAGCTTATGCAACCAAGCTACCTCACATGCAGCCATTGCTGCACCCTTGTACTCAGCCTCTATGCTCGACAAGGCAACTGTAGGCTATTTCTTGCTGCTCCAGGTGATTGCAGTGCTCCCAAAAGAGAACACATATCCACTAGTAGATCGTCTATCAGAAGTACTACCAGCCCAATCAGCATCAGTGTATCCATGCAACTGTATCTGAACCCTAGCCTCATAAAATAGTCCATACTGTAATGTGGACTTCACATACCTGAGTATGCGTCTAGCCGCATCCAAATGTGGTTTCCTTGGAGCCTGCATAAACTGACTTACCAATCCAACAGCATAGCTTAAATCTAGCCTGGTAATAGTCATATAAATCAGACTTCCTACTATGTGTCTGTACATAGTAGGGTCTTCCAAAAGCTCACCTGCATCTGTGCTCAGCTTCACATTCTGCTCTAAAGGAACTGAAATAGGCTTACAGCCTGTCATCCCATATTTGGACAGCATGTCCAATACATACTGCCTCCGCAAGAGCTGTATCCCACAGCTGTATCCCACTTGGTGATCTAATCACCTCAATGCCCAAGAAATAACGCAGCTCTCCTAAATCCTTCATCTCAAACTTATGCTGCAATAGCATTTTCACATGAAGGATATCTTCATCACTATCACCTGTGATGATCAAATCATCAACATAAATGACAAGCAGCAGAATACCTTTCTCTGTTTTTCTCACATAGAGTGAGAAATCTACCTTGGAAATCTGAAAGCCAATAGTGACAAGATACTGTCCTATCTTGTCAGCCCATGCTCTAGGTGCTTGCTTCAAGCCATACAAGGCTTTCTTCAACCTGCAAACAAACTCAGGATGAATAGCATGAACATAACCTGGTGGCTGCTCCATAAAGACCTCTTCTTGCAAATCACCATGCAAGAAGGCATTCTTTACATTCATCTGATGTAAAGACCATCCCTTTGATGCAGCCATAGCAATGACTGCTCTTACAGTTGCCATCCTTGCAACCGGACTGAATGTTTCTTCATAATCAATGCCATATGTCTATGCATACCCCTTGACAACTAATCTTGCCTTGTATCTATTCACAGAACCATCTGCATTGTGCTTGATCTTATAAACCCACTTACAGCCAATTGCATTCTTGTCTTTAGGCAAAGGCACCAATTCCCATGTAGCATTTGCTTCCAAGGCATCCATTTCTTCATCCATGGCTTTCTCCCATTTTTCATTTCCCATGGCTTGCTCAAAAGAAGTGGGTTCTGGTTCCTATATCACTTTGACCATATAGGCATAGTGAATGGCTGTAAATCCATCATATTTTAGCCTATCCACAGGATACCTAGCTCTGGTAGACCTGTGCAAAATAGGCTCACTTCTAGGTGCTCTCAAAACATCCCTGGTCTTCCTTACTCTAGATGTAACAATAGAAGGAATACCCAACTCATCATCAATGCTCTATTCTGAGCCACTGGATTCACCATCCACATAAGAGTGACCTACATTCACATCAAACATGGGCTGATCTACCTTCTCTTTTCCTTTTTGTGATACCTGCGTACCACTATCTGTATTGCTTTGAGGAGATTCTCCTGATCTCAATCTGCCTGTCCATGGCGAAGTATGTGAACCACTGCTAGAGGACACTGCAGGTCCACTGATATTTTGTGATTGCTTCTGTGAATTCTGTGCAGCATTACCATTTTGTGCATCTACATCAATCATCACATTTACTGGTTTATACCAGCTGCTCATCTCATCAAAAACAACATCTCTACTCACTGTAAACTTACGAGTGGAAGGGTTATAGCATCTATACCCTTTCTGCTGCAGACAATAACCAATAAAGACGCACTTCTCAGCCTTTGGATCCAACTTGGACCTCAACTCTTCTGGCACATGAACATAGGCAATGCAACCAAAAATTTTCAAATGAGAAATGTCTGGTTTCCTACCAGTATACATCTCCTCTGGTGTCATGCCATGTATTGCTGCAGTGGGAGTCCTGTTCTCATTATGTAAACTGCTGTAGCAACTGCTTCAGCCCAATAATAATCTTGTAGATCTTTTTCATTTAGCATGGCCCGAGATACCTCTCTAATATGCCTGTTTTTCCTTTCTGCAAGTCCATTTTGCTATGGGGTATGACTGCATGAATATTGCTGCTTTATGCCATGCTCCTGCAGGAACCTTGCAAACTCATTTGAGAGGTACTCTCCCCCTCCATCTGACCTTAGGCATTTTATTTGCAGGCCTATTTCTTTTTCAACCATAGCTTTAAAAGCTTTGAAGTGCCCAAACACTTCACTTTTCTTTTTCATAAAATGCACCCAAACTTTTCTGCTGAAGTCATCAATAAAGGTGACAAAATAGTGGCAGCCTCCAATAGATGCAGCTTTAGTAGTCCACACATCAGAGTGGATTAATTCCAATGGCTTTTTACTCTCTTGAACATGCCTAGGAAATGGTTTTCTTGCCTGTTTTCCAAATTGACAGGCTTCGCAAACCTTATGCATTTCTACAACCTTGAATTTAGGCAATCCTGCAACAATATTTTGGGCTTGCATTGATTTAAGTCGCTGTATATTAACATGACCAATGCGTTTATGCCAGATATCAATATCTGCAACTACACCGGTCCCATGTGCAAACATTGCTGCACTCAATTCAGGCATGTCCGCATCCAACGTAAACATCCTGCCCTTCTTCTTTCCTTTTGCTATCAAGCGACCGTTATTTTTCATATCCTCAACAAAGCATCCATGAGGATTAAATCTGACCTGCAAGCCCTGCTCAACCATTTGACCAACAGAAACCAGGTTCTTGGTGATGTTCGGGACATGAAATACATCAGACAGGTATTTCTTTTTCCCATCTTGCATCGACAAAGGAATTTTACCAATCTGCACAATAGGATGTGCAGTATCATCACCAATCTCCACAAATCCTAGTTTTTCCATTTTCCTTGCATCCTGCATCCATTCTGCATGACCTGTCATGTGGTTTGACGCACCTGAGTCAACATACCACACATCATTTCGTTCTTCTGCACTTGTCACAGAATTGGTCATGTGCTGCACCATAAATAGATGCTCATTTCTGTCATCACCCTGTCTGCTAGAAGATGCATAATTGCCTTGCTGCAATTTTCCATTCATAATGTCATTCTGCTTTTTGTAGCAGTCCTTAGCCATATGACCCATTTTACCACAATAGTAGCATTCAACATTGTTGTTTGCATTTTGGCCTCTCTGCCATCCACCACGGCCTCTTTGGCTCCCCCTGCCTCTAGAGTTACCACGTCCTCCTCCATAGGACTGGTTTTCTTGAGTTTGCCGCATATTTTGATTTCTACCATGACCTGTAGATCGGCCTCCTCTACCTCTGCCTCTACCTCTTCCTCGGGGGGGTCACTCATCGTATGTAACACTATCACATGAGTTCAACAGAAGGATATTTTTTCTTTCTAAAATTTACAAAAATAAATATACATAAGGGACTATTTAAAATACTTTTGGGAAAAAATTACAGATTTGTATAGAAAAGCGGTACATTTTATTTATGAAAAATTTACAGATAAGGGATTTTAGAAATAAGCCTTGAACGCACATGATATAGAGGGTTTATACATAGTGACCCCCCCAAGACCTCTTCCAGCATTTGAGTAGAAGACAGTTTCTTTTGAAGTTCCTCCTGAGGAAGATGCACCCCCATTTCTCTGCTCTTCAAAAATTAGAAGAGCAAACAACTCTTCAAAATTAGGAAATTTTTCACAGACGGCAATGGATGTCCGGAACTATGCATAATCCTTTCCTAGACCATTCAAGGTCACAGAAACTAGATCATCATCTTCCACTGGCGACCCAATGGAAGCAAGTGCATCTACAATTTTCTTCACCTTCATGTGGTAGTCATTGATGCTCATATTTTCTCTCTGCACATTGTGCAACTCTTGTTTGAGCTGCATTTTCCTAGCTTGCATATTTGTGCTGTACATTTTTGCCAAAGTATCCGATGCCTCCTTTGGTGTACTTGCATCCTGAATATGCACAATCATAGAATCCGAAATACTGATAGACAGCCAGTACATAACTTTTCTGGCCCTCTCATGCCATCCTTTAAATGCCTGCATTTCCTATTGATTGGGAACATTAGGAAGAACTGGTTCTTCTTCATTTCCTGTAATGAACTCCCAATAGCCTTTTCCCATAAGGAAATTCGTCATTCTAAACTTCCATGCCTGGAAGTTGTTCTTGTCAAGCTTTTCAGTGACAATCTGTGAAAGAGAATCAAACGCCATTACAGAACACTGCAAAATATTCTGTCACTACAAAAAAACACAACTTTTGCCTCACACGGGCAGATCTGCAAAACTGACGAAAGTGGTATTTAACCACACAGTCACTTCCTAGTGACGATTTTGCATCAACAGGCAATAAGCATGATTTTGCAACTCCCAATATCTCTGCACACAGGCATACAATGCAATTTCTGCGGCAACTTTTCACCGACCAACAAAGCAGTGGTCACACAGCAAAAACAGGGCCTTTTTCAAAGTGCTTGCAAAGAACTTCCGCCTTCAAAACGGACCCCGAAATGGCCTCGAATCAGAAAAATAAAGTCACCGAGGGCTTTCCCCTTCCCACAGCATATACTGCCCTCTCGCCACACCACGAAGGGTGTCTCAATCTGAGACACTGCACTCTTGCACTTCTGGCTATGCTACCTGCAGAGATTTGCTCCCAAACTCGAAAAAGGAAAGCAACACTGGTCCTCTTACCAGCACACCATGAACTTGGTTTGCTTTCTTGAGCTCCTTACCATGAACAAGGCTCTGATACCATGTGAAGATAGTGGGAGAGAGGGAAGGAGTCTCACTTGCGGCTTTCTCACATACACAATGGGGGAATACACACACAGGTGGAGGCTGAAAATAGTTTTCCTCTTCTTAGTTGTGAAAGCCAAAAGAACTCAAGTACAAAGAAATAGAAGAACCCTATATGTGGGTCTCAAACCAAACTCAACTAACTAAGGTGGCATACTAACTGAGCCACAAACTAGAGTAGATAAAGATAGCTATCATCCAGCTATTATTCGTGGGCGGTGTACCAACCGCATCTGCAGCTAACAAGTCGGTGACATAAATCCACAATGGTCACCCTAGCATATCACGAGTGGAGCTCGATATCTCAACAACACAAGTAGTAGTGGGTTGAATGTATTTGTAGATCTAAACACTTGTTTAGATTTTGAAGTAGATAGTTTGGCAAGGGTTGATCTCATTGAGGATGAGATTGAACCGTAGCCCATCATTGATATTGGCAAAACTATTTTACATATTGTGTCTTTCTCCTCACCTCACTTAATTTTTCTATATGTGGGTTTGCAAAAAAGCATTGATGTTTTTGTTAAAATTATGTGCTTTGGTAATCATGGGCAATGTTTGGAAAGTAGTGATGTACATTTACCAGCCTACACCAAAATCTCACTTTCTGTATTCTTTGTTTTGCATCTAAATACGCATCTAATTCTGAGTGTAGACGCACTAATAGACACACTAATACACGTGCAAATAGACGCGCTGTTAGACATAGTGTTAGATGCGCTCGTATTTTCTCAATGTAGACATGCTAATAGATGCGTCAATACACGCATAAATAGACGTGCTGTTAGATGGACGTGCCTGTAATTTCTCTATTCAAACAATGCCTATAGACGCGCCCACTATTTTGCGCGTCTATAGTTGCTTTGTGTTGTTGTGGAAGAAGGGAGCAAAGAAGGGAGTGAGGACATGGAGAACTTAGATTAGCCGTAGAAGTAGTGCTAGCTACTCTTTTTTATACTTAAAGCCATTGGCTTGGCTTCGTGCCACTCTTATATATACACTCCTCTTATTTTTTGTACTTGAAGCCACAGGATGTGGCTTGACTCTGTGCTATATGTTCATATAAGCACTTTTTGAGCTATGAATTAATATACACTCCTTTTATTTTTTTGGCTTTCAATTTCCTTGTGCAACGTTCTATTAGTGAATGCCTTATGAACTAAGCGTTTTGGAGTTGTAATGTTTTATTCAGAATTGTAATCATCAGCTATAGAAGTGCTTGCAATTGTGCTAATTAAAATGTGGTTGGCTGTAAGAATTGAATTGCACAATGTGGAAATGGGATTCTTGTAACTACATAGCATACACAACATTCTATTCAACCACACAAAATTCTGCTTTTATTTTAAAAAAAATTTCTGTAGAGTATCTATAAGCGCGTCTATGCATGCGTCTTTCTATTTTTTTAAATTTCTATAGAGCTTCTAAAAGCGCATCTATAGGCATGTTTGTCTGTTATATAGACGGGGGCCTGTAGATGTGCAAATAGACGCGCCCGTAATTTTTTTTAAAAGTTAAGGAAACGCATCTGTGGGTGCGTCTATGGGTGCTTTGTCTTGTTATGTATGCCTATTATTGTAGGACCATATATTGATGGTATAAATAGATGGACGATATGTGATTGTGTACCATTTATATATCATCCAATTACCAAAATTCTTCATTTCATAATATGAATAGTCTTGATGTTGTAATTATGCATAATGTGTGTTATACTAAAATATGTATAATTATGTGGTTTTGAAGTCCCTACTTAACAATTCACTTAACAGGTGGACCTAGCAAGTAAAAGATAGAAGAAAGTATATTACATTGCTAACAAGGAAGCAACCGTCCAATATTTTGCATTTTTAGGTTAATAATAATGAGAATGATAACAAATAAGAAATTCCTTGGGAAATATGAAATCAAAGCTAAGGATACATTGGTATGACGTTGAGGAACCTATAATGAGATGACATCACAATTTTGTATTCATTGGTTTATCTATTTTATTTGGGAGCTTTTTATTTTTGGATTTTTTGCTTGCAACACTTTTACATGCTTTGTTTTTCTTTGAACGACAATAGGCAAACTCTCTGAAGTCTTTTTGAGCTAATATTTCTCTCCCATCCATGTGGTGTAATTATCTTATTACAAGTTATGGTGAATAACCTCAACACAAGAACGTGACCTTTGGTTGAATCAAGTTTTGATTTTTCAATATAGAAATATTAAAACTATAGATCATTTAAGGATCTCTAAAATGAGGACTCAATATGAGATATGAGAGTGTAACGTGTTGCACTTCTGCTAGTAACTTTTGAAATACATTCATATGACATGCATGCATTCATAGTGTGCGTGCGTGCATGCGTGTGTGTGTGTGTGCGTGCATGTCTGTGCGTACATGCGTGTGTGCACAATAGCATAGGTGGCACGCTCGCACGCTCAAGTTAGTACAATTAAATGAAAAGATTGGGATCTACAAGAAGCAAGAGAAAAGCTTATTTTGGTCAATCTAAGTATTTAACATATTTGGAATAGATAAATATCTCTAGCATGACCTACATGCATGTGCAAGTCCTTGAAGGAATCTTCATGATGCATGTTTGCAAAATAAGGTAGGATGTAGATTGAGGGTGATAAAGGAGGTTACGATAAGATAGTAGTTCTTGCCGACATGTGCACTAGGAAGATGTAACAAGCTGAATATAAACGGTAAATAGGGAACTTTCCAAACAAGAAAGTGGTAATGGGTTGCTCCCAAAGGCTTCACTTTTCTAAAAACTTTTTCTTGGCTACAAGAACACCCTTGGGAATGGGCTTCCACATACTTGGAGAAATGGGCTTTGATGATGGCATCCTTCCCAAAGCCCATTCCTTAGACATTCCAAGAGCTCGACAAATGAGCTTTGATGCTCGCATCTTTCGCCAACCTCATTCCTTCCGTATTCTAAGAGCTTTGCCACCCATTCACACTAATTGTTGATTAATCAAACACAGTTACCATGTGTAGAAATGCGCTTGCACATACTTGGAGAAATCGGCTTTGATGATGGAATCCCTCACCAAGGCCATTAATTCCTTCCATCTTTGAAGAGCGAATGCGCTTCCACATGCTTGGAGAAACGAGCTCTGATGATGGCACTTTTCCAAGCCCATTCCACATTGCACGAGCTTTGCCGCGGATTCACACTAATTGTTGATTAATCTAACTCTGTCACCATGTCCGGCCGGCGAGATCAAACAGAAAAAGGAAAGACAGCAGCCATCCCAGATATACATAGGCTCTCAGCTCAAACACATAATTTCGATCCGTAGAGAGGAAGGAAGGCGCCATACTCCCAAGACCGAAAGTTACAATTCTCAATTGCAATTACAGCACAATAGACAATCGAAAACACACTGCGCGTAAGCATGCCATTGAGAACGAAGGGAATTGCATCCTAGATACACTTCGGATCAACGTGCAGTTGAGGACCAACAGGAATTGCATCGTACAATGGATAGCGATGTCGTCCAAGGAACGGACCTGAGCTATATCCCTGGGATAGTGTTATACGCGTTTAGAGGAAAGAGATTCCGTCTTGTTGAAAAGCTGAACACCATACCTGATGAAATCTTAATATGTAGAGCAAAATCCGCGGACTCAATAAGAAGCGCCACTGCGGTGCTGTTTTTAACCGACTAGGAGATCCCCGTTTGTAAAGACTTATGATATCTTCATGAGAAGAGAGGAAACTCAAAGTTGCAGATGACGTCAAGATCATCGTAAAGATCAGGAAAGATTTTCAATGCTAAAGGGTCATCGGAGGCGTTCTGGACAGGACCTGCAGAAGCTGAAGATGATAGTGTTGATGCGAGTTCTAATGCCGTCTCGTATGAGAACAGTTCTGAAACTAGCGTGTCCATTGTGAGCATGGCGGGCTGATCTCTGGCACCCTCGAGCGTTGAAGGAATCGAGTCGTTCCTGCTTTCTGTGTCTCCACGTTTCCGCTTTTTCGACGGCGGTCCGTCCAAATCCAAACGCCAGACAGGACTCTCACTTGCCAATGCGCTCGTTACTTCCTGCTGCAACTCATCGGAGCAATCGGCACTCCAAATGCAAGAGTTGAGAACGCTCGCATCTTCGCCCGATTCCCCTGAAGCTTTGGAGATAGTAGATTCGTCGCAATTACTTCCGCTTTGAATCCCTGGTGAACCAGAAGCAGGGCTCACTGGGCACTCATTGTCGATTACAAATGAGCAACACTTCTGCTGCAAGCTCATGCAGGCCTGGGAGCCAGAGACACTCTGGGTATTGCCTGTGAGTTCTTGCACGAGGGATCGAAAATTCGAGGCGTCAGCTTGAACCACTATCGGAGGGCAGACATGGACAAGCCTGATTGTGGGAATGAGACGAGCGGGCTGCATTCTTGCATTCCCTCCTATAAGGATATCAACCCATATATTGGCTTCAAAGACAAAGCTTTGAACACGTAGGGCTTCCTGGCTACCCACACGCGACTCTAGTTATAGTAGGGATCCCGACTCTTGGTTGCCTCATAGTGTCTTTGCAGCCCACTGCCTAAACTTGACATCGATTTCATTGTCATTGGGGTGTTTGTTTGTCCATTAGCTACATCGGATGTCCATTGCCTAAATTTGGCATGGATTTCATTGTCATTTGGGTGTTTCTTTGTCCATTACCAACCTGTGGAAAAGCTCCATTCAAAGGAGATATATTTGATGTAATTTTTAGTAAATGAAAACTTATGATAGTATAGCTCTTTGCCAATGGAACAACAAGGCATTTTCAATTTTAGGCATTCTCTCAATAAGTGTGGTTGTGGTTTTGGCTTAAATCTAGAAGTAGTGGTGGAGCCCCAAGTCTGAATAAGTGTGGTCGTGGTTTTGGCTTAAATCTAGAAGTAGTGGTGGACCCTTGGGGCTCTCGCTCTCTCTCTCTCTCTCTCTCTCTCTCTATATATATATATATATATATATATATGAAATAAATAAAATTTCATCAAGCCTTAACCAAAAACTAAACTTTCACACACTTTTAGAACAAAGAACCCAAAAAGGACATTTAAACAAGCTCACATTTCTTTAAATTTGATTCACTCGTTTTTCTTTATTTTATGTATCAACTTGCTTTAAGTCTCAAAAATTTTAAACGATTTCTTCATAATAAATCTAATCCATGCCTTCTCCCTTTTCTCTTCATGTGGCAAAATGATGGTCCTTATGAATGCCATACAAGACGCTTCTAGTTTGGCCAACATTTTCAAAATTACTCCAACATAATTTAATTGTTACTCTAAGCTTTTGAAAGGATGAATCTTGATCAAAGATTTTTTTCCAACATTACCATGTATCATCATGTCACTGAATATAATGCCACATGTTATCCCTAGATTCATGTCACTTTCTTTTAGTATAAAATAGATATGCTTGTGAAAACTTGCAACTATTTTCTCTGCATGGTTTTTGACAAATCAAGGAACATGTGATAGTCACATCCCACACGTACATTTACAACCAATACTACAAGTGTGAGCAATCACATAGACAATGCCAAACCATATAATGGCCACTACCTCTAAAGTGCAGACTCTATGTAATTCACAAGTTTGTTCCCTACCCTAATACCAAATACTGATCAGATTAGGGTGGGTGCCAACATTGGATGAGTCGGGTCAAGAGGTTCCCAATTCACTATCCCATGTCCGTGCAATGCCCTCTCAATATCCTAACAAAAGACTAGTAGGGTGAGAGAAGGGGCTACATCTACCCCTATATCCTCAAATCACGAATTTACCACTTTACAAATGGAATTAATATCTTTGATTCCACATGTTGTATAGTGCTTTTATGAGGCAGTTGGCCTCCAAATCTCATTGATCCATATAGTCAATTACATGCCATAAGGGGCAAGGGAAACTGTGCCAATGATGTTCCAGCATAGAGATGGTGTTTGCACTCAACACGAGCTTAATTTGAATAAGGTGCATTGGTAAGAAATCAAGAACCACACACTCCATCCCTATAACATATTCTAATTTTTCCCTTCTTTAAGACGTATACACATACTTGGTCTTTAAATGTAGAAGAGAAGTTATGTTATGATTTCTAGTTGGCGTATTACTATCTTGAGGATATCATGCAAAACAATCTTGTGACTGTCACGCACATTCAATAAAAGGGCATTTGCAAATGATGTTTTTTAATCATAAAAATTAGTTTGAAATTTTTTATGAATTTGTATAAAAGAAGTGTGTCTTTCAATCAAATTAGTATATTCACAAATAAGTACATAGGGTTTCTACATAGTGACTCTTGAAAGCTTCTTGTAGTTTAGATCACATGCAACACTTCTTTAAAGACTTAATTTCCATATCAAGATTTGTATATTCCCTTGTGTAAATACATTTTCACAATATTATACATAGAGAAGATATTTTAAGTGATGAATGTCTTTGAAATAGATGTGGAAGTTTGTCTAGATTCTGTGAAGTAAGGACATTTAAATGATCCCTTTGAAAAGAAGTGTTATCTAGGGTCTTCAATAGTGAACTCCTTAGTTTGGTGGATGGTACCTACTTTAGTTAGCATGTATTCTCATAATGCTACTAAGAAAATTGTTTCATCATAACCTTCACTCTCAAGGAGGCTCAAGGAAAATCATAGGGCCCATGTCCTACATAAATGGCAACAAGCCAAGTGAGGTCCAATTACCTCCCATGACCTCTCCCATGACCCTCCCGCGACCTATCCGATGACTTTTCCAATCTCTTTCCAATGAGCTAACCCATTACCTCTTCCATGACCTATCGTGTGACCTCTCCCGTGACATCTTCCATGAACATGACATCTCCCATGAACATGATAAAATGGGGAGCACTCAATGCTAGAGATGAAAATTTATTCCATGGATACAGCACCCCCATGAGAAGTTTACATTTATAAGTGAGGTAGAGGCCCTAGGGTCTATTCCAAGATATCATTATGCAACTTATGAACCAAGATATGAGCTTTAAGTATGTAAAAGAAACCTCAAAATTAATTTCCATTGGTGTTTAATTATGTTATGGTGCAAATAGAATTAAGATGGACATTTGAGTCTCTTTTATGCCACTTTATTTACTCTTTATTTCATTCTACAATAGAATGATAAGATAACAATGATTGTATATGAGAGCTTTTAACAAGTTCACACATTGTGTAAAGTTGTCTTCACATTGACTTTTGAATGTGGACCAAGTTACTCAATATAGCATATCAAACTATTTTTCTTTTGAATACTTCATAGTTCTTTATTATCCCTTTATTAGAAAACATGATAAACACTTGCAAGGATAGACACTAATTTGTCTTATTTAACTACAAAGATTTTCTAATTAAATAGTAGAGGCATAAATATGTAAGTGTAGCATATGGGTTCAATAAGAGGAGTTCTTAAATCCCCTTTTTATGCATTTTTAAAATACATAGGGTATTCTTTAAAGGGGTTATTCAAAGATTGAATACAAAAGGGTTGTATGATAAATTTATTTAAATAAGGGCTTTTATAAGTAGGCCTTGGATGCATGTGATATATAAGGTTTATACATAGTGATCTCCATGAGTAATTTCTTTAAAGAAAAGTAAAATACTTTTGAGATATATCTCATTACTCTGTATCTTGTTCAACATATTTGGATTACAGAAACACGTTCCACTCTGCATAGAACTAAAAAGATCTTGAAGTTTCCAATGGACTAGACAATGGCTCTGTATGGAGCTCACCTAGTTACGCCATTACTTTTATTGGAGTTTACACACGTCATTCATCTATAGATGTATATGGGTGATTGACTTTAATGAATTCAATCCATTGAATACTTATCTTAAGGGAGGAAGAATTTATTCAAAGTCCTCAATTTAACACATCATTCTTAAGTTCTCGTGTAAAATAAAGTCCAAGTCCTTTCCTTGGATTTTATTTTACATTAAGAACTTAACAATCAAGATGATTGGAATGCATGCTAAGATGTACTTTCTTACTAATATGATAATCTAGCCACAATGTGCTTTTGACAAGTTATAATAGAATCTTCTTTAGTTGAGTTGAGGCTTATTAGCTAAAAATGGGCAACCACTCTACCTTTGTATTAACTTTGTCTTCATTTAAGTAATACTTAATAGTAGTAGGTCACACACACACACATACATGTATATCTATTCATGTGTATATGTGAGGCAATGTATTGATCTCACTCATTTATATGTAACCAAAAGTTATAACAATATTTAATGACAAATTTTATGAATATTTCAACTTTTTAACTTAGATATCTCTTTCTAACTCATGCATTTTATTTATCTATGAAAAAATCATTTAAACCTCCAAAATGATGTGCAAGGTTGGGCACTATCAAGGCAAAGTCATGTTGGGTGAGTCAAATTTCATACTAAGGAAAATTCTTACAACATAAATCTAGTTGTCTTGTTAGTGGATGTCAAAGATCACATTTCCTACACATTTACTTATTAAAGAAGATACTTCCTTGAGTCCTTAATGGGGCCTTCATGGACGTATCCTTTGTTTTCTATGGTTTTAAATTTTTTGTCATTCTTCAAGTATTTAATGACGTCTACATCTTATAAACTTAAGGCACACTTTAGCAATTTATTTGTATACTTTTTAGCAATCAATGATTTTCCCATGTGAGAATCGACTTTAGAGATGTATATATTTAATCCTAGTCCTTTTCTAGTTTACAAGTAGCACCACGATGGGAATGCGGGTTGTTTTTATGCAACGTCAATGGCTACAAAAATTGTTCAGAATTGTAAAATCGTAGCTGTTGACAGTCGACGTTCCCTACGTGAAGTGTGTCGTTTGCTGCATGGGAATGGCGCCGCAGTCCCATCCAAATCCTCTCCTGCTCGCAAATGATTTCGACTTCCCTTCGGCTCAGCCTTGCACGTTTGAGAGAATTTACGTAACCTAGTTGTATCCCGGATCGACCACCGCTCCTCCCTCGGCTCGACCTTGCTTTCTCACTCACAAGGATGTCTACCTTTGAGCGCAACGTTTCCTGTCATTATGACTGCGTCGACTTTTGAGAAGGTGTCGCAGCATTCTAACATTATAAGAAGACAGACGTCAAACTAGTAGCTCGTCCATTTTTGGTGTCGAAGAAGTGGGAGCGACTTTAATTTTGGTATTCAATGTTGCGGGAGTTGGAGTTTCACGCTCACCGTTGAACTGATCAAAGATTTCATGCATGAAGTTGGAAGACTTTAGGCTTCTACAATCGGAATACAGCAAACGTATCTTTGTCAAGGACCTATTATTTATTAACTAGCGGGAAAGATGGGCATCTGCATAAAGTAGCGCTGGTGAGAGTCATGCTATACGTCTGCTCGAGATGATATCATCGGAGGTATAGCGCGGTGGTTCATCGACCTACGAAAATGATTTTAGTATTGCAAGCTCTCACTGGGCACCCAAGACATTTTAAGCATGCGCAATTTCGTCATCATTTCCAGTAGGAGGTTTGATTGCAATGTAGAAGGATCCGGGCACACGTCTTCCGCGTCGCTTGAAGCTGATGTAGGCAAACATTTCCTCCAAAACCTCAAAATCGAGGAGCCAACTTACATGGAAACGACCATGGATGTTAGCGTCCTGACGAGTACTCTCGATTAATAAAAAATGGCTGCTTCTCGGTCGTCTTCTTGGACTTTGACTCATAGGCCGCGTGTACAGTGCTGTATAGAAGAAACAGTAAAGTAGCCTTACTTCAACAAAGAAATCTAGCAATGTGATCGATGAGACATCGTAGCAGCAGCAAGAGACTTCCAACGCGTTTATAACATACAACACTTTAAACATTAAAAGCGCATCTAACGCAAAACCTCCCTAGAGAAATGGGTGGACGTTGCGCCTTGGCCCCAAGAAACCTCTACCATGTTTCATTAAAAAAATAAAATTGGAGAGTGGTATGCTCGTATATTACTTAGTACACAACAAAGACAAGTCCTACAAAATGCTCTCAAGAGGAGCTCAAACAACCTCATCAAGCCACACTAACCACCTAACCTTTATAGCTATCTCCATGACTGCCTGCTATTGACCGAGGCCTCATATCGGGCAATCCATATTCTATGTAAAATTGGACTAAATACAAGTCCAATTTTTTTGAATATCGTAGTCTCATGGTTTTCTTTCCATATACTTCAAAACAAATATTGCAATATTGGTTGAAACTTTACACACCCACTTATATAGAGAGTAACCATTGGCAGCTTTTCTAGCAAACTGTAATTTTGTCAAATTATCAAATACTAGATAAGCTTACAAAAATACCTTCTATGATTTACCAAATAATTACACTTTGGTCCATACCACATAGTTTTGAACCAAAGTCCTAAGTATATCAAGATGACTTGTTCTCTTGGAGATGGTGTACATATGGGTCAACCTTTGCTTGGGTATAGCCAATCGCGAAACTATTTTTGGGGCCATTTTGGGGTCGCGATGCGATGCGCTTCTAGATAAATATTTGAATTTTACGTGGACCAGCGCTCTCACCAAAAATTTTCTTGACGTCATGAAGGTGCACTGGCGTAATAATGAGATGCAATCTATTTATTATGAACACTACATAGCTCGACACGTGGCATCTCTGCACTTCTTCACGTAGCGCAGTCTCTAGACCAAGCCGCCTGACCACTTATCATTGCATAGCCTTTTGCCATAATTTTGCCACCTATCACTGGCACCGCACCCATGCAAATCATTGAAATTGAGGGTTTGGCTTGGAGAGACCACCACATTGGTTTTTGGCATCATAATTAGACACAATCTATCATTTTAAACACTGCCGCAGCGCAGTCTTTGGCCTAACCAACTGTCATCGTGCAGCCTTTTGCCACATCTTTGTCCGTAGCCCATGCAAAGCATAGGTTGGCTTGGAGAGACCACTGTGTTGGTTTTTTGTGTAATAATGAGATGCAATCTACCATTTTGAGGATCGCCTCAGTGCAGTCTTTGGCCTGATGATGTGTTATCGCCCAGAGTTCAAGGTTATCTTGGAGAGACCACCGTGCTGGTTCTTCGAGTTATAGCTCTCTTACATATTTTTACGTATTATAGGAGGAGGTCTATGATGACAGTGCGCTACCAAATAGAAGGATATCTATGATAGACACTGCGCTGGTCCTTGGAGTTATATATTTGTGTACCAAGGAACATGTATTCCGTTGTGCAACCAAGCAAAATGCAATTGATGATATGGTCCATGAGGGGTCCCGTTTAAGGGCAAGGGCCATATCGACATGCCATTTCTATCCAATGGCATCCTGGATATTATATAATGCATGTCGATATGGCCCTTGTCCCTAGAGAGGACCCCTCAAGGCCATATCGTCAATTGCATTTTTTGAAAGTTTAATTGTATTTTTCTACATGTATCTCCATGCAACCACAACAATGGGTCGTTGGAGTTATTTAAGCGCTATTTTAGTCATAAACTAAAGAAATTATAGTCCTTCTTTTGTGGTATTTTAGTCCTTGTTACAGTAAATATAAATGAGGACAAAGTATAATTTATCCAATGAAAATTGAGAAAAAGACATTACAATGTACATCTATGTCCAATAACAAGTTATATAAAAATTAACAACTTATACTGAGTAAAAATTGAATAGAGGATCTTACATTTATAACAACTCGGCAATTGCTGAGAGCCTTAAAGGTCAAAAGATTATAGCTAGCAACCATAACCATTCTAATATAAAAGCTAACAATAGTGCATACTGAGAGCCTCAAATTGAATAAAAGAGATTACATTAATGTAATAAAAATTCAACAATTTGCTGAGAGCCTTAGAGACTAAAACTGCATTACATCTAGTAAGCCAAAAGATCATTGAGAGCCTTAGAGACCAAAAGATTACATCCAGCCATTGCTGAGAGCCTCGTCTAAGCAAGAGGGAATTTATACAACTCAGGTTTTCGACAGTCTAGCTTGTTGCATTAAAAATTTTTAGGGAGCCAAAGAAGGATACGATGGAGAGGCCGAAATGCACATTGCCAGGACTCAGATTATGGCCCCCCCCCACAAGTCAAGAGTACTCTGCTCGAAAAATATTGAGGCCTTCGTTGACATCTAGGGGAACCCATACAACAAAGCCATAAAGAGGCCCTCTGTGAGCATGTCCTCTAAGGAGGTGACATGCAGATGTGGGGGGGATCGACTGTGGGAATGAAGGGTCTCCACTAGTGCTAGCATTTCTACTCCAGGTGAGTGCAATGCAATCACCTTATATGAGAAATTAATTTCTAGCCCGGTGGGTCTTAGCCGCCACCACAGACTTGGCTAGGAATCTTAGATGCCACCACCTCTAATAGCTAATTAGCATGCAAGTCAGTACTGCCGCCTTGAATTAATCAAAATTCGGGCCAACCACCGCGGTGGCTCTCACCTTGACAAAGTAGTCGGGCTACAAACAACTATTCCATTCCTTTACCGTTTTGTCTTCTATCCCTCTCAACCGTTTTGTTCTCCCTTTCAATCAGACTGCAAATTCAAGCCTCCACTATTCCATTTCCTTCACTATTTCATGTTCTATCCCTCTCAACCATTTCTTTCTCCCTTGCAATGGACTGCAAACTCAAGCCTCCACCACTACATGGCATAGGTCCTTTTCCGATGAAAATATCGACATTTTTTACACTTTTTGTTTTTTTTGGACAAACGCAAAAGGTCGTTATTTGTGTCATTATAAGCATCGAAAAAGAACGATCGCTATATAAGCGTCACTATATAGCGACACTGGTAAACGTCGCTATATAGTAACACTGGTAAACGTCGCTATGTAGTGACGATTAACAGAACTAAAAAAAACATTAGTGGGGATAAACAGGGCCACAGCAAGCCCTGTTTTACCCCACTAATGTTTTTTTTTAGTGATTACAAAATTTTCCTTGCGAAAAGGGTGATACAAAATCGCTCAAATGAATTGATCGAGTAATAGAAGCATATACATGTCGAAGATATATAACATTGTTTGTTACAAAATTACCCTTTCGAAAAGGGTGATACAAAATCGCTCAAACGAGTCGATATACAAAAGAATATACATGGTGAAGTATATTGAAACTACTACTACTATTACTACTCATTCGAATCGTCGTCCTCCTCCTCGTCCTCGTCTTGTTGGTCTGATCCTTGGCCCTTGTGAGTTGTGCCTGATCCTTGGCCCTTGTGAGCTGCACCTGATCCCTGGTCCTTATCAATGCTCGCCTCCAGTGATGGGACGCTTGAGCTTTGACTCTAAGAGTGAAACCATATTAATTGAAAATTAGATTGGAACTTAAAGAATAAAACAATTTAAAAAGTGAGCTTACAAGCAGGAGTAGACTTATACCATGCGAGCAGCCACCTCAACCCAATCAACCATCGCTCCCATTGCCTCCTACTCAATAAACCACGGCTTTGTTCCTACACAAAATGCGTGTCATGTCTCTGCACCTATAGGAAGGCAACCCATCATAGCTTGCTGTGGACCCAATTTGCGAGAGTTAGATAAAGTGCATGTAATATGTAGTAAAACAAATAGAACAATACATTAAATGAGAAGAAGTAGACTTACCATAGTTGCCTCAGATGCCAACCGTCTGCCGGCACCAAAGTGCCAAGTACCTACGGCATCTAGTCATCTCCTTGCATCCCTCCTCTAACCCTCGAACATTTCGGGATGATCCCTATTATGCTTCTTAAAAAACTTCTAATCAGCTTTGTCTGCCCAGTTGGGTTTAGCCCTCCCCTTTGCGATGGAAGTATGCAAGGTTGATCTACGATGCTTCAAGACCAAACCCATGCGCTCTCGCATGTAATTCTCATTGAAGTCCCAATTTGGGGGGTTAGGGTATTTCTAGTGTACCGAATCATCATTATTCGAAGCCTATGTATATTTGAATTGTGATAGGTTTCTCTAGAAGATGTTGCCTACATCAAATACCATGCCCGCATCAAGAGATGAAGTGAAGAAGATGCTAACAACGGTGGGCATGGATTATGATACCATCCATGCTTGCCATAATGATTGTATTCTCTTTCGTCGTGAGCATGGAGATTTGGCTAGTTGTCCGAAGTGTGGGGAACAACGATATAGAGATGACTTGCAGGGTGAGCAGATATCGATAAAGTTCTTGAGACACTTTCCCATCATTGCAAGAATACAGCACATGTTCCAATGCAAATCCATAGCGAAATTGATGACATGGCATGCATCTCATCGGTCCACTGATGACACATTGAGGATTCCCCCAAATTGTGCAGCTTGGAAGCACATAGACAATTAGTGACCAGACTTTGCGAGGGAGCCACACAACTTACATCTTGGGCTCGCCATGGACGGAGTGAATCCTTTCGGGTTATGCTCAACATCTTGGTTGACATGGCCCATAGTCTTGGTAAATTACAATATCCCACCATGGCTAACAATAAAGAAGGGACACCTCATGCTTGCACTACTTGTGCCAGGGAAGTACAAGGCCAAAAATATGGACATGTACATGGCACCTTTGATAGATGAGTTACAGATCTTATGGAGAGGAGTGCGGGTCTTTGATATTTCCATAGCTCCTAGACATACCAATGATATTTTGGTCAAGGGTATCTTGATGTGGACCATGCATGACTACCTAGGATATGGAGGGTGTGCAGGTACGTGGTTGTGTCTTTACATGTATAATATAGGATTATGCTTTTATGACTCTCTTTTGCACGCATGTCTTATACTAATACATTCATGCACGCATGCAGGACTTGTTACAAGTGGGTACCATGCTTGTCCTGTTTGTGGGGTGGGTTTGAAATCACTTGCACGATACTCCAAACATATGAGGAAAAATGTTTATGAAGGTCATGCTGGATACCTTCAGCTGGACCATCTCGCGCATGGAGGTCAGCTTGATCCACCACCATTATATTTGAAGGCAAGTGACTGGATTCAGGCTTGGAGGGTGAATGGAGAGGAATCTCCTCCTAATATGAAGAGGCTATCGATCTTTCACGAGCTTCCTTATTGGGGTCAATTACAAATCAATCGTCTCTGGGATCCCATGCATATCTTCAAGAATGTGGGGGCTACTATTTGGGCACACTTGTTTTGTTCCAAAGACTTGAGAGGAGTACGAGAAGACTTGTGTGCTATGAATAGGATGTCTTGTTTGTGGCCCCAAGTGCATGCTTCAGGAAAAGTTATCCTCTCGAAAGCAACATGGATCCTCTCTACAAGAGAGGATGCAGCGGTCAAGGTGGACATTGCCTCTTTTCAAACACCCACAGGGTACATGCGTTGCTTGAAAGGAGCATTTTCAAAGGACAATAAGCTTAGTGGGCTCAAGTCCCATGATTGGCACAAGGTCTTATAGGTATTCTAAGCTGTAGGATTAGTATACCGATAATCGTGATGCGTTAGCATAATTATGATTATGTTATATTGTTGACATGACTTCTTTGTTGCTTTGATAGTTCATCCTTCCAATTACAATAAAATTGTGCTTACAAGAAGATGTTAGAAATGCTATATTCAAGATCAATGGTATTGTGAGGTATGCTTACTATAAAATTGCATTGATTAAGAGAAAATCGCCAAAAATTTTGAATACAGTGTTATAATACAAGCTACTAAGGGAGAAGGTGCCCACACAAGCCGCTTTAATGGAGGAGAGGTGGTTGTATTTCCTTATTTAGGTCAATCACTTGGGCCACAATATTTTCAAGAAGCATTAGGAGACTCTCACAAAGAAAGATGCGGCCTGTGCAAAAGCACAACAAAGAATCCATGAGCTTACCTAGGAGCTTGATCTAAAGAGGGGCCATGCATTAAAGAAAAGGGATTGGGCACTAGCCAAAACACAACTACAGTGGAACAAATCTCTCAATAAACAGCTATGAGCAAAATCAATAGCTTAGGGCAGATATGCTTCTTGTCAAAATTGCCAAAGACAAGCATGCCCTCGAATGCTACAGGATGAATGTCGAGAAGACTCAGCTTGGTGGCATTGTACAAACAGATCAAATATCTCCACAACACTCTTTGAGAATAGCTAGAAAAATACAACAAGATCTACCATCAGATTGATCAGATTGAAGTGGCGTGGATGCATCAATCTTCTAGTGCATGAACTCAAGAGTCAAAATGAAGTCGAGTATAAGTTGGTTTTGGAGGCCTCTGTTGACATAAGACCCATAGCTAAAAACCCCAAATAGTGGAAGATACCTTCCATTGCCACTTTAATATTCTTGGGGTAGCTTCCATTTAGTATGACCTCAACCTCACCAACCCACTTCCTTCAACCTACATTTTTTATGTTATTTATTTAGAAGGGACATTAAATTTGTCAAAGACCAAGATATTCAGCATCAACCCCTTCACCCTATGATCCTATAATTTTGTAGCTAGTGTAGATGCGTTATGGAATCCTTGGCTTTTCCCACACAAGCCAAAATTTTGGACCTCTCTAAGCCCATTGACCTTTCGATGTGGGCTTTCACTCCACATTCTGTGGTGGCTGAGCCCTTATGTCATTGCAAGCAGACGATAGGGAGGGATTCCATTGAATCTATACTTATCCCAACAGGGTTACCCAATACCACCCAATTGGCATTATCCTGTTGTATAATAAAATTCTAACAGTAGCTATGTAGTGCTGCTCAAGAGCAAGGTTTCGGCCATTTTGAAATCGAGCACATTGCTTACCCTAGACTCCTACAAATTAAGAAGAATTTGGCACGGACATTGCCATTTTTATCTCTATGGCCCATTTTGATACTTCCCATCTACCCGGGCCTATCCACTAATATTAACCACCCAAACACTTTCCCTCTCAATACTTACCTGAATTTTCCTAACCCAGTACTTGCTCCCCCTCTACGCAACCACACATTGGGACAATAAAGACACCTTTGGGACCCAACTCGTCACTCCAAAGCAAGTGCATAATATCTTGCAGCTAGCTTTTGTGCGTACAGAGAGCCATCCATAGAACCATTCTTACAAAGAGTTGGGCCACTTCCCACTAAAGGAGATGACCATAATCTAGAGATTCTTCCAAGTGATCCTAAGTGGTACCATGTGCTACACATATACAGACCATTGGAGGACCTTATCTCAGCATATTTATCTCACTGTGGTGCATATTTATCGTCGACATCCTTATCTTGCTTATCAGCCTTTCCACATATGCAACCACCTGTTGTAGGAGTTCTTTTCTCATGTAAGAGGTTACTACTTCTGACCCATCTTCATCTTTTTTTATCCACTTATTTTCCTATAACTTTACCTTGGGTGTTGACAAAGACACTATATCACTACTACACATAAGCCTTGTTCCGATGATTAAGCATCGACATTTAGCGCGTGCGGTGCACTAATTATTGGTATGTACAACGGGATTAAAAAGGTCGATATATACCAACCTTTGACAAACTTGTTAATGGTTGGTATATACTAACTCCTAAGGTCAGTATATACCGACCTTTGATAGAAGTGTAATGGTCAGTATATATCGACCTTTGATAGAAGTGTAAAGGTCAGTATATGTCGACTCTAAGACACTTTCCTATACTGACCTTTTACAGAGAGTGTTTTTTCCTATACCGACCTTTGACATAGAGTGCTTCGCAATGACAAAAAATTTTCTTTTCATACATGTTTGATCCTTTGGAAGAATAGAAATACAAGAGCATGTACATCAAGTTTGGAGCTCATATATTCATGTCCAAGTTTGAGATTAAAAAAATCAATCAAGAGCATTTACATCAATAGCTTCTCCAAGTCCTACATGCCAAACAAGTCTATCTCCAACTCTATACCGAGTTGATCTCCTATATTGTCATCGTACTACTTTGGCATCGTACGTTCACCTAAGACTTGATCTTGTAATTCTCCTTCTTCATCAATAAATTCGGGTGATTCTTGATCATCATCTTCTTCCTCAATATCGAGATCTCCATCTTCCTCTGGTATGATGTGATTATGTGCATCTTCTTCTTGGCTGATATTATGATCTTCATCTTCTTCGCTAGATCCATCTGGATCAATTGGATCTGGCATTGGTAGTGGAATCTCCATATCCACATCTCTATCTTTATAAATCTATTTACTTCGTGGTGCAACTTGAATCATGTACCACCATCTTGTATCCAAACGATGGGGATGAAAAACCACCTATATTGAAGATGGGTGTCAAATGCCATCAATTATATCAATTATACAAACATGTACCAATTGATCTTAAAAAACAAAAGCATTTGATTAATTAAATCATTAGTACGCACCTGCTCACAATGCTTAGGAAGAACAAAAGTATCACTTTCATCAATCTAGAGTTTGATGGAGTCTATCACAAAGAAACCACTATGTAGCATGGAGACCGTTGTAAATATTTCTAAACCATTTTAAATAAAGAATAAAAATACTAAATCGTCTGAAATCAATTTCATAGATCTCGTGTATGGTCCCACAATAATCCAAACTGCGAGGAGAGAAGATTAGTATCCGAAGCACTTGCTTAGTTATCTTGTGTGAAGTTAGCCATGACTCCATAATCATCTATGACTCTCTTTGAATCGATGCGTTCCATGCAAAAATGTCATTCATATGACCGTAATGCAATGAAATTTTTGTACTGCAAAAGAGCATCATTAAAACAATGAGGATGCATCTATTTTATAGCGGATATTACCACAAATAACTTAATTACATCAACAGGTAAGAAACTTACATGCATCATACATCCAGATGATAACCCTTGCTTGCACTCATTTATTGTCTCTCCATCGTGTTCGGCTTTATGTAGAGCTAGTTGTAGCCAATCAAGTGACATGTGAGTGGGGACAAGGGCGAGATCCTATGGATATGGTTGCGCTCACCTATGCATGACTCTGAATCTCATCCTTGCATTTACTATTTCTTCTTTGGCCACTTCATGTCTCTCAATCCACTTTTGCATCTCCTTGCTACCCGTATGCCTCTCCATAAGATCTATAACTCCTCTATCAAAGGTGCCATGTACACATCCATATTTTTGTCCTTGTACTTCCTTGGCACAAGCAGTGCATGCATGAGGTGTCTCTTCTTTATTGTTAGCCATGGTGGGATATTGTAATTCACCAAGACTATAAGACATGTTAACCAAGATGTTGAGTGTAACCCGAAAGGGTTCACACCGTCCATGGTGAGCCCAAGATGTAAGTTGCATGGCTCCCTCGCAAAGCCTAGCCACTGATTGTCTATGTGCTTCCAAGCAACACAGTCTATAGGAATCCTCAATGTGTCATCAGTGGACTGATGTGTAGAATGCCAAGTCATCAACTCTGCTATGAATTTGCATCAGAACATGTGTTGTATTCTAGCAATGATGGGAAAGTGTCTCAAGACTTTTACTGGTATTTGCTCACCATGCAAGTCATCTCTATATCGTTATTCCCCACACTCCAGACAACTAGCCAAATCTCCATGGTCACGATGAAAGATAATACAATCATTATTACGACAAGCATGGATGGTATCATAATCCATACCCACCGTTTTCAGCATTTTCTTCGCTTCATCTCCTAATGTGGGCATGGTATTTGGTGCAGGCAACATCTTCTAGAGCAACCTATCTCAATTCAAACATACAAATGCTTCCAATAATGAGAAACTTTATGCGCTAACCTCATTAAGGTCAAGACACTTGTATCGGACCAACCATACTTTGCTTGCAAATTCAAGATTGAGAGACAAGCCCATAGTTTTGACATCTCAGTACCCTCGTACAACTGTGTTGATTGCAACTCTCGCACCACGGCCTTAGACTCAAAGATCACATGTAAATGTGATGTAGTGTCCCTAAAAATAGAATCCATCATGTCCACCATACCCTCGTCATCATCTGGTACATCTGAGAGACTACCCTCCTGCTCAAAGTATGAAGGTATACGTGCCCCCTCGCCACCCTCTTCATCCTGTCTCAAGGTTTCATGTAAATACAAGATCTTGTCTCAAGGTTTCATGATGGAGAAGACATGACATAGCCTTGCAACAATGAACACAAGAATTGAATCCCCTAGGGGATATGGTCGTAGGGGGGTCTATATAATTTTTATAAGTACTATTTTATTTTGATAATAAATAAAGTTGCACGTGTGATTGTTTTGTGTTTTCTTAAAACTTTGTCTCTCTTTTGTGGGCTATTAATGTCTTAGTGGACTTACACCAACAATAAAGAAGCACAATATGCCATGTACCAAGCTATGCAAACTTTGTTTCACAATATACAGGTGTAGTGTATGCCTCTCAACACTTTAAGAAGCTCAAATCTATCTTTTGTATATTTTCTTTGTCTTTTAACCATCGAGAAGCTTATTTATGCTGATAACTCGGCTCGGAACATTGCCAAGTTTATTTTTGAAAATTTCATTTGCAAATATGGATTTTCCATACAATTGGTTAGTGACCAAGGTTCACATTTTCTTAATGAAGTTATGCACTTGCTCAAGACCGAATTCAAGATTATGCATATAGTTTTGACCACTTACTATGCCCATGGAAATGGTGAAGCTAAATCAACTAATAAGACATTCAAGCTGATTCTCACTAAAATAGTGCAATCATTTAAGAGTGATTAGGATACTAAACTCCATGCAACCCTTTGGGCTCACCAAACTGCCTACAAGGTCACTACAAATCTAACTCCCTTTCGTATGGCCTTTGGCTTAGAAGTGGTCATTCCCTTTTATTTTATTGTTCCTAGTGTCCATCTGGTGATTGGGCATCAGCTAGATGAATTTGAGGCAATTAAGGGGTGATTCATTAGCTAAGACACCTAGATGAATTACACCTCCCACAAGCTTGGTCAAATTAGGTGATACAATGCGAGAGAAAGGCATGGCATGATAGGCATGTTGTGCCTAAGCACTTGGAAAAGGGAATGCTCATACTATTGTGTAATGCCAATATAGGACCCCTTAAAACAAATTTCAAACATGGATGGAATGGGCCCTACTGGTTGATTGAATTATTTCCTAATGGGACAGTGTAGCTTGAGGATATTCAAGAAAATATATTCCTTAAGTTTTATAATGGGAGTAAGGTAAAGACCTACCGAGAAGCGGGTTCTTCGTTCATGAATCAATTTGTAGGTCACTCGGTTGATAATGCCTTGGTGAATTTTTTACCAACATGAATGCAAGTCAGCTATTTAGTGATAGTGGAAGGGATACACTACATGCAAATACGTGGCACTTTGAACGTTGTGGGGGCATTAATTTAGGATGATCATATCCTCATCATATCCAAGAAGAGGGTGTTCCACTTAATCATGCCGTCATTCAAGTGATAGGACGTCCAATTTTAGCTCATGTTCATTTACACTTAGCTTTGAATTTCCTTCATCTTTGTTATTTGCTATTGCACTCTCTTATAGCTTTCGTGCCTCCATCGTCTCCAACAGATCTCTTGTTTTCTTGATCCCCATCTCTTTTCTTGCCCTTTTTATAGTCCTCACATTCTGTTACCATATCCATAGTGTTCTTTGTTATGGAGAAGTGCAAAGTACCCACAAATCACTAGAAGAGGTGCAAGCTAGGTTTGTAGGTTGACCCTCACAATCCACTCATCCTTGTGCAAATAAATTCTATTAGAGGCCCAATCATGGACTAGACCTATAGTACGCATAAAGGGTCTCCCTAGGATGACATCTTAGCCATCTTGACACTCGTGGAAGTCCATCACCACAAACCGAACACGGTAGGTAATACCAAAATTCTTGATCTTTATGTCCATCATGACTCCCACTGGTTGTGCTATCACACCATCAACTAGTTTTATGATCAGGTTGGTGCTTTCCATTTTAGGCTTTTCCCATTTTGTGCACCAATGCTTTGTGACAATGCTAACACCCGCTCTAACATCCAATATTATCGTGGCCTTTTTATTTTGGCAAAAGATCTAAATCACAACATTTTTATCATCTCTCTTGAAGTACTGGCCTAGCTTGTTGACTAGTACCTTTAGCAAGTTTGACTCTTCGACAAGGGCATCGACTACCTTAGTGTACAATTTTCTGGGGTGACCATTTGTCCAATCATCCACTCAGAGAGATCTCTCTAAAGGATGGGGTTCCCTCTATGGACAAGAATGCAATCAGTCCAGTCACATCTCAAGTCTAGCCAATCGTGGTTCTCGACCATCAGAGACTATGGCTCTTCAAACCCATAAAAGGACACATCATCCTAGTCTACAGCCCGACGCCAAGTAGGATCCTCTTCAAACATCTTATGACATAAGAGAGATATTCCCAACAATGTGCTATTTAAGATTGTCTCATCCACCTTATCCAAGGTAGGCACGGGCTTGAGAGCTATTTTTGGGTCCTGATGGTTGGGATGGATGGCATCCATTGTCTTGATATTCTTGATCCACTGCTCGAATCTTTCTTGACATTCACAGACTAGCTATTGTGCCTCTGCAAGGCATTGTTTCTCAGTGGTGGGATTGAGGTATTCATTCTAGCCGGCCACTAGGCTAGTCTATGTGGCTGTACTTCACTTACCCTACCCTTCTCCTCAAGTCATGGTGTAGTAGGATCTATGGTCTATCTATAGTAGGTCCCAATGATGTTGAGGCAGAGACCATGTGATCTCTTCATCCGAGCCACTTTGGATGATGAATCAATCCGAGCCCTTTCCCAACTTAATTGCACTTTCATGACCTTTACCCTTAGACTAAGAAATGGTTTCTCTTTCCCCCTTAGCCTATTTATGGAGCTCCTTACTCATGGCCTTAGCTTGGTCCCATTTAATGATACTAAGGACACTTGAACTCTCTCAATACTCATTAGATTAATGCTAGTTTTAGGGTCAAGAGACGTTCTGGGAGTTCTACTCATGGAACAATACTTGTGTAGATGGTCCACCCCATAATAAAAACATAAGGGGGTGTTTGAATTGGTTATGGTTGTCCTAGGTACGAGTTGGTCATCCTTGTATGGATAATCCTTAAGAAAGTGAGGTCCTTGGCATTTATAATAGGCTATGGTCTGATTGGCAATTGCCTTATAAGGACACTCACTTGCATGGTGTGGACCTTGACAATGGGTGGTTAATGGTAGAGAACTTGTGCAATATGAAAGCATACCTTGCACTCCCTAGCAATGGTGCCAAAAATGTGTAGTCTGGTGGTGGCTCACGTGTTATGGGCTTCGTATGACTGTATCAGCTATTGCCAAATTTTTGAGTGGTGGAGGTCAATGTTCTCACCGCTTGTTTTTGTTCATTCTCCCAAGTAAGAGATAAAGGCATGCTTTGAGGTCTTTCTCGTTCCAATCAATGATGATTGCTTGGGCATTTGTCACAACTAGAGGATTGGGCATAGCGGATGTTCCGTTAGGACAACTGTAAGTAGGTCAATTTTATGTACATTAACTACATCATCAGCTTCCTGGTTGGAAGTTTTTATTTGATAAGTTGTCGACTTTGTAGGTACATAAGACTTGGGCCATCATGGGAACTTTTCGGATCAGTTTTAGTATGAGGTGCCTTGGTTAGTCGACACCGAGTTTTTGGCTATGTTGGACTCCTAGGCTAGACTAGATACCATGTAGAAATCTACTATCTAATTAGTGCACAACAATGTTACAAAGGTCGCACTGATCTTTATTGATTGAAATGAGTTTACACTGTCTTCTTGTGAAAACTAGCATGTATATTAGATAGATGCCTATTCATCATTTACAATATTGAAATTATATCAAAATGTTTAGCATTATTTTACTACAAAAGCATCTCAAAATAAACCTCTTGATATCCACATCAAGCATGCGGTTGATGATTCCAAGGATGTTTTGTTAGGACAACTGCAAGTAGGTCAATTTTATGTACATTAACTACATCATCAGCTTCCTGGTTGGAAGTTTTTATTTGATAAGTTGTCGACTTTGTAGGTACATAAGACTTGGGCCATCATGGGAACTTTCCGGATCAGTTTTAGTATGAGGTGCCTTGGTTGGTCGACGCCGAGTTTTTGGCTATGTTGGACTCCTAGGCTAGACTAGATACCATGTAGAAATCTACTATCTAACTAGTGCACGACAATGTTACAAAGGTCGCATGATCTTTATTGATTGAAATGAGTTTACACTGTCTTCTTGTGAAAACTAGCATGTATATTAGATAGATGCCTATTCATCATTTACAATATTGAAATTATATCAAAATGTTTAGCATTATTTTACTACAAAAGCATCTCAAAATAAACCTCTTGATATCGACATCAAGCTTGCGGTTGATGATTCCAAGGAAGTGTTCTAGAAATTAGCATCCAAAATGGTCGTTGTACCTTGATTAGTTGCCAAACTCTACCATAGAGAAACAAAATTTGAATATGCCAAATGATGGAGATGATCGAAGAATGACGAACACTGAAAATGCTTGGCATATAAGGTGGGGCGGAAAAAAAATCTTAGCAATGTGGCTTTTCCTTCACAACCTTTGCCTTGCGATGTGGCTTCATAAAAGCTACTTCATTCCTTGCTGCTTATGGAAAAGATTGCAAATGGATTTTGTAGGCAAGAAAGTTGTCTTTAATGTGGATGATTGGAATGGGAAAAATTTTACGATAGATCACATGATGCATCTGTGGGGGTTAAAGGTCATTGTGCCTTTACCCCGGTTATGTACAATAGTCAAACACATATATAAATGAATGAAAAAGAAGATTAGGATGGTTCTACACCCACCAAAACTTGTGTGGCTCTCTGTCTCTCTCTCTCCCTCTTCCGTTCTTGCTTCCGTTGAGAGCACTCTCAACTGGTATCAGAGCTCGGGTGATCTAGCTGAGCGTGCGTGAATGCTTGAAGCTCAGCAATTCTGTGGGAGGAAGGAGAAGCTCTGTGGAAACCTTTGTGGGTGACTTTACTTGCATCCGAGTGTGCAGAGACCTTGGAGGAACCTTTGGAAAAGTCACTTTGGCTTTTCGAAGTGGTTTTGTGAGCCTGTTAAGTGTTTTCAAAAAAAAAGTTATTTTTTGAGCTTTTCCCTGTTCCGTTCGATGACAGAGACTCCGTATTGACTTGTAGAGGCAACTATTGCTTGCTTTTGGTGTCCACTTCACTTCAGAAGCTTGGAAACACCTTCATTCTTGAATCTGGGATCATTTCATTGGATTTCTGACTCACTGTGTCAGTTTCTGCGTTTTTTGCCCGGGTGTTGGAACTCAAGTTTGGAGCAACCATTTGCAGATCTGTCAGTTCCGGTGGACTCAGGAGGTCCTAAAACCTCTATGTTGCTCATCATTCGCACTCCTGTGGAGTTTACAAACAGCTCTGTTTCCAAAAACGTTTTTCAGTCCGTCTGTTGGACCCACCAGTGATTGAGACCACAGTTTCCAAAACCGTCTGTCCCATTGCGTTCTGGACGCCCAAAAACCCCTACCTGTCAGTTCTTGCGCGATTCGGTGGAGGATTTTCAGAGTTATAGATCTCTGTGTATTCGATTTCGTCTCTCTGTTATGCATTTTTCATTCTAAGGTTTTGAAACCTTAGATTTATGCCACATGGCAGTGGATAAGTATTGACTCCCATTTCTCACTCATCGGTTGGGATTTTGGAGTTCTGGCAGAAGAGAGATATTTGCAGATTTTCTTGCTGAGTCCAATTATGCAATGGCGCCCATGTTTTGAGGCATCTCAGGTTCTATTTTCAGTAGCGGTCATTACCGTGGGACTATGATTTCTTGAGCATACCTTATGCAGATCACTCTGGTTGCAGTTTGAGCAGTGTGCGCTCATTCGTGGTGTGCATTGGGTTGCAGTGGATGATTTATAGGCCACTTGGATGCATTATGATCCTTATTGGATGCGCTGATAGACCCAAATTGCCTTGTGGGATGCTATTTTTTATGGACGCTTTGCACATGGATGCTATTTTAAGCTAAGGGACAGCTTTGACACATTGCAGGTGACGCACTGATAGTGCCTAACTAATGTCTCCCGCCATGGTAATGCAACGGTGATTAGAACTACAGCAACATGAGGCCTAATGGTGGAAGAGATGATCAACAAGGGAGAGAAGGGCTCCTTTTATAGAGATTTTGTCACCCTCCTTCACCCATTTACAATTGTTGCCTGTAGATTCTTTTCCCCATCAATCACATAAGCCCCTATGTCACCATCCATGTCCTTTTTGGCTACTCTTGCCATGTGTCCCATCAAAAAAAGATGCTCAAGACTCTTAAAATATTGAGAAAGTCAAGAGTCTCCCCACATGGAGCCCATAGGGACCCTCTCTTTTCCATATGTCCACATCCTCCTTATTCCACATGGGAATTCTAAAAGGATTCCTCTTGACTCCAAACTTCTCCACATGCCTTCCACACGCTTAGCATGTGACCTCTCTTATATTATTGGAACACATGGACATTATCCCACCTCTTTATATGACTCACTCTTCCTATTTTCTAAAAACCCCATAATATCCCATACACAAATAACTCTCACCCCATACCAAGATATTTATAATTCATATCTATGGTATTTACAATGATCCATTCCACTCATCCTCTCAATCCCATACAATATCTTAGAAAATAGAAATAAGTGAGAGCCACTAGGCTATCACTTGATACTCAAACTCTTATCAAACATAGAAGAAAACAATACCAATACCAAATGAAAAATATCAATTTTTGGCATCAGTAAAAATTACCAGTCACTGGACTCGCATGCTCAGTAGAGAACTAGAGTGCATGATAATGAGTGATTAGAGCTTCATGATTTACCTTTGTAGGAATTACTGTCCGGTGGTGGTGGCTCTCATCAGGCACACCTGTCATGGTGGCCAAGATTCCACCGGGTTGGCAGTTAATTACTAGCCACCAGAGTGGCCTACTCACCCACCACATGGTGTCTGCTTCATGATTACCTGCCCGTCTGGGGTGATACCTAAGATTCCACTGCAGTGGCCTGCAATTAATATGGATGGAACCTCAAGATCATGGTGGCCAAGATTCCATCGGGTTGGTAGTTAATTACTAGCCACCAGAGTGGCCTACTCACCCACCACATGGCATCTGCTTCATGATTACTTGCCCGTCTAGGGTGGTACCTAAGATTCCACTGTAGTGGCCTGCAATTAATATGGATGGAACCTCAAGATCAAGCCCACCACGGTGGCTCGAACTTTATAATATATAAGATCTATGGCATTTGGCATTTTACTAAGTTGCTCTCATCCTCCCCTGCTCTGCTACTTTGCTCCACACCCCTCCTCCAACTCTTTTCCGCCCTTGCTCTACTTTGCTCCATGCTCCCTCCTCGCACTCTCGTCACTCTCATGTGTTGATCACTTACTCATCTTCACCATGCCTACTACCCCCCTCCCCTCGATGCTCTGTGATCCCAATGTTATCTGTCTTGTCATATAAGGTGATTGTGTTGCACTCACCTAGAGTAGAAATGCTAGCGCTAGTGGAGACCCTTCATTCCCACAGTCGACTCCCCCCACATCTGCATGACAGTCAACTCCCCCCACATGTGCATATCAACACCTTAGATGACATGCTCATAGAGGGCCACTTTATGGCTATGCTGTATGGGTTTCCACTAGATGTCAACAAAGACCTCAGTATTTTCAGAGCAGAGTCCTCTCAACTTATTGGGGGGGCCGTAATCTAAGTCCTGGCAATGTGCATGGTCTTCGGCCTCTCCATCATATCCTCCTTTGGCTCTCTAAAATTATTTAATGCAACAAGCTAGATTGGCGGAAAATTGAGTTATACAAATTCTCTCTTTTTTAGACGAGGCTCTCAGCAATGGCTAGATGTAATCTTTTGGCCTCTAGAATCTCACTGATCTTTTGACTCACGGATGTAATGCTTTGGTCTGTAACTCCACTCATAGTGATCATGCATGCTTAAGCTCGGTGGTGTGGGTGAGCGGTGGCTGGTAATTTTAACTGCCAGCTCGGTGGAATCGTAGCCACAATAGATGTGGCTGATGAGACGACCACCACCATTGGGCGGGCAGTAATTCCCACAAAAGTAAATCATAAATCCTAATCACCTCTAATCCCTCATTACCATGCACTCTAGTACTCTCTTGAGCACGCAAGCCCAGTCACTGGTAATTTACTACACTCGTACTAATCATGCATGCAAGCACAGTGGTGGTAACTTGAAGGTGAGTAATTGTGAGTTAATGTGGTGGCTGGTAATTAACTACCAGTCGAGTGGGTCTTAGCTGTCACCATAGACGTGGCTAGGAATCTTAGATGCCACCACCTCTAATCACTCTAATCACTCATTACCATGCAAGTCAGTACTACCGCCTTAAATTAATCAAAATTTGGGCCAACCACCACGTTGGTTTGACAGTGCAGTCGGGCTACAACCACCAGGCAACCACTACGATGGCTCTCACCTTGAAAGTGTAGTCCGGGCTACAAACCACTATTCCATTCCCTTACCCATTTCATCTTCTAGCCCTCTCGACCTTTTCGTTCTCCCTTGCAATTGCACTGCAAACTCAAGCCTCCACTATTCCATTTCCTTCACTGTTTCATCTTCTATCCCTCTCGACCATTTATTTCTCCATTGCAATTGGACTGCAAACTCAAGCCTCCACTATTCCATTTCCTTCATTGTTTCATCTTCTATCCCTCTTGTCTATTTCTATCTCCCTTGCACTCTTCTTGCAACTGCTATCCCCTCTCGTAATGGACCTTGCACAGTTCGAGAGCTCCTCACACAATCTTTCATCCCCCTCTGCAACACTGTGTGAGAGCCCCTCCTCCCTTGATCTTGAAATTGTGACACATGAGAGCTCCTCTCTTGCTCTTCAAAAGCCCAATTTGGATGCTCTCCAAAACTTCACCAGGTTGGTACAGGAGGTGAACGTGAAGGAGGGGAAACTAGTTTGTCAAGGTCAGAAGATTACCATCAATGAAAGCGTGATTGAAAATGCTCTAGGAATTTCTGGAGACAGTTTGCAAACACACTTTTGAGAGAAGCCGTGGAAGAGACAAGATATTCTGGATGTATAACCCAACGCTTAGATTAGTAAAGATGGTGGAGTCAATCTTTCTAGCTTGCCAACTGACCTCCAATATGTGCTGAAGAAGACCATTCCCTTCTTTCCTCATATGAGAGAAACCATGAAGTTTTGGCAGGTTCAAGCAGCAGAGTAGAGCAACTAAAAGGATGTGATGTATCTTTCTCAAGGGCAATCTCCAAGAGCGTGTTAACCAATTGTGTGGATGGCAAATCCCAATTATCATCTCAATCCACTGGAGTTGCAATGCACCTGATGGCATCTACCCTCAAAGGGATTTTTTAGCAATACCATAAGCAGATGTCTCAAAAGGTAACTTTTCTACAAGAGAAAGCCACCGATGAAACAAACGCAACGCAACTTAAGAAAAGTCACAGGGAAGGTGCAGAAGCCAACAAGGTAGAGGAGGCACAAGTGAGAGCCTTGCAAGCACAAGTGCAACCTGAGGCCGCTACAAAAATGGTCAACATGGAAAGGCATAGAGGAGAAGAAGCAGAGAAGCGCATGAAGGAGATCCAAGATAGGCTCGAAGAAGTGAGAAGTGACAGGGACATGGCGGACAAGGGGCCTGAAAAGATGCAAAAGGAGCTGCAACATGCTCTGCAACATGCAAAACACATTGAACATTGAAAGAGACCAGATGATGGAGGAGCTGAAAAGGGAGAATATAGAAACCACAAAGGTAATGCAGGAATTATGAGAGAGCTTCAAGTCCAGGAAGGATGGGGCAGAGACTAGCTGGGGTGGAAAAGACAACGAGGCACCTCTGCAAGCCAAAAAGGATGCAAAGAGCAACCGCAGTGGAGCAAGTTGCAGCAGCGATGGTGGAGCAATTTGCAGTAGCCACAGTGAGGGTTGTTTTTTCGAAACACTGTTGGAAGTCCAAAGAGTAAGCTACAAGACCCCGCAACAAGATTACGATAGGTTTGTGCACGAGCTTGCTGTGGCTTTCAACATTATGAAAAGCAGTCCGTCATCCTGAGAGATTTCCAAACTAGAGTGGAAATCTTGGAAATGGCCCATTAAGATGTTTTTTAGCAATTTAAGCAGCTTCAACAAATGTTGAGGGATCCAGATGAAGTTGTTGCACAGAGTGAGCAAAAAGTGGAGGAGATGAAGGAGAACATCCATAGCCTTAGGATGAGGGAGGAAGGAATCAAGAAGCAACTTTGTCATGTACAAAGCAAGACTATGGTATTGCCGGCTGCAATAGTTAAATTGGATGCCTATCCTGCTATGCAGCAAGATTCAAAATGCATGGTCTGCCATACCCCCATCATAGATGGCTGTTATATCCGATGGCCTGCGTGCTACCACCCTCTGCATGTTTTTTGCTTTGGGGTGTTTGTGCATACAAAATCGCTATGTAGAGATTGCCATTTGCCATTGCCTAGGTCATGGACAGATCAAATGTGCCTACCTGCTACAGCTATCTACGACAAGAAAGTAGATGCTACAGCTCAATTTGCCATTTGGGCAAAAGATACAAAAGACAAGGAGCTCAAATTGAAGAAGGCCAACTCAACCTGACTGCGAGGAAAAGGAGCCTGAAGGGAGAAACCACCCCCCTTTAGGAAGGAGCAAGAAGGACCAAAACCAGGAAGCTCAAATCAAGCAAAGAGGAAGCGGCATGAAGGGAGGGGCCGGGCCCCTGCAGGAAGGAACCAGCCCCATGGAAAGGAGAAAGGAGGGCCGAGCTTGCAATCAGGGAGCTCAACAAGGAGTCCTTGAGATGTAATATGAAGTCTTTGAGACGTAATCTATCTAATCTGTGTGTAATCTATTGAATTTTTAATCTTCTCCACAGTTTACTTGGGCAATGTTCTCTCAGCTATGTGACTAGATAGTGTCCTTTGATCCACGCCAAGGACCATAATGTGAGACAAAAGATTTCAATTAGATCACTAATGTGAGACAAAAGATTTTGATTAGTCAACTAATGTGAGATGATAGATTTCGATTAGACAACTAATGTGAGATGAAAGATTTCGATTAGACAACTAACATGAGACTTAAGAATGAGAGGTCGAGCTCAATGAACTCAAAGATTTTGATTACCAAACTAACAAGAGACCGAAGATTGAGAAGGTTAGGCTCAATGAACTCTCTCCCTATTTAAGTGCAATGCAGACACAACTAAGAGCCCATTATGAAATCTAGCTCCCAAGCTCTGTACACCGATCCGCCTACAGCAAATATATGGCATACCCAAAAAATTTTGGAATTCTTTTTTTCTATTTGAAAATGGCATTGGATGACATCCTCGCAGAAACAGATCCAGAGGAGGAAGAAAATAGCTGCTGCAAGGAGGACATGCTTTAGTGGTGGGTGTATTACTTGGAGTCAGCAAAGATGTTGAATATCAATTTCCTTGGCTATTGCTTTTTCTCCTCCTTTAAGGTACTTGTCAAGCTCATGATGTAGGTTTCTTTTAGCAGGACATGATAGAGGCACAAAGATGTATAGAGCGCAAAGACTAGGATGAAGAGGACCCCAAGCAAAAGGAGGAGTTACTATGGGCGTACAAGTTGCCAGAGTCAAGCAAGCAGTGTGTAAGCCGAGTTTATGAAGAGGTCTACCATTGTGCATCAAACTAGCCTAAAGATTACATACATTTTCCTAGTACTATCTCAGTCGTCCTCGTCCACCGCTCCAAGACACCCCAAGATCTGCTAATGCGTGTCTAAATCCAATTTGAAGACACTCTTATACTTCTTTCATTGTGGCACAAGTTGCATTTGGAATTTAGCTCTAACTAGATGAGAGTACATACATGTTTGTGGACTCTTATGTAGCAGTTCATAATTGCGGCCTCTCTTGGATGTCTTTTTGTTCCAAAAAGCTTTGACTACTACATCCCATTTCTCATAGGTTGTTCCCCAATTATCCTTAAATGTTTCCTCAACCTTATGCTTAGGTTTTGTGCACTACAACAGAACATATGGGTCATCTTCCTCGTTCTCCCCAGATGCTACGACAACTACAAAGTTATCCCCTCTTCTAGACAGTCAGTGAGGTCATCAAAACTCTCCCCAAACTGTGGCGAGTCGTTTGTCTCTCCATTGTTTGAAAAGCCTCTTATGCTGTGCAGATCACGAAACCTTTAATTTTCTCACAATCGTGCTAGCTTCTCCTTTGCACTTCGTCCACTTTGACTTCATGGAACACTCTGCATACTACAATATTCTTAAGGCTGTTTACTATATGTAGAATGTGCACTTGTGGAGAGGTTGACTGTAAGCCATGTTATAGCATCATGGGAATCACAGAGTTTTTCTTGACGGCATGTTAATTGGTGTGTTTAAATAGAGCTTGCTTAATAACAGCACCGCATCCATCATGTTCACCCTTGCCATGGCTAGACCCAAAGAAATTCCACATCATGTCTAGACCGGTCGGTCAAGGATTTGAACCTTGAGACGAAGTAGAATCTGGGCTGATTTAAATTGAGAGGCAGCACCATCTAACCATACCCAATGTTGTTTTATATTTTCTGCATACATATTTTCCTTTTTCAACCATTCCCAATGCAATAGAAAAGTATGATGCACAAATAAGGTGTCATATTCCCTATCATATAAAATGTAGAAATGGTACATGCGTTGCACTGACCTGGACTCTTGTGAGTCAGCAAGTAGATTGGCATCACGCGTGGAAGAATCAAGCAAATGACTGTACATGATATGCACAAGAATTGTTATCTGCTTGTTGTACTAGTGAGCACTTTGTATCTCATTTTGTTCTTAAAATGAATAATTTTCAGTAGAATCTATGACAAATACAATAGTGTCACGGGGAAAATTGGTAAGGCATGTCCTAAACTGCTTATCCTGCTAGCTAGCCGTGAAATTTTGAAGCACATATTTTGGGATGGATTGAACCATGTGACCTATAAGCTCCCCTGGCTGGATGCTCTTATATGACAGTAGCCATCTCTTTTTATTGGATCCTTCAACATTGATATTTTCAAATCTCCTCCATTTTAGAGCAACATGGTTGTCTTCCCTCATTTCATTTGGATAGACATTGAATGTCTTCTTCTTCAGCTTCAAACTGCAATACTTCCATGTGCCACGAATGCATTCAATCCCGTGCCACTCGCGGTCTCCCTTTGGAGAAACCACTAGCCCCCACAGAGACCTTAGGTTACAAAAACTACCCTCCCTTGCAACACATGATGAGGATCCAGGTGGCCTATAGACTGTGCATTCGTCAAAGTCTATGTGTGTTTTGCAACAACAAACATTCCTGTCTTTGAGTTTCTTGATATACCAGGGCTTACAATGCTCAAAGCTCCTCTGCCCAATTGAAATGTCTGGATTCTGATCCATAAACTTAAGATACAACTATGTCTACTAATCCAACATGTGGGAACAACTAAACAGTGAGCCCCCTTTTTGCTACTAGTAAAAGAAGACAAAACACAGTCTAATTAAAGTATATAATGAAGTTAAAAATTTTCAACCACCGCTGCTTTAGGATAGTCATGATTTCAATCACCAAGCTGTTTTAGGACACATTTAGGATAGTCAACCACTGGGCTACTTTAGGACATATTTAGGACAATCACAATTTCAACCATTGGGATGATTTAGGACACTGTCACAATTTCAACCATCGGGCTGGTTTAGCCTGACGGTCTCAACTTCACATATTAGACAATAACAAGTATATTTCTTTTCATTTCTGAATTTCACCATAAGAAAATAACAATATATTGCTTTTCATTTCTGAATTTCACAAATTCAATCACAATTTATGTCATGTAACTGCTTGTTGTTTGTCGTGAACCAGAAACGGGTTGGTTTAGGACAATCACATTAAGTCCAAGCCATCCTAGTCTAGAAATAGTGGTATATGACCCGAATAGCAGGAAAATAAACTTAACAAATTTAAGTACTAAGAAACATAATAATTTTAACCACCGGGCTAGTCAATAACTAATGTCTATTCAACCACACTGGTTCAGGACAATCACATAACTGGTGATTGAGATGAAACAGCCACCGTTGCAAAATGTTCTAACCACCCGGCTGGTTTGGTAAAACAACAATATATTGCAAAATATATTGCTGTTAATTTTTGCTCAACCACACCACCAAGCTGGACAACAACTAATGTCTATTCACAACCACGTTGGTTCAGGACAATCACATAACTGGCGATTGAGCTGAACCAGCCTACAGTTGCATGATGTTCCAACCATTAGGCTGGTTAAGGACAATCACATTTAGTCCAAGCCTAGTTTAAGAAATGAAACAAATAAACTATCCCAAAGCTCAATCGCAAACAACCATCGAGCTGGTTTAGGCACCACTGATCTGCATTGTATCTAGCTTGTGTATGATGTGCTCCTCAAACACCTTATGTCCCGTCCGCTTCTTACAGATGTCCTTTCTATTTGGAGAGACTCGTATTTTTGTGCCAAAACGTCATCACCACTGTAGCAGTGACTTTCATACTTAGGCGATCTCTCCTTTTCTTGTGTTCTGTTGAAGCCCACAAACTTCTCAGATCGAGATGATCGTGCATTGCTTCTGCTCTCTACGTTCAACCACTGGAGCCACATTGATCCTTCTGATCGACAACATCTTTGACATTGTGCGCTCAAGCCATTTATCCTTTGTTTCAGGGGACACCAACATAGCTAATGTTGCCCTCTTTGTAGCTAGTTGATCTAAGTCGTGCACCCCTTTCACTTTCTGTAGGCCATTTCTCAGATTAGAGAGCATCGCTTTTTGGACGTGCATCTCTCGAAGGTGTTGGTAGGGTTATTACTCTACAAACTTTAGGGTGCAGGCTAAAGCTTGTGAAGACTCGAGACCGGTAATCACTTGAATGGCCTGACATTGCTACCTCGAATGCTCCCACCATCGTGACACCACAACTCGTGTTCTTTGCTCCAATGGCAATGATCGAATGCATGCATCTACAACTACTTCTTGTTGCTGTTCTGCAAGGAGTCTTGTTTCTTCTCATTGTTTCTCCCTTCGTAGATGTTGCAAAAGTGTCTTCCGTTGACGATTCGATACCGTGCTAGTGCTTTCCTCAACCCGCACTCTGTTCTTTGTGCCTTGATCCGATTTTTCATGCTTCCTGTCTCGCAGCCTCTATCTACTTCTCTTGCAAGCCATGGTGAGCTACATGTTGCCATTGACGCCATGGCCACGATCAGTTTGATATAGACCCAAAGAACCTAGCTGGTGAGGCAAGCAAAGAATGGAAGACAACTTACCCGAAAGAAGACAATGGCAAACCAAAGTCTGCGTAATGTCATGTCGATGTGCGTGCAGGTTGCAAGGCATTTCCAGGGCAGGGGCAGGTTGCAGGTACTTAATCTTTCAAGATTTGAAATAAGTGGTCATTTCTAAATAATGTTGCCCCAGTGCATATTAGTCCTTACCTTGCTAGACGACTAAATGATGGGCGCATGTGCATTGGTCATGTCTATAGGATCCACATAGGAATAACTGGTAGAGCATTCCTAATTGAATTGTTTGCTTTCATTTATCACCCAAGGAGCAAAATTTTCTCTTATTCTATTTTTCAAGACTTCTGCTATTTTGACCTACTAGTCGAGTCCTCATCTAGCCGGATTATCTAAGAGGTTGGTTCACTAGCAAGGGGAAAGAATTGTCTCATCTAACTCTTAGTGATTTTCCCATAACTTGGTCAAGCAATATACTCATACTATGCAAAAATCATCGAGAAAGTGGGCTCCTTTCGATTCGTATGTGATTATCAAGTGGAAGGATGCACACATATTCAAAAGTGGCTTTCGAAGCTCAGGGGGTTCACCTCAAAAAATTTAGTGTACCACGTGCATTCAAAAGGAGGGATATTTTAATTAACCTTTTGGAAAAAATTTAACAGGATTACAATAACATGAGGGGTTTTTTAATTCAAATTTAGACAAAATCCCATCAGTTCACAAGTAAAGAGGGGTGGTTTTATTAGGGGGGAAATTTTAGCTGAGGGATTTTTTTAATACCTCTTGAACGCACGTGATACATAGGTTTTGTTAGTAGTGCACGCCCTGAGTTTCGAAGGCTTAGATAATTTTTCCTCTTAAGTGGAAATAATAACTGCCTAGTGATAAAGGGAACCTTGATGATTCACAACGTTAATTATGGAATCTTATCAAAGCAACTTGTTATCCAACAAATCTGGAAGCTCATTAACTATATAGTGCTTCTTGTCGATTTCCATCTAGTTTCCACCGTGTAGTTCAAATGGATATTTTAGGTATACCGATGTATTCTTAGCAATAGGTTTGAGGAATTCAAACTTGCATTTTTGGTTTTAAGGACTATCATTTAGACTCAGTTGAATGTCTATATTTTCTTATTTCCCTATTATATTTTCTTTTCTTCAATATGAATTCTCTTTTCACTACCAAATGAAAGGCTTCACGGCACAAAAGAGCTAGGTGTACAAAGCTTATATAAGCTTTCCATCACGATTCTCAAAGAAATCCTATGGTTAGCAATTCCTATATGGTGGATGGTGAGCCTTTTTAAAATCACAACACTTTGGGTTTTAAAGACTATCCTTTAGACTCAGTTGAATGTCAATGTTTTCTTATTTCCATGCATTTGATTATCCTTTAAACTCAATTGAACATCTGTTTTTTCTTATTTCCATGTATTTTCTTTTCTTTGAAATGAATTTTCTTTCACAGTACAATAGAGGTGGGTGTACAAAGCCTACATAAGCTCTCCATCAAAATTCTCAATAAAATCTTATGGTTACTAGTTCCTATATAGTGGATTTTTAAAATCAAGATTCTCAAAAAAACTTCAAAGTACAATAGAGGTGGGTATACAAAGCCTACATAAGCTCTCCATCAAGAGTCCCAAAAAAATCTTATGGTTACTAGTTCCTTCTAAAATCAGAGCACAAACTTAGGGCATGAGTGTGAAGTGATAGGGGATACATGTACTATTTTTCCATGGGAGAACGTCAAAAATTGGCTCAAAATTATGTTTCTTGATTTAAACGATGGTACAATATAAACTATGCATTGATGTTACAAATTTCTTGAGGGGTAACTTAAGAATAGATTCCCTCTAGATCGATGTATTGATGAGTCAAAAGTTGGTTGAACTTTGTGTCTCTTGATTTAAACGATGTTACAATTATATAACTAGATTGCTTAGCCAGCTGGGCTCTTGATGAATACTTCTCTCTTTTGCTATCTTGTTGAGGTTCACATGAGTCACGTTGTCAGAAATGATGCAGAAGATTGCATGCAACCTTTTCTAGAGATTTCGTTATCATCCAGTCCTGCTTGCACTTGATGTTGTTCATGTCGACAGTAAAACGTAGTTTTTCTTTTTTTCGAAGGAAGACAAATTCCTATTCTTTGCACTGTAAGCAAATCTATTGTCATTCCACTTCGAGCGAACGACGGGGAGATGTATTTCAGAAATGTATAAATAATAAATCAAAACCAAATTGAGACAGAAGCATGCAACTGTGACAAGAATAATCCAAACCCAAGGCTGCATTGCATGTACGACAAAAGTTCCAGCACCATTTGCAACTTCATTGGATCTCTTTTTTCGAAGGCACAAATGTTTATTTTTTGGGTCAAATTATGTTCCTACGCTTTAGGAAATAGTACTTCCGTGCTCTAGCCGGATGGCCCTCGAGCGTGTTGTAACCTAATGGACCTACTGTGTTGTGGCTCCTTATGTAGTACTGCTCTAAAGTTCGTGCTTTGTCTACAGTGTCTGTTGTTTCCAAAACTTTGATTTCGAAATTTTCTTTGAAGGGCTTGTAACGCTGCAAGTCCTCTTTCATTTTCGCCGGTGGTTTTTTATTGTGCTGTTTGATCCTCCGCGGCAGGTCCGTCGTGCTCCCTATGTATTTTCTGTTGTTGGGCTTGCACGTGATGCAGTAGACGACGAGGCTCGCACGATTCCCTTGCGCGAGCGCTTCAGTGGAGGCTCCTCATTCATCTCGAGGCTCGCGTCTTTCAATGTCGTACCTGCGTAAACATTGACAATTACGTCAGTCATCGAGGTTTTCGGTCTTTTTTTTTTTCGTTTGAGGTCCATAATAGAATGCATTTATTTACTTGCCCTGGTTTTTCTCTGTTGGCGTGAAAGGAGAGCTTGGTTCTCCGCCTACAAACGACCATTGCCCAAACCCTCTGAGCTGGAAACTCCTCTAGTATGGGCGAACTTCCGTGCGTCCCTCCAAATTGTTCCATGAATTGTTCGAGTATAGCCGTTCCTTGATCGCGCGTCGTGTCCCTCAGTAACTCCAAGGATACGTTGTACCCGTAATGCAGCAGCTCGCACGCATACGCTGTGATCCCTTTCGTCTTCGTGTCTAGTAGCTTCTGCCCCTCCAAACTTTCCATCATCCTATCGGTCTCATCAAACTCAATGTCAAGCTCGACAAGGATCTCTTTGAGGAGTCCTGCAGGAGAAGTGCAATCCATGATGAGTTTGTTATTCTTGCAACTCGTTAATTCTTTTTCTCAATTGTTGCGGTTTTTTTTAATTTTCGGAAGCATTACGTACCATTTGCGAATCTCAAGCCTCCCGGCTCACTTTTAGCTGGCAAACGCCTATTGCAAGTGTCAATGAAGTCGCGTAGTTTCGCATACGTATTGAAGCCGTTGATGTAAGCTCCCGGACGTTCTCCTGCATTGTTTGCTAGCCGGAATTGCTTTGTGGTTAGGAAGAACCTCCTCTTTGCTGGTGGAGGTTTTGTTGCCTTCGCGTTGCTTTTGTATAGGTCAAATAGCTGCTTGCAGGCACGACTTATTACACCGTCTTTTCAAATGAGCCATCTTTTTAAATCTTCAAGAAAAAAAGATTCTTTCATGCTGGTGGAATTTACCTTGTCTGCGTCCATGTCTTATGCTGCAATGTCCCGAGCTTTCTTATTCTCTGCACCTGTTCTCGACAACAGACAAGATATTAAAACCATTTTCCTTGCACGCATGTTTAACGTAACATATTCATGACTTACCTCTGCCTTTTTCAATCTCTGGTAGTGAATACCTTTATGCGCGTGGTTGTGTTGTCGGCTGTGAGAACTCTCATGGAATTTGTCTGAATATGTCTGGATGTGGGCAATGTAGTATGCGCAGCCTCGTTCTCTCAGTCACTCTGGACAACATCACGTATGCTAGGCCAGGGGCAAACACTCCTCGAAATATGAGCAGCGCTTTGTTGGATATGGTTGCGCCTTGGGATTTGTGTCCCGTGATAGCGCATGCTAGGGTTAGTGGAAATGTGGACTTGTGGAACCATTTTCCATTTATTGCCTTTCGTTGATGCTTCAAGCGTCGTAATGTGAGCACGGCCACTGTTGTGTCCACGACGACAGTGATGCCGTTGATTTCTCCCCTGCTAGTTGCATTAATGCTCTTGATTTTGCACATTGCTCCATTTGCGGCACCTATTGTGAGGTCGATGTTTTCCGTTATCATTGCCTTCGCCCCCACGCAAATTTTTCCTATCTCGTTGAAGCTTTTGTCCTCCAACCATTCTTTGAGAGCTGGTTCGCTCGCGGCGTTACTGTGTATTTAAACATGCACAATCATCTCGGGAGTGTTGAATTTCTCCACAAGCTCATCGTTGAAGGTAGCGACATCAACTCTGTGCGTGCAAATGATGGTTGTTTCGGCATCGATGAAGTGGCATGCACCTTCCTTGTCGACAATGCACTGTCCCAAACAGTCGAAAATCTCGTCAGTTGTGGGCGTCCTGAGCCTTATGGTATGCAAGAATGCCAGGAACGGCATGTCTCGTGCATGTCGCACCGAGAATTGCATGTGGTACATTTTCGCTTGAGCCCAGTGCGCGGAGGATGTGATGTGGCACGGCTCGCAGAGATCCTCGCGGTGTTTGCAGACTGGCGGTAATTGCGCCGCCAGGTCACCAAAAATTATGAGCATTTTGTGTCTGAATGGCTCATGCAATGTGCCAGTAGTCACATTGACGATTTGTCTTACCACGAGATCGAAAGTCATCCTTGTTAGCATGGACATCTCGTCAATGATGATCGCGTTGGCTTCCTTGATTGCGAGGTGTCGCTCATCCGTCTCATGGATATTCAGTGGGTACTGACTGCTACGCGCAGGGATCTTGAATTGGTAGTGTACAGTGGTTGCAATCCCGCTCAGCCACGTCGCAGCCGCCCCTGTTGATGCACAGAGTATTGCCGTTTTATTTTGCGCTACCAAATGCGAAACATAGTATCGTATCAAGAAGCTTTTGCCGCTACCTGGTGTTCCACAGACAACGTGCAGCCCCGAGCTTGTTGAAGCTAGGCTTTCGAAGACTCTTTGTTGTTCTACTGTCAATGCGGCATTGGCGACGGTGCGAAACTCGGCCATTTTTTCCAACATCCTCGCGCGTGTTGGCCCTTCAACGGTTTGCTGGTCGATGTTAGGCGCTTCCATCGGGCAATCTCGGATAATCGCAACCTTTTGCAATATCATATTGATCAACTGGTCCGTGTGGTCAGTCGCTAGCAAGTTCCTTTGCGTGTATTCGGTCACATACATCTCGAGGTCCTCGTCGCTCAATATGAGGCCGCGCATTTGGCATTCGACAAAGTAGGATCCAGCAGTGTTGGCAGGTGATATGAGCTCCGTTTCATTCCTGAAGCTGAGTTTTCGCAAGAGCACGTTGTAGAAGTACCCCTCTGGTTGATGTCCAGGGTGGTAGTCAGTGAATCTCACTACTCACTCACATTTTGCGATCCTGTTGCCTAAGAGGTCAAGACCGACCGTTCCATGTTGCGTTTCCTTGGGCTTTCGGATCACATATTGCCTATGGTAATCGTAGAACGTGCTATCCTCGATGACGCTCGGTCTCCCGCAATATATGTCGACCGGGTGCAGGGTGACGGTGTTGTTTCGCGAGACGATGCGTTGTCTTAGAGATGGTGGCGAGGAGTCGACATAGTGAACGGTCTCGCTCCTTGTGATTGTTGGTATCTACATGCAATTTAGCGCGGCCTCTGTTGGAGAGGTTGGTTTTGATAGAAGGCTCGCGGCGATGAGTTTCAGCTTTACTTCGTCGAGATGTTGCAACCCCAAACGCGAGGCGTCTTTTGAACGGATGTTCAATTTGCCCATTGGTTCAGATTTCATCACGTACTTGAGGAGGTAGTGAGAGATTGAAGAGTTTGTCACCTGCTGTATGTTCATGTGTGCACCCCACAACAGTAACACGGAAGGGTGGTAAGGGACGACGTTTCGGTGCTCATGTCCCGGCCGGTAATACAACCAACGTTGCGTCAGAGGGTCGAGGATCGGTTCATATTTTGGCTGTGTTGCGAAAGGGAAGCCGTGCTTGCAACTGTGGTGTGACGGTCCAACGTAGCACGCTTTCTTGCATACGTGCAACTGCTTCCTGAGAACTAGTTCTCGCAGCCTTGTGTTTCGAGGATCCAGGGCCTCGTCCCTGGGGACGTAAGCCGCAATCTCATTTGCAATTCGCTGACGATCATCATGGGGTGGACCCACAATATGACATGGGCGTGTAGGGAGCCCCTGTTTTGTATCTCATAACGAACGACATGGTGTTGTATTCGGCCAAGCAGACCGTCGGATGAAAGCAAATGCTTGCGCATGAACATGTGGAAGCGTGCGTGGAAAAGTGCCACGCATTCAACAGGACATTCCTTCCAAGTGAATTGCGCATTATAATATGTTGCGATGCTCTCGATCACATTAATTTCTTGCCACCGTGTATCGGTGACCTCGTCTGCAGTGAATATCAAAAAGAAATCTGGGAGCCCCCAAGCATCGACCATCGTTATGAGGTCCTTCAGTTGCCGTCGATGCCACGATGGGGACCCCGGCATTGTTGATGGCATGCTGTAGCAAAGCACGTGTCTCATTGCATCTTCATCGGTCGTGGCAGGGTTGGCTTTCCTATATTGGTCGATGTCTCATTGCAAGCATGTAGAGTTGCTTGAATTGGCAATCATCACTGCCTGTTTTAACTGGAACATGATCAACAAGTACGGCTTGTAGAGCGTGTAGATAGAGAATAAGGTGCATATTCTCATTTTCACATAGTTGCTGAACTATATGCAGCCATCATAGTAGCCCCGTCCGAAAGGGAACAGGAAGGGGAACACTACTGACTCCATGGTTATGTTAACGCACGCACTGCCAGCTGCTGCTACTCCATCAACGTGGAATGAAGCGACCCTCTCTGAAAGCATTTCTGTACCCCGTAGCTGTATCGAGGCAAACTCATGCTTGTCCCTTGCATCAAAGGCGCGATGGTTCGCGGGATCCACCATGTTTTGCAAAAGCAGGAGCTCAGGCTGAGATTCCGCTATTGACATTAACTCGAAGGGAGCTGTCTCATCGTGTAGTTCCAAGATATCTGCAATGGTTTGAGGACTCAAGATGCACATACCCATCTTAATGTCCGCACGCTCTGCTAAAGAATTGTATTTGCGCGATATTGGATTGTTCTCGATGTTATATGCGAGCACAGCTGACAGCTCATTCGTCACGATTTCTTGAGCCGAGCTTAGTGAGACGTTTCGCCAAGATATCAGAGGATTGTCTAGAAGTGACCTTCGATCGAGTGTGCCACGAGCAATCGCATTTGCAGTCGTGGTAACTGAAATGGATACATCTATGATGCTTAGCAGTTGCGTGTGGAGGTGGTTTGTTTTAAGCAACTGCCGAGAGTACTGTGGCATCAACCGCACAATGTATATGCTCCGCTGGGCATCTCGTGTACAGCTTTGGCATTTCCAGTAAGTCACTTGCATGCCCATATTCTCGCAGGCATCCAAAAGTATCATGTTTCCGAGTGCGGCGCTGTGGCTCGAGATGCCTATGCCTTGCGAAGAAACGATCCTTTGGTTTACAGACAGAAGCGTGGTTATGCCACAGACACCGCAGATTTGAAGGCTAGAGAAAATAGCCGCGCAATTACTAACCCATTGCTTGTATCTATCTGCGATGGTCAACCACGATGACGTAGCTGGCCTCAAGGACATCTTTCTTGATGTTATATCAAGTTGAATAGCTCGACCTCTGGCTGCTCTGAGCGTTGACGAATGGTCATGTTCGAAGGAGTTTCCGGTGGTCATTTCTATATCGTGACATGAAACGATGTCTTATGTTCGGGTTTAAACACCTACAGGGATTAATAATAAAAACCATCCGAAACTTTGCTACAATTTCACTCACGTGGTTTTGTCTAAACGCAACAGGAAAAACAAAATGGACTGAACCTCTATCTTTAAAAGGTGAAAGAATTGATAAAATAACTTGAATCAAGCAAATACATTTTGTTGTGCGTACCTTTAAGAGAAGACACTCGTTTGGAGGCTGCAAACATCTCGAAAACAGAAGTGTTGCAGACATGATTAGTATGTTGGTCGAACCAAGCAAATGTAATGTTCCCTTGCGGAAACAGAATGTGCGAAGAAGTGTGCGTGCTCAAGATGAGGTGTAAAAAAAAAAAACCATACGTAATGTATGGTGGAGAGCCGGCACATGTCTCTCCAAAAATTATATATCATAGGGGAACGTGCCATCCCCCCGTTTCGAATAGTCACCTCCAGTGTTGGAGGTGTAGCGCATTAATGCGGACCAGAGCAACAGACGGTGCAGAAACATTTCAGAATTGAAATGACCATACATTCTACTTACGTGGAGTATCCTTTGTGACGTCCACAGCTCGACGAGAAGTCGCCTATTTCTTTGCTGGAATGTTGGAATCTGAAAAACAATCATGATTAGTCAATATGCATTCCTCATGTTCTGCATGTTTGGATATGTTGGTTAGCATATGTGCAATTTCCTAAAGATGACAAATTCAAGTACAAAAGCTATACACAATCCAACGATCAAAGATGTAGACTATGGTCGTGTATGATGATGCCGACTATGTAGACACAGTACCTATGCATAGTAGAGAATGCATGCGCAACTCGAATTAAGGAATGAAAGCACTGCAATTCACTGCACTTCATCATCAGCTAGACGGGGTGCCTATGCACAAAAGAGACTAATGCCTAAATCCTCGCGGTCGACTACGATTTAGTGTAGAGCACCAGAAACGACGTCACAAATTATGGGAGCTATTGAGAAAGGATCGTAGAGACTTTTGGCAAGCTTACAACTGCAGTTAGTTACTGGAGCATTGGCAGTATATAGTAAGCTAGATATAGAGAGATTCAACCATTTATTCATGCCTGGGCGAAAGCCTCCTTTCACACTATAACTAGCCTTGAACCTTCATCTCCTCCATCGCCAACCTTCCAAGCTTCATCTCCGCCATAGCCTAACATGTCTCTCTATTCCATCTCAAAGATTTTGTTGAAAACGTGTCTTGAGGAATGGATCCAATTTCGAACTCTTAAATTAGAATCGCAAAGTATGCCGAGAAGATTCGACTCGCCAGAGTCACCACCCGACTAATTGAAGCCAGCACTTACACATCAGTACTGCCGCAAGATATTGGGCAGCATAACCTATTAAGGCCAGTTTGCTTTTTGCATGGATACTAACTTTGCGCTACGAGTTGCTTTCCCATCGTCTTCAGCTTCAGCTTCAGCAATCGTTCTGCTTTGCAATCGTCTTCAACTCCAACGTACCACCATGCCACCATGCTCCAGGTGCGTATCTTAGCCCTGGAATAGATCTGCGACTATTCCAGGCTATTTCAAACCTCCAAAATCAGCGACAATGCCTACCTAACCAGTCATCTAAGGCTCAGCCAGTGTTGGAGCAGCAACGTGCCTATTCCTTGAGCCTACACACACAGACAGCGGGTTCTCTTCTATTATCGAAGAGAACTCGCTCGAGGCAACGCAGAATGGACGACCCAATTGTTTTCATGTCCAGGTTGATTGCGGAGTTGTTGGAGCTGTGCAGCTCATTGAAGGGTCTGTTGAGTCCCAAGGGCCGGAAGCGGTGGTTGCAAACGGAGCTTCTTCGCTCGAATTGGGGAATGCAAAAGCTCCACCAATTTAGAGCTTGAAGGAACCGCTTGATATGAGCACTTGCAGGTCTCCACGGATTTTGGAAAAAAAATATGGGCGCTGAACTACACGACCTCGTTTGGATGAGGAAGAGAAACGGGATTTAGAGCATGCAGGGAGGAGGGAGGCGAGAACTACACGACCTCGTTTGGATGAGGAAGAGAAACGGGATTTAGAGCATGCAGGGAGGAGGGAGGCGAGTGAATGAAAGATTCCTAAGAGAAGGGAGGCGACCAAGGTAGCAATAAGAGGGATGATCTGAGTGGACAGTTTCACCTATATTTATAGGTTTTGCCTTGGCTTTTTACGCAGCTTTTCAAAAGCTTTCAAAGCTTTTGGGCTTTCAGAATTTAAAAAATCTAAGGGTGTATATTGTGCCATGTGGAAGCACAGGATTTCAGAATTTGAAAAAACGTCCTAGTGCTGGCCAAGTAACTATGCATATTGGTGTTAAAAATTTCTTGAACGTAGTAGATCGATGTATTCATGAGTTTTGGTCAAGATCGCTGGTCATCATTGCTAATACTATTGTTGTTTTTTAATCTCGGGAAGCCAGTTTCAGCATCAAGGAACCGTCGATTGATCTCGACTGTGAATCCATGTAGCTTCTCTTAGCATCACATTTCACGAGGAACTGTGGATTTTGATCTCTACTGTGAATTGATTTAGCATCACATTTCGCCATCTTTTCTCAGCATTTCACGACGAAGTGTGGATCATCGATTCCCACTGAATACCAACGCCACCAAACAGGAATTCGCTGAATTCATGCAAGCAGATCATAACTTAGAGAACGAATTCCCTGACAGAATTCAGCAATATTTGTATTTCTAGTGCAACTTTGAAAGGGTAAACTTACTGTTCGCGGGATCAAGAAGCCGGCGAGGGCCCTGCTTACTGGTTTCTAATTAACACAATCTCTTTCTTATTTATAGCATCATTGGAAATATTTAAAAGGGAGGGCACGTACTGGAAGAGAGATGAGCCTTTGTATAGCACAGCAAAATCAACACCAAGGCGATCCTCAGCTCCAGGTGAACTTACATCCAACATCCATGTAGCCGGATTGTAGCCCTCCTTAATTTTGGGAACACCAGGTATCGCCTGTCATGGGACGATAGTCAATGAAAAATCCTAGATGACAGATACTTAATTCTCTCGATATCTGATTATGACTGACCTCAAAGTATTCGACTAGTTTGTGAGAATGGAGGCCAAGAGGTCCAAAGTAAATGACCTGCCCTCCACGCTTCATCAGGAGCAACTGCAGGAAAGATCCAAGCACTTCAGATTAACCTCCAGTGGTCTGCACCTTCCCCCGTAGCCACCTTGGCATTTAGTGAGAAAGACCATCTCCTTGATCTAGATTGCGGTTGGTGTCGTGCGTGAACTGTTTTCTTTAAACCTGTCCCTTCATCCTCTGGAATGATGGCTTGCTGTCGGTCAATCGCTGCATCATAAGAGACTGAAAGTCAGGCTCTCCTGGGCCGACCTTGATGCACTTGATTGCTAGAGGCTTAAATTTGTGAACTCAAAAGAAATCGCACTATGTCTGATAAATTGTTCCTTGAATTCATTCACAGCTAGAGCATTTTGCCCATACATCATTGGTGAAATCCAATATCCCCAAATCCACCATGTGTGTATGTTCTCTGTTTCAACAATTTTCTAAAAACTTCAATCTTTTTTAAGGTGGCAACATCTCGATGTAAAGAGAAAATGGCAATCCCCATCAAATCCCACTGAAGCGAGACATTGATACCTCTGGCTATAATAAATCCTCCCAAAACAAACATGGCCATAAGTGCAAAAGAACCAAATGTGTTTGCTATAAGCATGGTTCTTCCAGCACTACCGATGAAGCGGAAGAGTCCATAGGCCATTTGAGAAACCAGAAACAAGAGCAAAAACTGTCAGAACAACCTGGGAAAAACCAAAGGTGCGTCAATCATAAGTACCAACTCATGTATGCAGAAATCAACACAAAGCATGTAAGCACCATATTCAGAAGTTTGTGTGGAAGTGGTTGCAAACCTGCCAGCTTCAGGTGCAAATCCAATCGTAAAGTAAGTAAGACAGATCCAAATCCCTGATTCCAATATGGATAAAGGTATCCTAGTGACAAAAGTGGGTATGGAAGCAGCCCAGGCAGGGTAGAACAATTGATCTCTTTGTTTGTAGAACACAGGAAGCCGACCAACAGCCATGGAAATCTCAGCCATCCCATTGAACATTACATCGACCAGGCCATAGAACAGGGCTGCCAAATACAATCCTGCATCTGTGATGTTGTCTGGATGAAGTCTTGTGCGAAAAAACACCGTGCATGTAATTATTGATACTATGGATATCTGCAAGATGATAAAACAACAAGCACATGCCGAAGGAGTCACGTTCAGCTTAAACTGGTTTCCTCTCTTTAAGATACTAGAAAGATCTATTGTAATTGTCTCCAAATATTTTGAGATGAGAAGATATGGCAACCTGAACAGTCTTGAAGATGTAAAGGAAGGAGTTGCGCTTCATCAGCAGCCATTCCCTCCAAAAGCAAGCCTTCAACAGCTCCCAGTTGCTGAGAGCATATTTCTGAGTTGAAAGAGATGCAGGATGACTTTGCGATTTGTCAAAGGGCACAGAAAGCTCTTCTTGGATTCGCTGACCCACATGGAAGGAGGCAAAAGATTCAGCGAACTCTTCTGCAGAGATGAACCTGTACGGCTCATTCTTATTTTCCCAGTATTGTCCTTGATCCTTCCTTGAAGTGACCTGCCCAACAACGAAGACATCATTTGGCATACAGATTAAATGTCAAAATTACTAAGTTGAACTTCAGAATCATTCTGTACCATACCCTATGGCAGTTATGCATTTTCTATGCTGGCAAGTCTGGGCATGTAAAGTCCCCAAAAACCAGAATGATGAAATTGGGGCCAGAATGCAGGGCAGGGGTTTTTTAGGTGTCGAAGGGAGGGAGGGAGGCTGGTGGGAAGAGGAGGAAGGAAGTACCTCCTGCAAGAAATCTGCCACGCTCTTTCTCTTAGGACACTTGAAACCCATGGCCTCGAAAAAATCTAGATAATATGGCCTTCAGAGAGTAAAATATTATCATCAAATAGCTCAAATGTTTCTGGAGCAGGCTGCAGAAGCGAAACAACCATTGTGGCATCCAGCAAATGGACAGACTGGCGTAAGCATTTCACAATTTGATAGGTTGTTGAACTGTCCAATCCAGTTGATATTTCATCCATAAACAAAGCCTTAGCAGGACCAACTAACATCTCACCTGAAGCAAACGTGGGAAAGTGATTCAGTAACCTTATTTTTTTTGGAACCTTTTAAGTTCTGTAAGACCCGAACACCTCGGGCAATCTAATCTTGAATTTTCCACCCACGCTAAATTCCTATTCTTAAAATCAATCACTTGCCAGTTGTCACCCTTTTTTTCTGCCCTCCAGAAATGCCTCGCAGCATTGCATTTCCTATGTCTGCACATATATCTGGGCCCAGAATCTGTGATACGGAGGAAAGACATACTCTCAGTAACGATCATGATAAAGATAAAATCTCCAAGGGGATCCATGCAGTGTCTGGCATAATAAACCTTGTTCATGATTCTAAACGTCTTTCAAATAATACAGCGTACTAACCATAGCTTCATTACGTACTCTGTGACAATACTAGTGTCCTGCCCTTCCATGGCAACGGCCTGAAAATTAGGGATCTCAATTGTGATGACATTAAAGCTCGCATGCCCGGAAACCATGAGCATCAAATTCAGGAAGATTATACCTTCATAAAGACATCAATATCAGGATCTGGTTTTATTCCAGCTTCCTTCTCTCTTCTTGAAAGCTCCACTAGCATATCTGTCATAAAAACATAATAGAATCCACTTACTGAGGTTGGAAACTTGAATTTAGATCTTCCCACTGGTATACGTTACAGAAAAAAACACTTGTCTTCTGATTTGAAAACTCTTAAATTCTGATGACAAAGGAATTATCGTGCAGTTAGTCTGTGATAGTAACTCAGATAGACTCAGGAAGTTAATACTAACCATATCTTGGTCCCACTCCCTGGCATCGACCACAAAAGTTAAGATTTTCACGAACAGTCATTTCACCAATTTGTCTGTCCTCTTGACTTACGTAAGCAGACGTCCTTTGAGGGATAAACTCAGAAAAATCATGTCCATTGTAGGTCAACTGCCCTGAAACCTGGCATGCATGCTCAATAACTTCAGTCATTTGGATTTAATTTTATTAATGTACGCCATTAGATTGAAATCAATTTACAATATCCGAATGTCGATCCTCATGCCTTCTTTGTGTCTCACATGGCCTCTCTACCCCTCCCCTCTCCCTTAATGATCTCTCTCTCATCTGGGGAAAGGCGTTAGTTCCTGATGATAGTCTCTGTTTTTAGCAAGTCATGACTTTTGTGACTGCAAATCCTTTGCCATTCTCATAGCTTTTGTCCATGGCAAGCCATGGTTTTGCTCTATTGAAATTTATAAAGTCAATCAAGATAAGCTTTCTAATCGAGGCTTTTATAGAATTACAATCTGTAAGGAAAATCAAGGAAGTGTATCTGTACTAACCCGTAGTTCAGGATCAAGCTTTCCTGCAAGAGCTCCCAGAAAAGTTGTTTTACCAGACGCTGGAGGTCCGAGGAGCAATGTCATTCTGCAAAGCTAAGATTTTCAGGGTAAATACGGTCGACTAAAAAGCATTTTATGAGGTTATGGTTAATTCTCTCCACCAAGTTTAGATCACAGTTCTTCGGCTTTAGGCTATCATTTTTCAAGAGTGAGAATTTTAGGATAGCTTCTTTGTCTCCCTGGGGGTTCACTCTTGGGTGTGTTCAAGGGCTACTTAAAGAACGCCTCATCTGTAAATTTCGCATGGATAAAAAGACTCTTTTTCTAAATACAATTATAAAATTAGCCATGAAAAGACATTTTTGTAAGTTTACATTACCTTTTTGAATTTAAAAATCTCTCCCTTTGAACCACGTGCTGTACCTATATCATTCTAAATGATCTCCCGAGATTTTCTCTTCAATAATTCTTGGTTCCATTAACTTATCTTCTTTTTCACCTATCTCTCTCATTATAGACCGAGGACAAGCCTAGAGGATCATGCTACCAAAAGGAGGCAATATCCCTTCAATGACCACAATGAAGGGTGTGCATTGAATAAATAAGACACGGATGATGCAATCATGTGATCTCTGCGGCATGAATGCGATGAAGAGGAGTAAGCATTGAATGAAGAAGATACACATGATGCAGTCATGCAAGATTCAATTCATGATTACTTTGACCCACCTTCCGTAGAGGTACATAAATAAGGCCAACATGAGGATGAGCCAATAGTAGTTGATAAACTCCTACATACCTTTAATCTTAGAAGGAGAGATAAGAGTAGAGGTGGGGCAAGTAGAGATCTCACCTTGGAACCATTCTATCAAATCTAAGCTTTGGGTCAACATTTGCTTGGGTGTAGCCATTTTAGTATGTGATTGTTGTTGAGGATGCTTGTGATCAAATCCTTCCGAGGGCCATATCTTATGATCTAGAGGGAATTTTGCAGCGCTCCAAAAAGAAAAATTGCTCGCCAGCTTGCGCTCTATGCAGTGTCACGTCAGATTTCACATCTGAGATTTCCATAGGTCAGCATCATTGAATCCTCTTCATCAAAACCACCTCCTAATCCACTACAACATACCCAGCACTTAAAATGAATTAAGATAAAATTCATTTGATGCATTTTGCGATTCGACTTGTGGTCAAGTTGTAGATTAGCACTGCCATAGAGGAGATCCAACTCCACCAAGCCAATTCAGCCATTGCCACATTACCCGATTAGTTCCCACCGGCGTCAGTCCATGCGATTCTATCATCAGTGTACACATTCACACACTGACACTAGTTCAATTCTCTTGGCATTTGGCACTTCAGCACCTCAATGTGACAAGTGGCAGAGTTCTCCTCAGATTCAGGATTGTCGCATTCTTCTTGCACACACATGCCACCTATTTACAATCGCATTTGTTGACTATTTTTGGCATTGGTTCCTGCACACATACATCAGCCTTATACAGCCTCACAGTTGTCATCATATTCTAATTATAGGCTTGATCCTTGGCATACACAGTTATTCTTCCACCATGACTTGGTTTCGATCGTTTAGCATAAGCCCCATAGTGGCGGCTCTCACACAATGTTGTCATGGGTAGACATTCTCAGTAGTACACAAGTAAGCCTCTTGTACAGAGCACCAGACCGCCTTCATCATAGAGTTCTTCACATCACACAGTTGATAAAACACCAGTCATGACTCCGGATGAGATCCGTGAGTGGAAAGATAAGCTTCTTGGACCATTCATTGCCATAAGATATGTAGCTATGTACGATGTAGACTCGAGCCTCATTGGTGTTGGGCGATCAGATACAGATGCTTCAAATGCTAGCATAGATTGGCTCGCATTTTTTGATCATGCACATTCCCACCATGAGGCGCATTCAGCAGTAAGCCCTCAGCACAAGGAATATTTGATAGTAAGCCCTTAGCACGAGGAATATTTGACAGTAATCCCTCAACCCTCAGTAAGTCCCACATTCTCATTCTCATAATGCACAGCCATCATCTTCATGCATGGATCTGACTCCGTCTTTTGCCACAAACGCAAATACTTAGTAGGAGTTGAATTATGATTATGTAGTTATTCAGCAGCTAAGTCCATAATACAAGGCACTCACATCTTCTGCCACATGCACAGATATATGCTACATCACATTCAACTCTTTAGGTGATTCCATTCTAGCATCCATCACTGATGCTTTCACCTCTGATACGAAGCACATCATCTCCTTGGACAACAGTTCCCTTCAACAGATCATCTTGAGGATAGTTTAGCATCGGCTCAGTCATGTCGCATTGCACCACCATTGGATCTAGTTATCACCACCTCTTTCAATCACCAAACCATTCCTTAGCATGAGGATACTTAAGCATCAGTGCAATGATCTTGCCCCAGTTCATCGATAACACAACCTAGGGAGACTTAGTGTTTCATCATGCGCTTATGGCTATCATGTACAGTCCATACTTGATGCAGATCAGTGGTTGGATGCACGACTACAAATTGATCCCTACATCATCATTTGGAAATGCATCTTATGCATTCTCAGTTGTATATCAGGCTTACTCGCCTTTACACTATCAGCTCCTTCTCAACGAGCCTATGATAGATGCTACATCTCATGCCGATGGATGTTTAGCTATGCACACATCACAGCTCAGGATAGTTGAGCATATAGGTTTGATAGGTTGTCGTACCTTGTCAGTTGTGACAGGCCTCTTATTTCGCATAGTAGTGTATCATATCTACACCTTCGGCCCCATCTTTAATGCAGCCCCTGGATCACTCTGTCTACATCGACTATGTGGTCTTCTTCGACCCCACATCATTCGATTAATTAGCATGATTAGACTCTTTTTTTTCACGTATCTATGTATACTAGTTTAGAAAACATTGTTTTTGTTGAGGGTGACCTCTCGTCCCATATGGACTTTACCCCCAAGGAGGGTTAGTACACCCCTACTAAAGGGAAGTTACATTAGTAATTAGTGGATAATTTTGTAACTATAAGGACATTTATAAGTGTCCCTAACAGCAAGTAGTAGTGGCCTTATCCACCACATCATGTTTTGAACTATTTCTATTTCTGACTATACCTGACTAAAGTCGGATGATGTTATAAGATGATCTTCATCTCTTATATCATGGTTGTTGTCGTGATCTACTGGAATACAAAATATTAGCAACATTTCTATTGTATACACAGTTATCTTAGTTCTTTGTATGTTTTGAGTTATGTTTTCATCTTTCTGATGTTAGTCAGACTTAAGTTCAAGCTTGGCATTTCCATTCCCATGTGTGGATATGTGTAGGTGTTTTCCAGTCTTTTGGAGACACTGCTAACACTATTGGCGATCCTCTACTCTGCGTTCGAACTGCGTTCGAACTCTGATTGCCGGTTGCTACTACATAGCAATTCTGCAAAAGAGCAAAAACCGTAAGATCTACAAAGCCACATAAAAATTAGACTAGCAGATGCAACAACTTCCAAGAAAATCAAATACAAAATGAAGCATTGTCACAGAGACAACTTCTTGCAAAGTAGAAAATGCACACAACCACATTCAACGAGTGAAATCATTCATAAATCACTTTCACCATGGTTGAAATTTCTTCAAGACTTTTGTAATTGACTTCATCCAACAAAAATCAGCTAGATAGCTGCCACAAAACTCTGGACAAGTGAATATACTGCCACAAGTGAGGTGCCTACAAAGCTATAGCTTGGAGTCTGCAATCAGCAAGAAGCGAATTCTAGTCCGACTCATGTCCGACAATACAAGTGTGGAACAAGCGGACAGGCATCCTACTGTGCAACAAGCATAATCAGCTATTGAAGGCAGCAAGATCGAGAAAATGCAAGCAAACTCCTTGTGAAAATGCATTAGAGAGGCAACTCAACAGTAGCCACTGACTATAGTGCTCTATTTTTCTCTTACATGGCGAGTACCTTGGTCCATGTCAGATAATTCTCAAGAGCAAACGTCACCTCACCAAATTGGCTACGCCTATTTCACAAGAAATCATGCTAGACTGGAAGCGAGCACACAAACAAATGATCAAGATGACATTTTCCACGATCCAGATTACACACCGAGTGGAACAAGTTGTTCCTACAATTCTGTGCATGGCACATAAATAAGTGAAGTACAAATCGAACTTACTCTAAATGATGGTGTAATCACCTGCTGAAGAATTAATCAAGATGAGTATTGCAACAAATTTTGTAGCACATTTATTTATACGAGCTCAAAGGAAACTCAACTTTAATCCACTACCTCCACCTCCAAAAAGAAGACAACAAGCTCCACCTCGAAGACAACAACAACAGCCAAGAATGTAGAATCCCTTGGTGAAGTCAGCTAAATTCACGGACAAGAAAGGACAAGATCCAGATAGTCATGTTGGACAGTTTGAAACAAGATGGGCTGCAAGCGGATTTCGACAACTCCAGTTACTCACAAAAAAAGAGCAATTTGTAGCAACTTTAATTGGTAATGCAATGATTTGGCTAATGTAATATGGTGTAGCTCATTTTCAATCTTATGATGAATTGAAAATTGCGTTTTTAAGCCGTTTTTGTAAAGAAAAAACTCATGAAGACATACTCAAGAAACTTGAAAATATGAAGCAAAAGCATCTGTTAGTCGAAATCTAACAGGAGGACAAACAATCAACAACCCACTGATGAGGAGTTGGGATATTATTTTTGTAAAGGACTAAACAAGGAATTACGGGATAGGAGTAGATGGCAAAGATGTCAGCTTGAAGCAGTAAATGATTTTAACAACATGGTTGACGCTGCACAAAGAGTAGAACGAAGACTTGGCACAAATTCAAGGTCCAAAAAACAAAAGAAGAAAAGACATTCTGACTTTGACGCAAATTTTGAAACAGAAACAGATATTGATGCAAAAGACAAGGAAAGTGATGCAATAGAAGATGACACATCAAATGAAGAGAGTGAAGAGGAAGAGACCTCCAAAAAAAAGAAAATATAGAGCAAGAACAAAGAAAAATCAAAAGGCAAGAAGGAAATAATCAAGCTCTCTAAGTTAGAGCAAATGATCAAGGAGCAATTGGAAACTTTAAAAACACCCCCACCTGTACCCAAAGTTACTTGTGCATTTTGTGGGAAGGACAATTATGAGAAAGAAAGATGCTAGTATAGTCCCAATTATAGGGGGAGAGTTCCTCCTCATGTACAAAACTGAAACAACCAAGCCCCACCTGTGGTGGTAGCTAATCAGATTGGAGTAGGCAGGCAAGGACAACAAAGATTCAACAATCCACAACCAAGAAGATCCAATTAGCAGAATTGGGGAAATCGACAAGGACAAAACCAGGATCAAGCATGCACATACTGTGTGACCTTTGGTGCAAGCATCGACGAGAAAGAGGAATCCCCATCATCAACTATAATGCAAGAGGTAATCAGATTTAGCAACAGCAGCCACCACCAGGCATGCGTATGGTGTACTTAGATCCTATAAATGAGAATTACAATATACATACTCAAAGAAGTCAGGGTAGTATACATGCACTGGCAATGACCAACTCTAAAGGTACAAAGCCCATGCTCGGCCTTGGAGATGCACTAAGAATGATAGCAAAACCAATGAATTGGCCCAATCAGGCATAGGTCAGAAATCAAGCTCTATAACAAATATTGAGAATAATGCAGCAACAGAAGCATGGAGATCACATCTCCAAAACAAGGGTAAGGCTCAGCTCGACCTCAAACAACTCCCGATAGAAAATTTTTGATGTCAAGCTATAGCTAGTCAACTTGAGCATGGCAACATACAACAATTTAACAAGGTTCTAGACACACAAACAATAGTACAAGCTTCTTCCAACCGGAGATATATTCCAAAAGATAAAAATGATTTGCTGGCCGAAACCAGCTCGGACTCAGCAGAGCAAAAAAAAAGTGGTGACAAAGTCAAGCTATCAAAGAGGAATAGATAGCTCCAATTTTAGACACCACACTAGAAAACAGAAGTCAGATACAGGAAAAGGCCAAGCACAAACATGACAATCCCACACTCTTCTTTAAAGAGATTTTGGATTCCAAAGTTCAAATAATGTTGAATCAACTTTTGAATCTTGTTCCAGCTTTTAACATCAATTATGTCAGAATTTGCATTTTACTGACGCTCCTCAACCCACAAATCACCCACAGAGCGATGATGAAGAAGAAACCCCCGACATTATTGAAGATGTGGATTATCAAGTCCCACTCATAGATGTGGTGGATTATCAAGTCCCACTCATAGATGTGGATTATAAAAGGCAAAGGATCCCTGAAGTACTGGTAGATGGAGGATCAGGAATGAACAAAGGAGGATACAACCTCTTGGAATACTAAGAGGACAGGAAATTATTATTATGGGACTATCCTTCACAATTACATTTGTAGTACTCAGGATGGAGGAAAGAGATTGTACATATTCCATGTTATTGGGTAGGCCATGGTTGAGAGCTGCCAAAGTAAAACAAGACTGGGGATAAAAAAGAATTACGATCAGGAAAGGCAAAAAGAAGTTTAAAATCAATCTGTCTTCAAAGAGAAGCTTCCCAAAACAAGTTCAACCACTACAAGCAGAAGAGAAATTAATATGATAGCCGAATTTGAAGAAGATGAGGAGGCAATTTTCCTTAGGAGAAATCCTACTGTTTTCCCCATATTTGAAACTGATGTAATCAAAATTATTGATTAGTATACATGCTCAAATCAACAAACATAGCCATCCGACCACAATAAAACAAAACACAATCGAAAAACTGTCACAAGCAGATTATATTAACCACAGTATCACAAGTGACAATCATGCCCACCCAAATGACACACTACATGAAGACAATCAAAAATCAGCCGCACAAGCCATCCTAGAAGCTAAAGCTCAATTTGAAGAGCATATACAAAAGAGTGTTGGAGTTTGATAGGATGAATTGGAGGAGATGAACCTTGGGGACCCCCACAACCCCAAGACAATTTTGGTAAGTACAGGTCTCCTTCCACCTTTCAAAATGGCTTTAAAAGACTTATTGATAGAGTATAAGGACGTCTTTTCTTGGCATTATACTGATATGAAGGGAGTAGAGCCTAAGTTCTGTCAACACAGAATTAACTCAAAGCAAGATGTTGTCCCAGCGATACAAGGAAGGTACAAAATGAATCCCAACTATGCAAAACAAGTTAAAGAGGAAATTGATAAGCTATTGAGAGTTGGTTTTATTTATCCTTTCACCCATGTTACATGGCTTTCACTACAGGAAGCACTATGCTGTCACCATTGCTGACCCTTTTCCTCTACCATTTTGTGATTCCTTACTAGATGCTGTGGTAGGTCATGAAATCTACAGTTTTCTTGATGGTTTCATGAAGAGGTGAGTGGGATAAATGAGGTGCATCATGGTAAGGAGTGAGAACACATGAGATATAGAAATGAGTGTTCCATCGATTGTGAGAGAGGTGACTCTTTCTTATAGAAATGGAAAGAGGTTGGCCTAGATCATAGGCACCTTCCCTACATCAATGGCAATCAGCCCCTACATCAGTGGGACTAGCCTAAATCAAAGGAGCCTCCCATGTGGGGGCCTTTGTCTTACATCATTACTTAGGTCACACTCTAGACACATCATAGCACTAGGTATGCTTCTACATCACACACACACACACACACACATGTGACTCCCCTAGATGCACACATGCACCATAGAGCTGACCATAGTTATCTCAACATACCCCCCCTCAAGGGTTTGCCTCTTGCAATATTAAGGATACATCTAGTCTCATAGTTTCTCATGCCATCTCATGGTGGTCACACATGGCCATCTCATGGTGGTCAAGGATAAATCTATGTCTAGGATCTCACGCTCGCAAAGGTGCCCAAGGGTCAAGGTTTACAAAGCTAGGATAGACCAAACACATATCACATGGCCCACATCATATGGTAACCAGAGGTTATTTAGAAAAGACAAAACACATAGCATTGTTTTTGGAGTACTACTCCAAGCAGAGAACCTCAAAAATTGACCAAGTGATGATAAACAAAAATTCAAAGACAAGTTGCTCAAAAGGCAAAGTCCTTGTCTTCTACCACAAAGTTTGATTCTTCATTTGTTGATGGAGTTCTTCCTTGAGCCAAATATGCTTCATTTTCCTTGGAGTTGTAGTAGGAGCCATTTCTCTCCTCTTCCAAAAGAAAAGCTTCAATATCCACCAAGTTGGATGTAAAAGTGTTGCTATACTCTTCATCTAGAAGACTTTTGAGTAAAACTCGTGCACCAAATACCTTTTCAAGTTGCACCCAAACTTCATGTGAAGTCTCACACCCATCTATGTGATGAATGTATGAGTCACTAAGTCCCAATTCTATGATAGCAAGGGCCTTTTCATATTGGATTATCCATTGTACTTCCCTTTTTTTTTAAGGATGGTGAACTTCTTGTTCTCCATAATCTTCTTGAAGTATCCAAGCTTTATCTTGGTACCAAAACATATCATCTTGATCATGCCACATCTAAGCTCATCACTTAATACAATCTTTTAAGACATCAAGGTCAGGGTAGAGCACCCAATGAAAAGTGATGATTTTCTATATATGTCACTTATGAACAAGTACCTTTGGGCAACTCCTTCACCTTGTGAAGACATCATATTGAGTAGGTCTTACCACTTGATATATCATTCAAGGGTAGTGTTTATACTCTTACAACTAGTATCTCTCAACACAAGTCACCTATCTTCAAAATGATAACTATCCCTTTGCAAATGGCACTCAAACATAGACAATGTAAACATCATCACCATAAATGACAAGTACCATGACACTTGTGGAGTCCATTTTGGAGTCAATACTTAGTCAAACAAAGATCTATTAGTGCAACCAACTAAAACAAATATAGAAATAAAATTTTTGACTAGTCAAACCTCTGGGATGGTCAAAGTTTAACCATGTTTTGACTGTTTTCCCCCAAATTGAACAATTTGAAGCTGGAGGGTGCAATTGAGGCTGTAGATAAGGGCATTCAAGGGGCTTTTAGAGATAAATTAAAGGCCTAACATCAGAGAAGATCCTCAAGAGAGGATAGGCGAAAAAATGGGCTGCATTGTCTGTGGGAATCCCGCCTTTTTTTACTAGTCTTTTGCTCTGTTCTCAGCATTTTGTGGACCATTGTCCACCAAAATTCATCAACACCTTCCCAAAAGTGTTGTCCAGCATGCCTAAGTGTCGGCACGGGTAGCAAAAGCCCAATTGCACAAATCCCAATAGTGCAAACGTGCAACTTAATTAGATAAAGCTACAGCATGAAGTGTTCTAAAAGTTAATGGTCAGATGTTGAGGTATGGTGCCTCCAATGGTCACGCCATAAGAGAGCTCAAACAAAATGAAGGTGATGAAGAAGATGAAATCTTGGGCTCTAGGTGACTCTAGGAGCTAGGTAGGATCGACCTTACTTTGATACCAAATGAAGAGGTGAGTGGGATAAAGAGGTGCATCATGGCAAGGAGTGAGAACACATGAGATATAGAAATGAGTGTTCCATCGATTGTGAGAGAGGTGACTCTCTCTTATAGAAATGGAAAGAGGGTGGCCTAGATCATAGGCACCTTCCCTACATCAGTGGCAATCAGCCCCTACATCAGTGGGACTGGCCTAAATCAAAGGAACCTCCCATGTGGGGGCCTTTGGCTTACATCATCACTTAGGTCACACTCTAGACACATCATAGCACTAGGTGTGTTTCTACATCACACACACACACACACACACATGTGACTCCCCTAGATGCACACATGCACCATAGAGCAAGCCCTTGACCATAGTTATCCCAACATTTCAGAGGGTACAACCAGATAAGAATGGCAACTGAAGATAAAGACAAGACAGCATTTGTCATTGAATGGGGAGTATTTTCTTCTAATGTCATGACATTTGGTCTTAAGAATGCTCCTCCAACATTTCAAAAGTATATCCAAGAGGTATTTGCTTGAAATCTTACATCTTTCATGAAAGCCTTTCTTGATGATTTTTTAGTATTTGGGAAAAAAGTGGAACATCTACAACACTTGAGGGAGCTTGTAGAGCACTTGGTTCAATCCGTCCCAAAATATGTGCTTCATCATTTCATGGATAGCTGGCAAGAAAATTAGTTCAGAAAGTATCTTGCCAATTTTCCCCATGACACTATTGTCCCTGTCATAGACTTTGCAAAAAATTACTCGATTTAAGAACAAGATGAGTTACAAAGTGCTCACTAGAACGACAAACTCTAGTGCATATCATGTATAGTCATTTGCTTGATTCTTGTGTGACTGATGCCAATATGCTTGCTGACTTGGAGTCTAGGTTAGTTTAATGCACATACCATTTCTACATTTAGGATGATAGGGAACACGACACCTTAATTGTGTAGCATGCTTTTCTATTGCTCTAGGAATGGCTAAAAAATGATGATCCCAATGTACAAGAAAATATTAAACAACATTGGGTGTGTCAAATGGTTCTTTCTCTCAATTTAAATTAGCCCGTGGGTTCTACTTTGTCTCAAGGCTTAAATCTGTGATGACCGATCTAAACATGACATGGAATTTCTTTGGATCTAGCCATGGCAAGGGGGGACATGATGGATGCAGTGATGTTATTAAGCGGGCTTTGTTCAGAGACAAACTAACATGCCCTCAAGAAAATGTCAAACACAAGGTTGAGGAAGCATCTACGGATCATTGGGGAACAAGATACGAGAAGTGGGATGTACTATTTGGAGCTATCTGGTACAAAAAAACATCCAAGAGAGGCCACAATTACGAACTATTATATAAGAGTCTGGAAACATTTGTGTACTCTCATCTCATAAGAGCTATTAAGTTTCAGTTACAACTTATGCCTAGATGAAAGAAGGGAAAGAGTTTCTTCAAAATGGGTTTCGACACGCATGAGCACATCATGGGGTGTCTTAGAGTAGTTAGGATGCCTAAGATAGTATAAGAAAATGCATTCAAAGAAAAATGTATTCCACTTATCTTGGAAAAATAGAAAATGTATTTACAATTGGCTTGTATTTAGTAAATTCCAAACCCACTGAACTTGTTTTACAACTACTGCACTTGTTTTATGTAAATCTCAAATAGTAAGCCCCAATTGCGCTTGTTTTAGTAATTCCAAATGATTGGATATATTCTATCTTATAAAGGTATATATAAATTAAATTAAAATGTATGCCACTTATCTTGTAAAACCACTAGATTGGTGACCACAAATCTTGAACAAATGAATTGTATGCTATTCAATTTGTAATAATTGAAGGAGACCACTGTGCTGATAGCAATTAATCCTAGGCAACATATCATGTGAAACCAACCACCACACTAGTTGCAATCCTAAAACCATGCTTTCATTGATGTTTATCTTCTGATTTTGATAGAAAATTTATCCATCTTTCATGTCCACTTCATCTATCAACTTGGCAAAGTTGGAGAGAGAATCAAAATCACGATTTCAAAGACTATGTGAGGATCTCTTATATGTCACAATTTCAATATGAGGGGAGGAACAATTGTGTGAGGAGCTCTTGCATGTCATGATTTCAAGACTGGGAGAGGAAATATTGTGTGAGAATCTCTCGCGCTGTATAGAGGGGAAGGAAAACTTGTGTGAGATGCTCTCAAACTCTGCAGAGATGGAGAAGCAGGATGACACATTTGGGAGGGGATCCATTGTGAGAGGAGATAGAAGTTGCTAGGAAGGGTGCAACAAAGAAAGTTCGAGAGGTGACTGTGAAGGGAGACTTTAGAAATGGCAAAGGAGTAATTAGACGAAAGAGTGAAGATGAAACAATATTTTCGGAAGTACATCATTCCCTGAAACCAAATATTGCTACCAAGATAGTTAAAATCAACGTTTTCATGCCACTTATAGTTTTTATAGAACTTTTTCAGGATTATCCAATTAAAGTTTATAAGACAATGTTGAATTTCTTCAGAGAAAAAGGATATGATGAAATTCCAATTCCAAAATTTTTGGATAATGGTTGGGATAGAATGGTGGCCAACAATGTGTATTGTGAGGTTGCTCATAACTCCATCAACAATGGTGAATGAAATGGAATAGTGGAGGCTTAAGTAGAGTGAAGGGCATCGCGATGGTCTGGCTCAAATGAGGGCCACCACAATGGTTGTTTTTTCTACCAAAAAAATTTGATGTGCATGCAATTATGTAGAGTGCAATTAATTTTTAGCCACCATGGAGGCTCCTTCATGATTATTTGGACAGGTGGCATGTGAATAATTGGCGGCTTGAATTTTGACCCGGCTTGCATACGATTTAATTACCACTTAATTACCAGTCACCAACATGATGGCTCCATCATGATTATTTGGATGGCACCACTAGCCTTGCATGCGATCTAAGGATGCATTGAATGCATCTGTGATGTGGGCAATCTTGCCCACGTCACAGGCAATCTTGCTCATCCACGATCCATTGGCAATGCACTAGCATGCATGCGATTTAATTACCACTTAATTACCAATCACCGGCATGGTAGCTCCTTGATGATTATTTGGATATCTCAATTATGTTTAGTGCAGTTAATTACCAATCACCATGGTAGCATGTGATTAAAAATAGCAACTCATGATTCTATAATTGGATGGGCTTGCATGTGAGCTTGCATGGGATTATTTTGGGGGCAAAACAATTCTCAATTATTTTTACTATAGTTGTTACTAATCACCATGGTGGCATGATATTAAATAGCGGCTCATGATTCTATAATTGGACGGGCTTGCATGCTGGCAATTATTTTTGGGCAAAATAAGCAATCTAGTCCCAATCACCATAGTGCCCTCACCTTTAATGAGAAGGACAAATTGTACTATGTTTAAGGTCTTCTAATGAAGCTTTGCATTGCAAAAATTTCTAAAAAATACAGCACGCATGGGTGTCTAGGCATGTGATTAATTGGCGACATGAATTTTAATTAATTAAAGAGGGCTCGTGATTATGCGGGTGGTACCACCAGCCTCTTGCTGTAATGCCTCAGATTTTGAATAATTTAAGGTGGCTTACTAAGATGGCTCATGATTATTTGGATGGCACCACTTGGCCTCCAACTGCCACGGTGGCTTGAATTTTGATTAATTTGAGGTGCTCATTAATATTAGAGTGCCATTGTTACTATTTAACCATGGTGCCAAACATGGAGAATGTTATTTGGCTACTCTGGTCTCATCCGCCCCCCGTACTTTGTTATTTTGATCCGCGCTTCCTCCTCCGTTTCTCATTTGCCCTTGCTCTCCTACTTTGCTCCATGCTCCCTCCTCCTACTCTCATCTACACATCTGCTCTCTTATTCATCTGCTCCAATACTCACCCACTTTTTTCATCATGGCAAGACTCGCAAAAAATGCAGCCAACAATACTACCTCCCCTTGATACAGCATGGTCCCAATCTTGTCTGCTTTCTCGTACAAGGTCATTGTGTTGCACTCGCCACCCAATACTTGAAATGCACACTCTTGTCAAATGTTTTCGTAATCTCCATTGATTCCACCCACATCTCCATGTCACTACTTGGATGGCATGCATACCGCTGGCCTCTTTATGGATGTGCTCTATGGGTTCCCTAGAGACATTGATGAAGGCTAAGGATTTTCAAGGCAAAGTTTTCTCCATTGGCGGGAGCAAATTCTAACTCCTGCATTTGTGTATGGTCTTTGGCCTCTCCATCGTCTCCTCGATCGGCGGCTCCCCGAAAATTCGAACGTAGCAAGTTAGCTTGGCCTCTGTGAATACAATAATATATGGTCATCTATCAGTAATCAGAAATACTAAGTTGTATAAATATCAGCTTTGCAACTTTTGCTCAATGAGGCTCATAACCACTCTGAGCGGTTATCCCTTGGTTATCCTCGCTAACAATAGATGTAATCTTTTGGGCTCTAAAGCTCTCAACAATTGCTGAGTTGTTATTGTTGAGTTGGAGGTTTTTATAAATTGTCTTTGAATGTAGATGTAATCTCTTTTGTTTAATTTTTGGTTGATGAGGCTCTCAGTAATTGCTGAGTTGTTATAAATTATCTTTGGATGTAATCTCTTTGTTCAGCTTTTGTACTCATCGGGTGTAATCTTTTTTAAGTTTTAAATTTAATATAAATAATACTATTATCACAATCTTTGCTGGTAATAGTCATTGCTAGTAGTGGTCACTTGTTGGCTACAGTCATTGCAGAAGCAATTACTACAACCACCAATTGTTGTTAGTACTGGTCGTTTGCTGGTTGCAGTCATTGCACAAGCAATTGGTACACAAGGAAATACATTTTTCTTGGTTTTAAGATTTATTGCAAGCAGCACTAAAATAATTCCATGAACTAGTGTAGTGTTTGCAAGGAAATACATTTTTATTGGTTTAGAACTAACTGCAACCTGCACAAAAATAGAATGAAGCATGATGGTTGCATAGGGAAATACATTTTCATTAGTTTTAGATTAACTACAAGCAGTACTAAAAGAGTTCCAAGAACCAGAGTAAGAATCAGCATGGTGGTTGCAAGAAAATACATTTTCCTTGGTTTAGGATTAACTGCAACCCCTACTAAAATAGAACTAGCGTGGTGGTTGGAAAGGAAATACATTTTCCTTCATTAAAACAAATGAAAATGTATTTCCTTTGTTTAGGATTAACTTTTAAACGAAGGAAAATTTTTAAATTTGTGCAACCACCGCACAAAAATAGAACCAGCACAGTGGTTACACAAGGAAATTATTCATTTAGAATTATCTATTAACCAATATTAATTGCACTCTCATTACACTATAACAACGTGCTATTCCAACCACCAGGCTACTTTTAAATTTTCTCGATGACGTGCTAAAAGAACATAAATTAAGATAGGAGACCCCTCGATGCAAAATATTCATATGAACAATTGTGGGACTCCAACGTGGGTGTCACATGACCTGGCCAATTAACATGAATAAACTTTCTTTTATTTAATTAGGAGTAGCTTCAGCCACCTCTAATACTAGTGCAGTGGTCACACCAAACCAACGTCAGCGCAATGTGGTCACAAATCTAGATTAGCATGAAAAAGCTACATGTAGATGGGATAGATGACAAGTGGTGAGCTGCAACAAGTACATGACACATGGCAAGCTATGAATAGACATTAGGGGAGAAATGGGGTCTCAAAAGGGCCTCCAATTAGTGTTTCCTAATTTCAAGAAATTAGAGAGAAATTTGAGGTATACCAATGAGAGTTCTTTGAGGTGTGGGGCAATGCCAGGTTGAAGTTGACAAAAGAATTTAACGGCATGGAGACCTCTAATGCAAATTTTGGACCCATGATCTTCACTCCCAGTCCTTGATCTAATCTCCAATCCAAGGGATATACATTCAAATTTGAGGTAGATCACTCCTAATCATTAGATCAAGGGCCAGATCTAAGGGATACCATCAAAGGATAGAGGGATCACATATCCACCCTTGATCAAAACAAAGATCTAATGGAGGAGGACATGAGAGGAAAATGTGCTTCAATCTAGGTGGCATGGATTTGATTGTAGATCCAAGGGAGGAGATGAGTGTAGAAGGCGCTTCAATCCGGGCCATTGGTGTGATGGAGGGATCCAAAGGAGGAGATTGTAGAGTTAGGCGCTCCACAATCCGGGCCATCCATTATGCGCCTTTATCCTAGCCCTCCATGTAAGGAGGTTGATCTCCACCCCGAATTATGTGCCTCAATCATAGCCCTCCATTATGTGCCTCCATCTCAGCCATTGATCTTAATCTAGATCAAGGGTCCACATTAAAAGGAGAATTCCCCTCTTAAGATAGGACTTAATAAAGCTTCACATAATTTACATGTGAGTTTTATTATATCCTTTTGAAACTATCTTGTGTTGGTTGTGTCCCTTCTATCCATCTCTGATCTACTCATACATAGACACAAATTATTTTTATTATGTTCTACCTTAATGTTTTCCGTTAGAAGAGAGAAGTGTGCTTGATTTTGTAAAAATTAAATAGAAGATGTTTTACTTTAATGTTTCAACTATGTAGCTAGTAAAAACCATAGAATTTGATTCTTGGTTTTAACTATGTAGCTAGTAAAACTATAGAATTTGAAAAAAAAAATTGATAGTACATATTTATAAGTAGATTATAGTGTTTGATTTTTTGGCAGTTGATAGTTTCCTATAATGTTTTTTTTTTAAGTAGTTTCTAGAATTGAATCTTGATAGTAGCATATTATTACTTAAGTTGTTGAAAGGATTTTTATTTATTTATTTTTGGGCAAAGAAAATGTTGCTTATATTATATTCATATGATTTGTACAATGATTTCCCTGAAGATCAAAATTCTCTCCTCTAAGGAGGAAGATCTAATCTGAAGACAAAAAATTCCACTGTTCAGTGATAGAAAAACAAATTTTCAAATCCTCTAATCTAGTGTAGTCATTAGGTAACGTGCTCTGACACATTTGTTGGAAGGAAGGGTCTCTTGCATAACCTCGACTGAGAGTTTAAAAAACTCAGTAGAAAGAAGTCAGCCTTCTACCTCATCTTTGACTGGAAAAAGAGGAGGGATAATCTGAGTCTGTAGGTCTTGTGGAGCAACTTCGAAGAGATCTAATGTGTTCTTCTAGTTCCACATTAGTTGAGAAATTTGATCATTAAAATTATGAATATCTTGGTCCAACAGGTATTTAGCCTGATCCACAAAAGAGAAGAGTCGGTTAAAGCTGCATTTTTTCCATACCAACTTATGAATAACTATTCAGCACTTAAGTACTCATCATTAGACTAAAAGGCATTCCTAGCAATCCATATAAACCACAGTGCATGTGCTCTGATGATGACCCATAGGGCATAAGGTATCTTCAAGGCATCTCCTAGTAAAAGAGACTTCCCAATTGATAGTTTCCCCTAGCAAGACCTTCCTAGCTCTAGGGCAAGTAATGAACAAATGAAAATATCTTCTTTTATCCTAGGTCAAGCTTTGCAAGTTCCATCTCCCTTGCCTATACTCAGGCTCCTACAGTTGGTCCAAACAGCTTTGTGAAGGATCGACCACAAGAGTGGACATTTTTTCTAGAATCTTTTTTTCTGAGATCAAAGAGAATCTGCCTTCCCACTTCCTCTCATTATCAGAGAGCTTCCATCTGGTGTTGAGAATTGACACCACCTCTTCTATACCTTTAGATGGAGTGGGTATGGGTAAAAAGAGGAGTTACCCAGCCATGGAAATTCTCTAGAAGAATTTAAAAGTATGCCCCCTTTCCACGTAATATCACCCGCCCGATCTCAATTATGTTCATAATCAGTTCTTGATCAGCATTAATTTACATTAATTCCCTTATGATATCTTACCAGGACTTCCCATTTAAAAAATTTATTGTCCCACAAGTCCCCCCAAGTGCGTAATCCTTTCCTTGACAAATGCTAGGCTCTAGAGAGGTCCTCATCACAAAACTACTATTTTGTGAAAACAAACTGACACATAGATATTGAATCCAAAGCCATGAAACTTCTTTTGCCAAAAAGGACTAGGTGACTCTTGATCTGTTCAAATGCACCGCAAAGTGTTTTCCAAAGTTGGCTTTCCTTAGTTATACACGGCTCTGGATTGCCAATAGCAGAAAGAAGAGGGAAATTTCCCACTTGGGGGCCTTATAGGGTCTAACAAATTTAAAATTTCTGAGAAGTAAAGTTAGCCCAATCATTGTCTGGGGAAGTAATGGCTTTTAAAATCCAAGTAGTAGCAAGTTTGTAAGCAACTAATTGAATATTAACCACTCCTAATCCTTTTTCATTCCTTGCTGTGGTACACAAAGAACATCTGACCTTTGAGATTCTCCTTTTTGTGTCACTTCCCCCCCATAAGAATGACCTACAAATCATGATAAATTTTGGTAACCCTATTTTAGAAGGGCACCAGCAGCAACAGAGGTAGAAAATGGATATGGCATAGATACAGTGGTTTAGGACAACTCTTCTTCCAACTAGATTAGCTTGCAAACCTCTAAGTCTATCTATTCTCTTCTTGAACCTATCCAGCAGCAGAGGTAGAAAATGGATATGGGGTAGATACAGTGGTTTAGGACAACTCTTCTTCCAACTAGATTAGCCTGCAAACCTCTAAGTCTGTCTATTCTCTTCTTGAACCTATCTAGAAACCATTTCCATATGTCCTTCATTTTGACTTTGAACCCCATAGGAATGCACAATAATCTGAAGATTTGTCCATGCTGAATTTTGATTGCACCCGAGCTGATCCAAAAGTATCTGTGAGCTTCCTAAGTGAAGGGCATATCCTTTTTTGTATGGTTTATCTTAGACCCTGATGCCAAGCAAAATTGATCCATACACTTCATTGCACCTTGAATGTTCATGTAAGTATTTCTAACGGTTAAAGTTGTGTCATCTGCAAATTATTGATTTACCAGCTGCTTGCCTGAGGGGTGATCAATTCCCCTAACTGAGTTACTGGTGGACACCTGATCCTTTATCAACCAAACCCAAGGCATCATCTACTGTAATAGCAAATAACAAAGGGGCCAAAGGACACCCTTGTATTATGTATCTTTTCCCCTAAATTCCTTAGAGATTCTAGAAGAAAATCCCAGTTCAATCTGTCATAAGCCTTGTCAAAATCAATTTTGATAAAGCAAACATCTTGTTGGGTTTCCTCTACATGAGTGCAACCCTCCCAAATACTTATAATTTCCTCTAATAAATGTATGCCCTTAATAAAGCCTTTTGTTCCTATAGAATCCATTTTTCCATCTTGTTCCTCATCCTTAGGGCAAGGGCTTTGGCAAAAACTTTCTAAGAACAATTTAACATAGTAAAAGGTCTCCAATTTTTTAAGACTCATCTATCCCCGTCTTTTGGGATGAGTTTTATAACCCCTCCATTTAGGTACTGAGGAAGAAAGCCCTGATTAGAGCTTTTGTGCCATACTTCCATAAGGGCAGGATCAACAGTGTCCCAGAAAATTTTGTAAAACTCCATTGGGAGCCCATCTTCTCCTAGAGTTTTGCCATCAACCATAGAGAAGATAGCCTCTTTAAGTTATTGCATGGAAAAATCATTTTCTAGCTGCATCTTATCCAAGCTTGACACCATGCTTTGCTTGACTTGCTAGCATCTCTTCCTGGCATCAAAGTATCTGCTTATCAGCTGAGTCAATATGTTGAGCAGTTCCTAGAAATGACCAACAATGACCTCCATGTTTTCTTCATCTGACTTGGCATTTGACCCATCTTCCTTCAGCAAAAGAGGGATTTCTTCCTGGTTTCTCTTTTTTCTAATCATCTGAAAGTTTTCCTTGGTTGGCCTATCAACCTTACCTGCCCACCAATCTCTGAAATAAATCTTAGCATTTTGTATTTTGATGTGTTCTTGAATTGTGATTTCTTTTCTTTTGGCTAGAAGTTGTTGCTGGGCATGACTTTCTTGTAACCTTGCCATTTTTTCTAATTCTTACAGCTCTTCCTTTTGTCTTTCCATTCTCCTAGCCCTGATGGTGGAAGCTCTACTTTTCTAGCTTCTTTTAAGATTGTTTGAACACTTAAAATAGCATTTTACTGCCCATGAGAGAAAGATTCTACAAAGGAGAAGGCTATATTCCAATTTTGAATGACTTGCTTCTGAATAGACTGAAGCTTAAATAAAGAAGGGTCAGCTTTAAACCATGAGCTACCTTTCCTCCCATTTACCATATCTAATCAAGCAGAGACAGGTTTATGATCTGATAAAGTGAGGGAAGAAAAATTCTTTTGTTTGGCTTCCACGGAGTGATCCAGAAGGGATTGAGAAGCCTTAATTATTTCCAGTCTTGCCTCTCTTCTGAGTTCTCCTATCTGTCTATTGCACCAAGTACAAATGCCAGAAGAACTAATGTCCACATGATGTAAGTTTTCCATGAGGTCTTCCAAGATTTTAAACTCAGGCCCTCTGATGTAAGTTTTCCATGAGGTCTTCCAAGATTTTAAACTCAGGCCCTCTAAGAATATAACCTTCCTGCAACCACCTATCATGTGACCCCTCAACCATATTAAATTCCCCGAATATCACACAATCATTGCCAACATACATTAGAGAATCCCACGTGGCTCTTTTAGCCATAGAACCAGTAGGAGCATAAATTGAAACCACAGTGAAAGCCATTCTTTTCAGCTTGCAAGTAATGGAAATCCATCTATGGTTTAAGTCTTTCTGAAAGTTGGAGACACGATGTTTCTAGTGAGATAGCACCCCTATTGTAGTCCCACCTCTACCCTCTTCATGAGAAGAAAAAAACCACACTCTTCTGTTATCAATGCTTTTGAGTCTATTCACCAAAACCTCATCAGTGACTTTAACTTCTTGCAGGACAAGAAAAGTAGGGGAAAAAGAGTTCCCTCTCAACCAATTGGCTAATTCCTAACTCCTCAAAGGATCAGTTAGTCTACACACATTTAATGTGAGGAAAGGAAAAGGGCTACTTACCATTTTTGTTCTTCCCCTTTTTTTCCTTAGGGGCAGGGCTTTTGGGAAGGACACCCTGGCCTTTAACCTAGGAAATTATTCTCTTGTTTTGAACTGTGGCTTGAGCTTTAGCTGGCACCACAGTACTCTCTTTTCCTGCTTTTGAACCAAAGGAAGTTCCTCCCCAGAGTCATCCAACTCAGAGTCACTCATACTTGCATCTTGATGATTGACATCATCCTCAATTTCCTTTGACCATCCAGGCTTCACCTCATGTTCGTCCATTGTTCCCTCCTAAATCCACTATATAGTTTCATGTTCTATTAGGTCCTCATAAGCATTGTTGGTTGGCCAAAAGAAAAGTGACTCTGTCATCCACCAAGTGTATCTTAGTGTCCTTGTTTTCTTCTGACCCTTTAACAAGGGCATTGCTATTTATTTTCTCAGCAACCCCTTCCTATGTCTAGGGTTTTTGCTTTTCTTTGACAGCCCACTTGGGCTTAGAGAACTGGTTAGAAGGTTGCTAAGGAGACTCATGTGGGGTCTTGGCTTTATTTCTTTTCAAAGGGAAGTTTTTGACTGTGTGGGTGGATAACCCACAAAGGAAGCAATAATTTGGTAAATTCTTATAAACTAAAGGTTTCTATATGAAGATGCTTCCACTTCTATTAACAATCACTAAAGTTTTAGAAAGTCACATCATCCAACTTAACACAAACTTGAGGATGCCCTCTAGGGTTGATAAACTGCTCTTTTTCAACATCAATTACCTTATCTAGACTCCTACATAGATTAGGAGCCTAATTGACTAATGAAAAAGGAAGATCATGGAGCTCCACCAATTCTGGCACAAAAGTAGACCTAGGTTTACCAAGATTAAAGTCTTGGGATCCAAATTCTAGATATAATGGCTAGTGTCTAAAGTTCACAAACCATGATGGAGAGCTTTCCAAACCATGTCTTTGGTTTCAAAGAGGAAGAAAAAGAAACCCTTTTTAAGAAATCTCACACTACTAACCACTAGGCCCTTGTGTGTGTGTGTGTGTGTGTGTGTGTGTGTGTGCATGTGCGCATGTCACATGCATGCATGCATGCATCGTGCATGCTTGCATCTATGCGTGCATGTGTGTGTGTGTGTGTGCATGCACGTAAGCATGCACATGATGTGATGTGTGTAGAAAGGCTACACGTACATGTATGTATGTGTGTGCATGTGTGGACAAAGGTTCAAAACTTTCAAGTATGAGATTTAATATAGTAACTAAAGACATTAATGGACGCGCCTCAAGAAGAATTTGTGCTAACATAAGTTCCATAGAAATCCAACCTCGGATTGACAAGTTATTGAAGCATCTTACTACCTAGGGTTTAAACTATCATAGAAGATGCCCTCCACTCATGTTCATTTTTCTTGGGAAGAATGGTTGATCAAAGTCTCACGCACACATGACATTTGTAGAAAGCCTACACATACATGTATGTACATGTGTGCATGTGTGGACAAAGGATCAAAACCTTCAAGTATGAGATTTAACATAGTAACTAAGGATATCAATGGACTCACCTGAACAAGAATTTGCGCTAACGTAAGTTCCATAGAAATCCAACCACAGATTGACAAGTTATTCAACCATTTTACTACCTAGGGTTTAAACTATCATAGAAGATGCCCTCCACTCATGCTCATTTTTCTTGGGAATAATGCTCGATCAAATCTCCATCTCTATCAACAATTCAAGGCCTATGAAGTTTACCTATAAGCAAAGGATATAACCTCATAAGATATTTATAAAAAATTGACGCATTGAGCATTCAAAGAAAGACAACTTTAAGCCTTTTCCAAAAGAAGAGCTCCAAGGATACTCAAGAAACAAGAGTCAACTAGAGGGAAGGTTGGCTCTTTAAAGAGTGCCACGCCTGGGCAAGGTCAAACACTTCCTGAAAAGAGTCAAAGTTGCATAGGTTGAGTCGGAGTTGGATGAGCCAACTGCTAGGCTTTGACACTCATAGTGGATGGATGAAAATCCATGAACCACAAATGACTTGATTGATTTTGTTATAGAGTCAAAAATGACTCAAACAATGCTACCCTCACATTGAAGAACTTGGATGGCAACAACTAGTTGGTAAGTAGGCCAGTGAGATCTGCGACCTAAGTGCATGTAAGCACACAACTGGGAGGTGAGCAAGTTGAATGCTTGTTGTAAGTTGCATGCATTTCCTTCACAATTGGTTTCATAGATTTTTGGGAGGAAACCATGGAGAACTTGCTAACTATGGCAACATAGAAAGTTGGACATTGAACCATTTTGATTTTATGAAGACTGGATTTGGAAGGAGAATCATGTTACCTACTTCTAAAACCCCCAAAGTGGTATATACATCGTACAATTACCCTGAAGACTCTACTTGTCTAGTACCTCTTCATCTCCCTCAACATTGGCAAACAAGCATTGCTACTAGAGCTATGACCAAGGCAAGCGGAGGTGGTGGTGGTGGGGGCAGAAGGGGGGGAAGTGCCATATGGTTTGGCATGTACTACTACACAAAGTTGGAAAGGGACATGTGTGCCATGAAGGATTTGGTATTTGCACCTAGGCCATGAGCTACACAAGGCTCTAAATTCTAGTTCAAGCATCATCGAGAAGCACGTTGCATGAGCCATTGATCTCCATTGGGTCTTCGCCGCGATTGCATACAGAGTCAAATTACCCATGCACACAAGTCTTCTATCAATTGCAAGATTTCATTCATCATGTGGATAGGTCCTAAAGTTCAAGATCTCTCAAAGATAAGCCTTTGTTGGCATGCACTGCATTGAGCTGCTACCTTTTGCTCTCATTCATCTTTTTCATGTCCTCCTTATCCTTGTCCCCATCCTTGTTCTCCTCTAGGAAGTGCATCTTAGCAGTTTGGAGCTCCTTCTTTGACATCTAGATTCTAGTGCCCTCCTATGGATGCCAATTTGGGCTTTAAAAATTTTCATTGATTTATCTTTTTGGTGGCCCCCCCTCTCTCTCTCTCTGTCTCTCTCATGTGTGTGTGTGTGTGTGTGTGTGTGTGTGTGTGTGTGTGTGTGTGTGTGTGTAAGAGAGAGGAGGGGGGGACTAAAAAAAGAAATCAATAAAAACATTTTAAGCCTAAATTGACATCCAGAGGAGGGCGCTGGTGCCCTCCTCTGGTGGGGCTTTAAAAAAATCAAATCTTTTGCAAGAAATATCCAAATTTAGTCATGTTTGGTATCAAAATGATTGGAACACATCAAATGAGCTCATTTCTCTTGTTATTTTCATAAAATTTTGTCTCTAGTGGGATTCTGTGCATGCTAGCTCTCCTCAAGAAGCCATTTTGGGCTAAAAATTTATACAAAATGGTAGGAAAGAAAGACAAGTTATGATGGTAAAAAAGGAGAGAGATAGAGAGAGAGAGAGACGGTGGGACCACAATGCAGGCATGATAGAGGTAGTAGAGAGAGATGTGACATAGTTAGACATAAACGAAGATAGAGGATCTATACGTAGGATGAAGAGACAAATAAGACAAGATAGAGGGTCTATACATAGGACAAAGACGTGTGTGTGTGTGTGTGTGTGTGTGTGTGTGTGTGTGTGTGTGTGTGTGTGTGTGTGTGTGAGAGAGAGAGAGAGCACGAAGAGAGACATGTCATAGAGGGGGGGGTTGGTAGGTGTTGATAGCATGCATGCACGCATGCACACACACACAGATGTGTCATAAGTGGAATAGGTGGAACAGAACATGTTGGTTGCCAAAAAAAACTCACTCCAAAACTCGCTCGAAAAACTCGCTCCTCGCACATACTCGGAGCAGCCTGCAAGCTCAAGCTTTGAATTCTTGATACCCTGATGGATCAATATGTGGAGTCTCAAGATTAGGTGTAGTTCCTTGAAGCTCAAGTAAAGGCTTTCACCCACCTAACCGATATGACATGACTGACTGGATGCAAAGGAGCTGGCAGAGCCAACAACAATAGGATCATGTCAACACTATATGTACCAGCTATTTCTGATTCTCCAACCTAGTTGCAAATATCAATATGTGCTTGGGAAGGAGGAACCAAAACCGAACACTGATGCAAGAAATGAGGCACATATGCCTCCCTAGAAAACCTTGCAACTCACTGGTTCGACCATCAGCATAATGTGGTCAAGGAGGCAGCTACACAGGGCATTACATAGCCCAACAACAAGGTTGTTGTGTTAAATCCTTCCCATGAGTAGTTGAAGGTGGAGGTGGCCTTGGTCTAGATCAAGGGCAAGGCACCCCATATTGAAGAGCTAGCCTAGATGGATGCCCTCCTACTTTAGGCAGACATGGCCCAAGGCTCATCGATGGAATCCCTAGAGGTCTGGGTGCTAAAGGAGTAGCTTAGCATCATCCAACAAACAGTGCATGCATGAGAGAGAGAGAGAGAGAGAGAATAGTGCATGCATGAGAGAGGGGGTAGAGAGAGATGTGACAGAGTGGGACATAGACAGAGATAGAGGGTTCAATGATTACAAGGACGACGAAGAGAGAAAAGAGACAAAAAGAATATTGTGTGTGTGTGTGTGTGTGTGTGTGAGAGAGAGAGAGAGAGAGAGAGAGAGAGAACAATGCATGCATGAGAGGGGGGGTAGAGAGAGATATAACAGAGTTAGACATAGACGGAGATAGAGGGTTGCAATGAGGACAAGGAGGACAAAGAGAGAAAAGACACAAAAAGAATTGTGTGTGTGTGTGTGTGTGTGTGTGTGTGTGTGTGTGTGTGTGTGTGTGTGTGTGAGAGAGAGAGAGAGAGAGAGATGTTATAATTGGAATAGGTGGAACAAAACATGCTAGTTGCCAAAAAAACTTGCTCCTAAACTCACTCAAAAAACGCGCTTCTTGCCCTTCCCCGCCTAGTCTACGTTACAAATTTTGGTGATCTTAGTATGGGAGCTATATGATGTGATCCTCCAAGTGCTTCCATCACCCCATTGGTTGAGAGCTATTTGTTGCTTTGGCCAAAAGGCCCCAAAATGAGGTCCCTTTTTCCTTTATGCTTGTCCACATGCTTCATCTGTAGGTACGTGATCAATGCCATGTTCGGGAACATGTAGAGGTGGCACACAAAAAAGTGGCAGGTGCATTTATGCGTGCGAGTTCCTTTCTTGGCTTGCCTTTAGGTAGCCTTAGTGAAGGTTCAACTTTCAGAAACCAAAACTAATTTCTAGCTTTTTTTTTTTGCAAATTCTTTGATTGGTTGGTGTGTTGACTTTAGAGCATGTCTTTCAAATTTGGGTGTGCTTTTTTTGGAAGTGCATTCATTCCCTCTCTCTCCTCTTCCATCTCTCTCTCTCTCTCTCTCTCTCTCTCTCTCTCTCTCTCTCTCTCTCTCTCTCTCTCTCTCTCTCTCTTCTCCTTCTTCTTCTCTCTCTTGGCAAGCCACATGAATGAAATTCATCTTGTTTTTCCTAGGACAACACCCCTTTCATGTCTTTGGAGGGTTGGCCGAAGCCATAACGTTTTGGGAGGGCGATCCCAATAGTCCTCTGGACCATACGTATATACTACTCCAATACCTGGAAAGGGGGATACACACAAATTAAAAACACGTTAATGACACACACAAACCACCCACATCAGATGACAAATAACGATTCAATTAGACAAAACATTACGGGGTCTCCATTATCCACCTGTGCTCTGATGGGTTCGCCATGCTGCCGATTTCTCGTGTGTGGTGTGAAGTTCTCCTGAAGGATGTGGGAAATGCACGGTGCTTGCTTTCTCCCACAATAAAGTCCTGCATTCTCACCAATTCAACATGTGCCCTTTATGACATCACTTATGCGTGAGGGTCTAGCAAAGGATACCACACTATGCTTGTACGCTTGAATGGTCCGTTGTACATGAAGGTGGCCACAAGCAACGAGATGTGCTTGACAGACGGATGATGTCGTTGAATTCCCTCCGATATCATTACGCAGGGAACCTTCCTGGGCAAGGACCTGAGCAATTGGCCGCTTGCCTTTGTTCTGAGGCATCTCGGGAACAAGGGGAACAACCATTTGCAGTCAACCACACATGCACATGAATCAAGTAGTACAAACTTCCCCTATACCATGATACACGGCCTAAACCATGATATAGTCATGGAAACATGACACATTTATCTAAGCTACTTCTCTTTTTTCTCCCTTGCTCCCAGCTCGCCCCTTCACTCATGGCTACCTCCCTCTCGGATCCCTCCTTCAGTCACTAGTTTGTCATTTAGGAGAATTCCCGCTTTGCATTCAATTGCCGTTTTTGGTTTGGTGATTTTTGCCAAGATTTTCGTATTCCTTAGGAGCTTATCATAATCGTTTGATTTTCATCACCATTTTGTTCATATTCTCCTTCTCACATAGCTTTACACCATTGCCTCATTGTGCAGCAACCTTTCTTTTCCAAAACTGCTCCCTTGATCCTGTTTGGCATAGAGTAAGATGTTTCTCGTCAACTGTCTGTTTGCCCACTTTCTCTTTCTTGAAACTTCAAATTGTTATCTTAGTTACATTACTTTGCTATTGTTATAGATTCAGAAAATCTCCATGGTGAACCAAAACCACGGCCGTTCTTGTGGAAGACGCTCTGTGGATAATAATGCTACGAAGGCAGAATTATACCAAACATCCTTACCCCGTCGACCTGCTTCTTCTATTTCGTCGGTAGAGAATTCAAGTACAGTCAAAACGGAAGGAACTTGGGAAAGGTTTAGTGTTTCGAAAGGAGCATGGGTGCTCATGCAACCTAGCAAAAGAAAAAGACCCCAGACAAAAAACATTTTCTTGGCATCGTGGAAGGGAAGAGTACGAGATTTTAAAATCACCAAAGGGAAGATATCCATGAAAGAAGTTTTGATTCAGCACGTGTACATGGATAAAGAACTTGTCTTGCGAGACTATCCAAAAAATCTTCCGCAAAAATTGTATATTTTTCTATTATGGTTTTTTTCTTTACGAGGTGTATGGATTTTTAAGATGAAGCTTTCTCTCTTAGCTTATTGACATTCTTGTGTTGTTTTATTTCAGATTTATATCCTTCATCGTATGAGACATGGCAAAACATCGATTGTATTCTAGGATTTATAGATGTTCTGCATGGATCGATAGGAGAACAACAATACCAAGGTCGATGTGCAACAGAGCTAGCTCAATCGGGTATATTTTTTACTGATCATTTTTATCAGTTGCTGGACAAAGCTAACACACATGGTGTATTAATAAAACAAGACCTTCCGGCATGGAATTCAGTGGATTGGCCTCACCCACATTCTAGTGTTATAGAGGCATATAGGGCGAAGCTTTTTACAGAAGTACAGAAAGCTCTGAGGCCCAATATTGCCACTAGGATAGTAAAAATTTATTTATGCATGCCTCTCACAGTTTTTGTGGACTTGTTTAATACCTTTCCAGTGAAGGTTTCAAAAACAATGTTCACAGTTAAAGCAACAAATTCGGCATGCATGCCACAATTTTTGGATAAAGGTTGGGATAAGAAGACATGTAGTTCAGTGTTTTGTGAGGTTGTCCAACCTTCTATGCAACTGAAGTACATGGTTGCATCACAAAATTTTATTTTCTCTTTTTATTACAAGCGCAATCGAATGCTAGGCACAAAACTAGTCCCAATGGATCAAGATGAAGAGTCTTTTGGTGCAAAAAATAAACTTATTGATATTGATGTTGTTGAGAATGGTGATGTGCTAGTCAATATCTCATTAAGAGAATGTTGCTCCCTAGCTCAATTGCGCAGTGACATTCTGTTTGAGACAGAAGGTTCTATCTCAAACGACTTTTTATTTATCTACAACAACAGAAAGGTACACCATCTGATTTATCCTAGTCTCATTAAGCATTGCGATTAGTTTAATTTACCACTCTGATTCATATTGCTTTTTTGCAGTTGCTCAAAAGAAGAGAGAGCTCAATAAAATGCAAAGACATCAAAAATTTAAAAATTGAGATAACACAGACTCCATAAACAAAGGTTTTGTATTCAACCAAGTGAGATTTTGTACAGAACTATTTAGTTAAATATGTAGAACATATTTCTGACATCCATTTTCTATTTATGTACAGCTTGATCCAGAGGCTGCTCTACATTTTTTGGAGGATCTTTTATCTACTGCTCCATCTTGTCCGTGCTCCATCCTATCTCCTCCACTGCCCCAGGAGCATCTCTTTGCTGCTTCTCCATCTTCTCCTCAACAACATTAGCAGCAGGTCTTTGCTCCTGTGTCTGCTCCTCCTCAGCACTATGTGATTGCTCCTGTGGCTTCTGGTCCTCAGCATTAGGTGCTTCATCTGTCGCATCAAGGTGTATGACACCTTCTTGTACTTTAGAGCTTTCACCCAGCTCCACAGTAGTTGGTACAATAGGTTTGGGGGAGGCATAGCTCAAAAACCTCCAAATTGTATGAGCTCTAAAATTATGTACATAGTTGGAGCTGAAGCTATCCTCTTTCATCTGCAATGGCAGAGGATAATTTAGAACACTTTGTATCATTATGAATTATCTTCAAGCAAAATGAAAAGTATTTTTCCTTGGTCTGGCTATTCCTTCTCAAAGTAGCTTGAAAGTATATATTTTGCATTGATCAACACTCTCCATCCACAGCTACTTGAATCATTTTGTTGTGGTGTCTATACAGTTAGAAAGATATGTTAGAAATTGTTAGCATCAGCACAAAACAAAATTATTCAATAAGTTCAAAGACATAGCATTTAATAGACTTTTTACCTCTAGACTTATTGGCTCTATTGAATCCAAAAGAGAGACATTTGGAGGACAGTGATCCAATGCATCTAAAAGCCTTCTAATACAAGTGCAATATGTATAATTTAGTTAGTATGATATCAAAATAATGAAGTTTTAAGTTCAAAAAGCACACACAGCACTTACAATTTCAGCTCTCTGTGTGTGTTTTTTAGAGAGTTGAATAGAAAGCATTGCTTCTGCTGGATGTCAATAGAAACAAAACTCCAGTGGTCACTGCATAAGGAAAAAAGCATAAGGAAATCAAAGGCTACAAGAGTTCCCAATCTTAAAGAAGAATCTTAAAAGAAGTAGTCACCCACATACCTGCTATGGTATGGAAGTAGCAAAACATCAATTACTTCAAAATTGCAGTGTTTGAACCAGCTGGAAATACTCATGGAAGTCTCCTTTGCATCTCTTAATTTAGAAGAAATGGCAGGATTAATAATATGGACTGTATGCTGTACAGAGGGGTGAAGCCAGCTTCTCATCATGCTGCATAGGATCATAAAATAATTAGGGTAGGTTATAAAGGAGGTACAAGGAGGATTGATTTGCAAAAAATGTAAAATAATAGACACTTACTAGAGCATTGCAAGAATGATAGTATCTGAGCAATACTCATTCTTATGAGCCAATGCTGCTAAGCATTGTTTTGTCAAGTCAAAATCATTCACTGAAACTTCATCCTCAATATGAACAACTACATTAGGGCCCAGCTCCTTCAACCTTCTATGTATCTTTAGCTCCTTCTTTCCAGTCTCCACATCTATAACAAATTTTGTTTCTTTTATTTGCTGCTTCAGTGAGTCCTCATAAGCAGCCTTCCCTCTGGTGTTCTTTGATTGTGTTACCTCAACAACCTTTACCTCATCAACCTTCAACTTCCTTGTAGGTGGAATTAGCAGTATGTCTCTCATTTTGATGTCCTGCCATTCCACAGGATGAACAAGCTTGTCATACCTCCATCTCACTCTGGACAAAGTGTTGAAGTCTTTGGCCATCAAAGTCACCCTGTGAGCATGGGCTGCTAGAAGCATTGCATCTTCAAAATATTTCTCCAAGTAATCCTCTGCCATTTCCTGTAAGGAAAGAATGGCAGTTCTATTCCACCTGAACCCAAGGTTCCAACTGTCACAAATTTCTCTCACCAGTCTTTGAAAAGGTGCCTTGGGTATTGCAAAGCCTATAGCTTTCTGTTGCCTCCTGATCTCCCTTAGCACACCTGCACCATGATTCAATCTTTTGGCCTTTTGCTTGAGCAGGCTCATTGGCTTACCCTTCCTGCCATGTGCAGCTCTTCCCTTTGGAGGCACACTAAATTTCTTGGTACCTGCCCCAGCTGCTATTGCTACAAGCCCTGGCCCTTTGCCAACTTTCCTTGCAGTTGACTTGGTTCTTGCCATCACTCTGAAAAACTGCATACAAAGGATTGGAAAGAGATCACAGACATGGAGAACATGTTTTAACAAAGAAAAGGCAATCATAGGGGTGGATGAAGCCATATAGAGAAATTTGCAATAAAATGTGATATGAGCAGTTTGAAATTTCAAACAGGTCCACATCGCATTTTGCTGCAAATTTTTGAAATGACATGCTGGTGCATTCCTACAGTGATTTCTCTGTCTCTACAACTAAATACAGTATGAATGGAGTTTATGCAAGAAGATTACAGCTATGGATAGCTATGGAAGTCACAAAACCAGAATGACAGGGGTTGATGAAGCAATATTTCAATATTTGCAACAAAACGCGATTTCAGCTGTTTGAAATTCCTAAGGCCTTCTCCTCGCGTTTTGCTGCAAATTCATGAGGCAGCATGTTGGAATATGCCTTCAGTCATTTGAAGGTGTTTGCATAACCATACAGGATGGATTGAGTCTATGGAAGGCAAGAAGTGTGCACAGACTGAAGGGAGAACCCATAAGTACAGTTTTAGCCTCACATGCAAATATCACACTTGAAGATCTGCATTCCTACAGTGATTTCTCTATCTTGACTTGAGTCTATGCATTTCCATGCAGGATGGATTTTTTCTGTTGTAGGCAAGAAGATTGTAGAGACTAAGGGGAGAACCCATTGTTACTGACCTGGAATCTATCTGTGGATGTGCTGTGCTGCTGATGAGTAACCTGTGCTGAGGATGAACCTATGCTGCTTGACAGGATGCTGATGTTGCAGAGTATGGAGGTAGGGAGGCAAGAGAGCACAGACTGAAGGGCAAGAGGTCTAAAACAGGATACCACAAATAAGTGCAAATACAAATAAGGCATCTTCTAAATCCCACATGTGTGGAATGTAGTCGTTTTTCACACGTGTGGATGGGACCCAGATCTCTTGGAGTTTGAAATTTGGCACATGTGAAAGTACACTTTATGCCTTGGAACTTGTGCCATTCATGATTTCATAATCAATACCACAACCACTCTTCCCTCCCCTGCCTCCCAATCTCTCATCCCTGCCACGACCCTCGCATCTTCCATTTCCTTCTCTCTGATCCTTTCCTACCCAGCACACTCCATCCAGACTGCAACCTGCCTGAAGACTACTACTACTGCCAGATCTCTAGGTTACCTAAAGTGCAAAGTTCAAGCTAGAGAAAGAGCAGGAGATTTACCAGTGCAACTCCATCAGCATGGAAAAGGAAAAAAAAGGTCAGAATTCTAGATTGGTTTCAATGTTTTTTAACATATATTTCTTCCATCCATTGGATTTTTGATGTCCAAATGTCTTCACTCAGCTCCATCCTTCTTGTTACATTTTCAATTTATACTGTCCAAAAATGTGGTAAATCACCCAGGAATTAGATTGGAGATGGATATGGATAGAAACTAGAAATTTGCAACAAAATGCGAGGAGAGTGGTTTATAATTCTCTAAATAGCCCATATCGCATTTTGCTGCAAATTCCTGTTGTTGACACATTCCTCATGAAAAGTTTCACTCAGCTCCATTATTTCTCTTGCATATGAGATCATAGTGTCTAGGAATCACTGAGATGAACCTAGTGCTTGATTTGACATGCACATGAACAAAACTTGAGAATTTGCAACAAAATGCGAGGAGAGTGGTTTATATATCTCTAAATAGCCCATATCGCATTTTGCTGCAAATTCCTGTTGTTGACACATTCCTCATGAAAAGTTTCACTCAGCTCCAGCATTTCTCTTGCATATGAGATCATAGTGTCCAGGAATCACTGAGATGAACCTAGTGTTTGATTTGACATGCACATGAACAGAACTGGAGAATTTGCAACAAAATGTGAGGAGAGTGCTCTATATTTTCCAAATGGTCTCCCATCACGTTTTGCTGCAAATTCCTGTGTCTGATTTGGTTCTCACTTCTACCTCATTAATTTGCTATCTTTAGCCTTGTGGAAATCTTCCTTGATGATGAGAAATGTTTTTGCTTTGGAACAGCTAGCTCCGAGGCCCCACCTTTCAAGAGGAAGCTGGACTTTTTTGCTGCTATTATTAGACCACAGCAATCACCAGGTGAGTCATGAGATGTCATGAAGGAATTATCTGGTGATATACAATGCATTCACTGATTACATATGTCAGCATATAGAATTCATAGTATATAAGTTTTTGAACAGGCAAAAAGAAGAGACTAGAGCAGAGTGCTGATTCTTCCATCAAAAAACAAATGGAACCAGAAGAGGACAATTCTCTAGATTTGCTCCTATTTGAGTTTCTTCACAAATGCAAGGCTCAGAGTAACTTCCATATATACCACAGTATTTTCAACATGGAGTTCACAATGAGCTCTATACTGGAGCAGCACAAAGATTTTCTTTCAGACTATTGGGATACTTTCAAAGAACTGACAGAGGCAGGAAGAATTGTGGAAGGAGAAAAGGTTTTTGTGCATATTGTCTCCAATGACAGGCTGAGGTACCATGTGAACAGAAGATTTGACAGCTTGCCTGATCAATATAAATTCAACTGTACTTTGCACACCAAAAAGTGCAGAGTGCTGGAGGAAAGCATGGCATTTCTTATGTACATTGTCTTCAGTTAGGAGTCTTTGGATGAAAAAGGGTAGGAAATAGAAGAAGAAGACACATCTAAAGCAGAGGAAAAGGAGGATGTTTCTTTGGTCGCAGAAATGGCAGAGCAAGAAGAAGATATCAACCTTCAGGATGAGGGGCTGCAAGTGGCTGCTCTTGACCTTGTTCAACTGAGGACAAAAACTCTGAGGGGAGCAGAGCCAGTTGAAGATTTTGATGTTCAGAGCAGCAACTATGCAGTGCCCATGCTTCCAGGTGTGTTGATTGGTGGAAAGGATTATGTTTTCCTCCATGATATAGAGTTTATGTTCAATTTGAGGGAGGACTATGCCATTTCCGTTATTGTCCAGGCTTCAAGGCTTGACAAGGAGGTTGGCATAGAGGATGACCATTCACTATTGGCTTTGGAAACAATTTTTGATCCTGTAGAGGCCCTTTCATTTTGTTTCAAAGAGGCTGAAAAGTTCCAAGAGCCAGATGAAGCTGCCTTCCAGCTCACACAGGAAGCTATGAATCTCTCAGCACTATACACAGAAAAGCCTAAAGAAGAGGCTGGACAAGAGGGGAGAGGGATAAATCTTTGGAAAGATGAACTGCTTGTTGTTGATGAAAATGAGAAGGTACTTCAAATCAAATACTTTGACTTTTGCTTAACTTTGTTTTTGTAGATTGTGTATTGTCTCACTCCAATCCTTTGATATGTGGCAGCTACAAATTGAGGATGACACATTTCTCCAGAGATCAAGTGGAAGCAGGCAGGTTGGGTTTCGCAAAATGTCAGGCCTAGCTCATTATATTCATGATCTAGGTAGTGCCAAGATCTTGATTTGCCATAGGCAATTGAGCAACAATGGAGAAGCCATTGTTTACTTCTTAAAATGTTTGTCCAGGGCTTTAGGTGGACATGTTCTTTCATGGCAAAAGGAAAAGATCATTTTGATAGAGAGGTTGTCTGCCATAGATATATTTGGAGATTATGTGAATAAGCAGGCCTCTAGGGCCGCTTACTTTTTGTCTTACACTTCTTATGCATTAGCATGTGGTGTTAAGGAGCCCAAATATCTGGAGGGCTATGGAAAACACCAGCTCGTAAGGTTTCGAGAGCCACCCATGATTGCATCAGGCCTCACAGTCCAAGAAGAGGAACAGGTGGAGAGAGCTGAAGAAAAGGATAAACAGACAGTCGACATCAAGCCAATAAAGAAGAAAAAGACTCCAATCAAGATCAAAAAGAGAGTTCCGATCGGCAGGCCCTGGGAGAAATAGGATTTAGTCATCAAATATAGCACAAACATTATATTAAATTTGAACTGATTTGTACAAAGTCTTTGATATCTGGTATGATCTTGTATAAATGATTAATAAGTTGATGATGAAATGATTTGTACATTTACATAGAGTGGTGTCGTTAAATATTAAACGAACAATATATTGAAATTGTGAACAAATTGTATTAAGTTTAGATCATATGTTTCACAAAAGAAATACTTTTCATGCATAACACCAAGAGTCACTTGTTCCACTAAAAAAATTTCTATTGAATGAGTTTGAAAACATGTGGACATAACACCAATAAGTTACAAATGACTCCTATTCATGTTTACTTGTCCATTTATGGTTTCTAAATATCTTCGATTCCCTCCATTGTCCATGTCTCTCTGCTGCAATTGAATTGTCTAGAGCTTGTCTTCGTCTTTGCTTTTGGGCTAGAAGAAAAGCAAGCTTGATTTTGGAGCTAGCAACTTTTCTTTTAGCATGCAGCCTCTGTAGTATGCCTCGGTAAAACCATTGGAAGACTTCCTTCAGACTATTTGCCTTCTAACTCCGTCCATAGTGTTGTGTGTGTCTAAAAAATGCATTACGTGCCATGTAGTGAGACTTCTCCATGCCTTGGGTAGACCAAATAGCTGGGCATCCATACTTTTTGACAAAATAGGGAAGGTGGTTGTATATGATATGCTGTAAGACATAAGAATGCATAGTAAGTAATAAAAAAAAGAGGACCACACTTAAGTAAAAGAAAAAGACAGAACCTTACCATGTAGTGAGTTATATTGCAGGCTGTCCACGCGTCTTTCATTGACTTCCCAAAATGTTTAATTGCCTCCTCAGTTCTTGTAATCACTCTTTGTCCATGTTACTTTGTCACAGAACATGAAGAGTTGATCAAGAGACCTCCACACCTCTGCCTTCCTATTTCGTGCTTCCCCATCTGCCTCATGATCTTTCACAGCATTATGGACTTGCTTCCACAATCCATAATTAATATTTGAAACTGTTCTACCTTGCCTTACTTGCTTACTGTGTTTGGGTCGAGACAAGAATCTTCTTGCCTTAACACCACCAATAGACGGCTTGATTGGTACCTCCTTGCCATTGGTAGACTTTTTAAAATCCTTTGTGATTTGAACATCTCCTCCATGCAGACCTATATCGGATAACACTTTTTCCAATGCTTGAAGAGCATCCTTTCTATTTTTTTCGGGACGGAGTTTCCAAGCAAATCCAATATATAAAAATACCAATTTCTCAATAATTCGACATAGACCATTCAATGTGCAGATGTGAACATTACATAGTGGAATGTCCAGAATGGCCTTGAAGTCAGGGTCAACTTTATCTCTATTAGGTGCTCTCTTCCACCATTTTGAATCCATTACTTGAGCTGATTCTTTGCAGTAAAGACAAGGAGACTTTGAGTTGCCTCCTTTACTAATGTTATACATGCACTTAAGTGTTTTAAGATCCCCGGCCATGTGCCACTCTACTTGAAAATCACATTTTCCTGCAACATGGAGATTCTCGCCTTGCACTTGTCTTTTGATTATTCTTGGTATTTCCGTGTGGTGAAACACCCAATCTAGTGTTTCATGGTCTTCGGTCTTGACCTACCAGATTATAGAAAACAAAAGTATTACTATAACAGATTTGAAAACAATGACCAAAATCAAGTATAAAACAAAAAATGATCATACCTGGAACGAGCCTAACCACCATATGTGTTTCTCTGACTGCACACTAAAATACTTCGTACTTGCTTCAGTCAATGATGTATCAATTGCTCCATTCATCAATGTAATAGTAACTCTTTCCATTTTCTTTTCCTTTACAACCTCACACTCATCCAGTTTGATAATAAACACCTCTCTTCTCTCCTACAACTCTACTAACAAGCTCCAAGTTAAGCTTGAGAACTTGTGCAATGGGAATATAATGAAGGGAGACAAGTGGAAATGCAAAAGCGTACCTTTTCTCCTTGACAGCGGTGCCAACACGTGTCATGCGATAGTTGAAGATATGTCGACGGAGCTTCCACTCTCGGCTACTCCTTGTGGGAGCAATGCGTAGCACGAGTCATATGCAAGTGTCGGCCTCCACATTGTTGAAATGTGGTTTCATGCAAGAAAGAGGGAAGGGGAAGAGGGGAGGGGAGAGGAAGAAGAAGGGAGAAGGGAGGAGGAAGGGAAGAAGGAGAAGGGAGTGAAGGGGGATACAATGACAACCACAAAGGCACTACAAAGGAAACAAGAGAACACCCAAAACACTCTCTTGGAAGAGAAGAGGGAGCTTGTATTCAAACTTGTGCAAACAACAATGAAGACCAAAGTCAAACTTTTGGCATTTTATACAAGTCACGTTTTGAAGGGAGGGCCAACCCTTTTCCTTTTTAGCACTCTCCCTCACTTTACAACCATGGGCTCTTGGGCTCGTAGGGCGCCAAGGCATATTGCTCTTCTTACCGACTCTCCCTACTAGTGAAAATAGCGCTTGTGTTAACCATATTAAAGCGCTTGGGACAAACCTAGTATTAGGAGGTGATCCTAACAGGTTCCTAAATAGTGCTTGTGTTAGCCTCGCTACTCCTAGGCTCAGGTGATTTGGGGATCAAACTCCCTGAGTGCCCTCACACCTTCACCTATTTGGTGCCTGAACCTCATGAATGTAGCTCAAAACCTAGAGTGACGAGACTCAGCTTTGTTGGGACACTCCAACAGTAACCCTATCCTTGGACGATATTTGGAAAACAAACTCCTCGAGTTTGAGTTGTACTCCTTTCATGGCTATTTGCATTGGCGTCGCTATTTCCTGTGGATGTGGAGCTTAAAAAGTGAGGCATATGCACTCTGAAGTGTGCATCTCCTTGTTCCAACACCTCCATGTTTTGGGTGGGGCAGTTGGAACGTACAACCTATGCACGTTGCCTGGAATCTTTGGACTTTTGGGCAAGTTGGGGTATTTGGGGATCAAGCTCCCTGAGTTTGAGCTATACTCCTTCTGTGTGCACATTGCTTGTACTCATTGGACTCGGTGTATTTGGGTATCAAACTCCCTTGAGCTTGTCTTGTTGAAGTCGATCATTCTGCTTGGTCACCTTTACTCATTGATTACCCTACATTTGGTGGTTGTACTTGTGGATGTTAACACATAGCCCCATAGAAACAAAATTGACCTATGTGTGAGAATTCACAAATGCTCCAATTGTTTATTCGAAAATAAATCGATAACCATGCCTTCTTGCAATGTCTAGCTAATTGAATGTAGACCTTCAGCATACTTCATCTTCTTGGAGTACTCTTTTACTTGTCAACAAATAACTCACAATTGCACTTCAGTTTGCTTTAAGTATATCCTCCATAAAGCCTTAATCTAGTATGTGTTAAACAAGTCACAACATGAGCTCAAATTACCAAGTGGCCTCATTCCAAGTAGACTCATGAGGCTTGACCATGGAACATTTACCAACACACATACTTACATATTGCCTTTCCATGCACACTACATGTAGTATAAGTCATAAGCCTTTATTAGAAGGGAAAAAGTAAGTTGTGGTCAGCCTAAGGCTTTTACCATACTTGTAACAAATTTCCAAAAAGTGTTGGAAGCTAGACATAAGCCCACTAGATTTTAGTTTTGAAAAAGAATTAAGGAAAGTTAGCTTTTCTTTTAGTTTATTACTACATGTTTGCACGAATTGATACAATAGTGTAATTTTTAGCTTTATGTTGTAAATTCTTCATTCTTTCTGTATTTCTTTTTTTCATGCAAGTTATTCTCAATGAAGGTCCTAAGAATGAGATGAGTGGATGTGAGTAGTCGTGTCTCTTTTGTTGGGAGCAAAGTCTCCACAAAGCATGCGAGGAAGTTTGTGCCCATTGATAGGAGATGGGAGCATTTGTCCATGTGTGAACAATGGAGACCAAGGTAGATGCAACAAAGAAAGCATTGAGAATCCGCAAATGGTGGCATGAAGGAAATGTGCCATTAGAGAACTTGCCCTCCTTGGACATATGCTCAGCTAGTGGGAGGTGCAAATAGCTCATTGGGGGAATCTCATATCAGCATGGTAAAATAAACCACCAAGTGCTTGAGAATGATGATTGCTCTTGTCAGTGTGTTCTAACATATGGCTTAGCTAATGGGACTAGGTTCAAATAGCTCAGTGGGGGAATCTCATGAGCGTGGTTATGAATATTTTGTTCTCAATGATATCATATATTGATAATGTTATATGGGTAATTGTTATTATGTTCATGATTCATCCATTTATTCATTGCTCACATCTTGCATCATGATGTGTCTTCATTTTGGATCATTCCTTTAAGTTCCGTTACTCTTTTTGGATGTGTATATGCAAAACTTATGTGTATTTGCAAAAGTTTTGCATAAGTGTTTCATTCCTTCTACATGTTTGAATCTTCTTCGCACTGTGCATTTGTCTGTGCTCCAGATCGATGGACCACCCCCACTCATGCAGGAGTTCACTCAACCCTCGCCCTCTGCCAAACGTTCCCGTCATAACTTAGATGGACACCCTCCTTCCCTACGTTCGAGAGAAGCTCGAACACAACAAGTAGTGTATCGAGAGAAAGTCCAATGCAGAAGGAGAGCAGCGATGGACTCTACAGAGGTGACACTTTGAGAGAGGTGCTTGGAAGAAGGCGGAAGCGAGCTACCACGATTGCAAGAGACAATGGCGGTGCCATACAAGCATTAGACTTCAAGGAAATAAAACTATCGTGTTCATTGGCCCACAGTACTTAGTTCACCCATGTAACTTCCAAATGTGAAGCTTTCTTGCCAATTAAAAATGAAGTCATAAAGCAATACATGATGACACTTTCCATTCTACTGTTGCGCAAGCGTGCAAGAACTTGGGCACAATGGTGCAAGTTAAGATTATACCGTCTTCCCGAAGTTGTAAGCACGCACTGGTGGGCTCACTATCCTCTACCAGCGGGGGAGAGGGAAAATTCGGATGCATCAGACTAGAAAACGATGGGAAACTTTGTGACTCTTAGCTTATCAACAGAGTACATTAGTTGCTTTTGCTTTATCAATCATAAACTCACTGGCGACTCTTCCCTGATCTTCTCCTCATCGTACTCGTTGACATGGCATACCACGTGAATGAACTCCTTCCTGCCCAGGTCAACAAAAGCAGATAGCCCCAACAATGTTCTCCTCTAGAATCTTAGTGGGATCTGGAGGGTCAACCTAAAAGCAAGAAGTGATCTATTGAGCAGCGCAAAACCTCTAATGCAAGTCTTTCACAAGAAACACACTACGAAAGGCCAAAATTCCCTTTTGAACAAGCCCCAGGGATTGACTGATTCTTCAAAGGGTGGTTGTTGAGCAAGCCACAAAACCTACACAATTTCTCTGCAAATTAGCAACCATTCAAAAAGCTCCTCAGGAGTCAGTAGCCTTCTCTTTACATGCCTCTTTCGCAGTAGACGTGTTAATATGTTCAAAGAATCACTCCCTAGACCTAATGTGCAATCTTCAGGTGGCGCAGAGGGGCTATCAGTTGTATAGTTGGGTTGCTACGCTCAAGGAAGCGCAGTATGAAACACTACTGATGCATATGGGGGTCTGCTTGGTATTACTAGTCAAAAAGGCAATAGAAAGGCTTATGGAAGTGTAAAATAATCCAATACTTTATGTGTATTAGAGAGACTGCTACCCAAGACGTATTCCACTAAAGAGGGATGCTCCCTTATGACTTCCAAAACTGATCTCGAGAATTTTTTCTCACAATGGCATCGTGTATATTACATCTTCCACCAAGGTCATTGAGGCCCGAGTCACTAGCATATACATAAAAACATGGAAATATGATCAAGGCGGGTCCCTGCCAGACAATCAATTAGTTAGAACGAATGCTTATCTTGAGAATTGTCTTACAAACGTCCAAAATTTTCTCGAAATGAGCTGTTAACACTCAAGCAGGTAGACAACATTTCAAGATGCACTAAGCCAAAAGTATGTCAAAGTCTGTTAACACTCAAGCAGGTAGACAACATTTCAAGATGCACTAAGCCCAAAGTATGTCAAAGTTCGTAAAGAAATACCTCCCTAGAATGAAACATGAGTCAACCATCAAGATACACAGATATAGAACGTTAAACTAGAGACATAAACAAGCTGCACATACCTATAGTTCCACTTATGCTTTAGAAGGTCGCATATGCTCCGTCATTGTAGCATAGACGCAGTTGCCCTTCGAAAAAATGCTCAGTTCTTTCTATCGCCAATCATTCTATATCATAAGAGGCAAATGGAGAAGGGCCTACATTTCTAACGTAAGTGGGCCATTTGAGCCAGGGCATCCGTTTGACTCCAAAAAGCCAGGGAATCTCAAGTAAAGCCAGGGAAGCCAGGCCTTCCCAAGACATCGTAGTAAATCAACCAGGCTCTTGGGAGGGTTCTCCGTTGGATTCCGACAAAAAGCTTCAACCTTAGTTGGTGAACTAACATCCTGCTTCCCACTCGAAGAGCGCCACATTTTGTCGCCATTCCCAGCAGACATTGTCTTGCTATCCCTATCACTCCTAGGAGGCATCCTTCTACCATTGTCCTCGGAAGTGCTGCCCACTTACCGAGAGGAAGAGATGGCCTGGCGGAGTTTGCTGGCAGCTGCGGGACACGAGCTGCATGTCGTAAAACCTCGATACACTAGAAGTTGTTGGGAGGGAGGAGGTCCAGCAAAGGAGTTCAAGCACATGCAAGCGCATGAGATGAGAGAGTCTTAGGATATGAAGCTACAAAGGAAGTAGGAGGCAATCGACTGGTGCGGGCTACCAAAGAACCTTGCTTGCATGCAATGCCTCGGAGCCCAAGTGGGAATGGTAGACCTTTCGCACGAAAGGCGGCACAACATTTGAAAGTTCAAAGGAAGGTGGAAGCGGGAAGGCCCTTGTCAGATAAAATGTCAGTTTAGATTCTATCTTCTTGTCCAAAGATATTCTGAGAATAAAAAACCAATCTCCACATTAATGTAGCACGCTTGTACCTACATAAAGTATTGTTTCTTTTTTCTATTTTCTCTTATTTTCGTGAATTTTCAACGTTACGTTGGCCCTCTATTGATTGGTTGAGAGCTTATTTTTCCAAACCGTAAAAGGCCCCAAAATGAGCTTCCTTTTTTCCTAATGTGAGCTTATTGCCCTTGATGTAATCATCCATCTTGATACCGTCCAAGGTCTCGATATGGACCCTACCCTGAGGCGTGATTTCAGTAACTCTATAGGGACCGAGTCCTTGAAATTTAAGCTTGCACTTGGTGTTTCGTATGCTAAATAGGAGACAAAGGTCTACTTTGTTAGGATTTTTGGTCTTTAGATTGTTGTCAAACCACTGCTTACGTCGTAGCTTTTCAACATAAGACACATCTCATCAAAGCTTTTCAAGTTGTACTAAGTGCTCGGCTAAGGCATTGTCGGGTAATCATCCTTGAACCGTGATACATAGACTTGGCACTAGAAACTCCATTGGCATGTTTGTTCCTAGGCCATAGACAAGATTGAAGGGGGTACTACCGGTAGCGACCTTGTAGGCCATTTTATAAGCCCACAAGGTTGCAATGAGCTTGTGCTCCCAATCATTCCTGCTACCTTCTACCGTATGAGTTATGATGATGATGATTATTTTATTGGAACTCTTGGCTTGACCATTAGTCTGTAGATAGTAGGGTAAAGATTTGCAGTATACCACAATGAATTCAACGAGGAGAATTCTAATTACGTCATTCATGAAGTGCGTCCCTCGGTTGCTGACACCCAAATCCTATGATTACCTGCTCATATAAGAATTTGGCTGTGGAGTGGGCATTTGCATATTGTGTGGCCCTCGCCTCTGCCCATTTGGTGCAGTAATCCGTCACTACGATGATGTAATGAGCTTGTGTGTGTCTAGCGGTAGGGCTTATGGGTCCAATATAATCAATACCCACTTTTTGAAGGGTTGATTAGCTGTGATACCTTGTAGGGGCAACTCGGCGACATCCATGAATAGAATTGGCAAACCAAAGCCCGATCTTGAAGTACCTTTCGACCAGTGGTTTCGACTTAAAAGTGTCCACTGCCCATTCTTGCATGAGCTTGTTCAAGTACATCCACAAACTCGGTCTCATGAACACAACATCGTAAAATGACATCCTTCCTGATATTATACAACTGGCTTGCTAATATAAATTGATATCGGGCAAAATCCTTAAGAAGTTTTTGTGCCCTCTCTTTGTTGAAAGGCATGTTTGCTATAAAACCATTGGCCAAGAAGTAATTCCTCATACCACTCAAGCACAAGGTCCAACTGAAAAAGTGGGGCATCTAAAAGATCATCCTCCACACCTGTGGGTGGCTCACCATTAGGTACACATGATAAAGTCGGCCAACACGTGTTGTGAGCCTTTCTTGACCACGACCATGAAATCAAACTCTAGGAGGAGTAGAAACCATATAGTTATGCGGTCGGTGACACAAGGCTTGTTTACTAGATAAAGTAGGGCATGATGATCCACTAAAACCACAAATTTTTTGGGCAATAGATAATGACAGAGCTTGCGCACCGCAAGACTCCTGGCTCATTGTGTACCACTAAGATCATGTTTAGTGATACAATGGGGGATTTATCATCTACGACTAGTCCTCTTATGGGGTTGTCAACGAGGGAGATATATGGCTTGTCAAACACTTTGGAAATCATATTCACCAAAGCAATTGATTCCCTTGATTTATCCTCTATTGTCTATCTTCTTACAGGATTGTAGACTAGGAAGTCTAGTGTGGCTAATATGTGAATCCAATGTTCGGCATCCTCCAGCTAAGGAGGAGTAGCGCGCTCCATGAGTCCTGGGCCTCTCCATTTCCACTGGGCGTGGGTTGCAATACATCCAAATTGCAATACATCCAATGGACTTGCGAGTGTGGGTTGCACTGCATTAACGGAGGCGGTTCTCCATGTTGTGTCTGACTCTTCCGCGAATAGGCTACCACTTATGGGGCGAGCCTTCCAAGTGGCTAAGTCAATTTTCATCATCTCATCTATTGTTCGTAGATGTATTGTGTTAGCAAGCCAATCATGGACCAGATCGATGAGACACATGAAGGGGCAACCTAGGATCATGTTGTAAGTCCCCTTTTTAAACTCCATTAACACAAACAAGTGTTTAAATGTAAGAGTGAAGATGGTGATCTTCACATCTTTCAGCATTCCCATTGGTCTCACTTGGTTTCCATCGGCAAGTTTAAAAACCAAGTTTGAGTTGTCGACCTTGGGGGAGCCCCAAGATTCCCAACACTTTTTTGTGATAAGGCTCACTCCAACCCCTCCATCTAGGATAGCAACTACTTTGTGGTTATGGTGGGAGATGGGAATCACCGCGTTGGTGTCATCACTCTAGTAATAATCCCTAAATTGTTGACTGGGACCGTGGGCATGCGGGAGTCTTCCACATCTCTTCCCATGTCTAGAACTAGTCTTCCACATCTAATTTGTTGACTGGGACCGTGGGCATGCAGGAGTCTTCCACATCTATTCCCATGTCCGGAACTAGTTGGGACTCTTCTATGTATTCAATGTCTGTGCACTCTAGCTTGTTGCCGCCCATTCATTCAATGTGAAAGGTCTCTCCAGAGGGTCGGGCATCCCTGTAATAGAGTCACAATTGGCATTTTAAGGGTGTTTACACACTGTGGGCGCCCAAGATGCAATAAATGCATCTGAAGTGTTGGTGGGTTGTGGGCAGGCAATCTTGCCCGTCCATGAGCCTTGGGCGTGCCCACAAACGGGCAAGTGTTTAAACTCAGTGGGACAAGAAGGCTGAGAGGCCTGCTATGTCCCCGGGTGCATCGGCGAGCCCTACATGACTCGGTGTTGGCTCTTTGAAGCCATATGAGAGCCTATACTGGTCCTGCCTAGGAGTCTGAGGTCTTTCATGAATTGGCCTCTACTTCTAGTGAATCAAGATCCTTGGTAGGCTCCGGTAATTCTCCCTCTTTCACCGTATCGGGTAAGTTTCGTGTTTTTCCCAGTGGAATGATTGGGAAACGGTCCGGGTAGACCATTTCTTGGGACTTAATGTTCAGACGTTGCTCGAAGCACGCTTGGCATTCTCGTACTAGTTCTTGCGCGTCGCTCAACCGTTGTTTCTCGATTATCGGATTAGGATACTCACCAGGACCTTTCGGCGTTGATGGTTTATGATTTCCAGCCACAATGATCGGGCGACTATGATAGAATCGAAAGTTTGATTGTAGAACTGAAGTTGCACTAAACCAAGTATAGAAATTTGATTCTTTGTGATCATTCTATGCTCAGAACCAAGGGAGCAAACGACAGATCGATTCAGCGGACTCTGATGCTAGCAAAGTCGCTTACAAGCAGTTCGAACCTGCAATAGTAACCTCTTGTAACCACGAGAATCACTAGAGATAATATAATTGTAAAAATACTGCATAAGATATGCGGTATATTATTGATAAGCGTGATCAACAGAATCGATTCATAGATGAGGAGACTCCACTGTTACTACTAGAAAAACAAAGTCACAGATGATAGGCGACTGCCACGAGAAGAAGAGAGCTGAGCTACAATCAAACCTGAATCGGAATACTTCTCTCTGTCTCACAAAGCTGGGCGACATCTAAAAGCTATCAAAACCAACTCCCAGACAACGTATCATGCTACCAAATTTCCGCCCTACTGCTATGTGAACTGACTACTGTGATTGGACCCATCTCTTAACAGGTCTCTCCACCTAAGGCTGGCCAATACATGGCTACCACCTTAGACCATCCAATCGGTTGTTGCCACAACGGATAAACTCAAACCTTAGGAAGAGCTCCCTAAGAAGATTAATTCTAACACTCCCTCTGTTAATCTGAATAGGGAGAAAGAATCCAGGCTTATCCCTACTAGGCCAAGATACAAATCAAGGATGAGCAGACTGAAAGACAAGAAGGTCTCTCAACCAAAACAATCTTCAATTGTATCCAAAGACGAGAAGATCTCAACTAAAGCAAACAAAGCCACAAGACAAGCTGGCCAAAAACATATG